>NC_071353.1:97305638-97640638 GCF_943734655.1 Sabethes cyaneus | reverse complement strand
CAACAAATTTCTTACGAACGCGATTAAACCTAATCCAATGTGATGTCTGTGTTAGGAAGTGGGCCAGAAAAATGACAAAAGTCTTTTGTCCCGAAAGATGGAAAATTCTTTACGACAAGACGATTAAACCTTAACGAATTTGATATCTGTGTTGGAAAAATGCGCTAGAGCTGTATAGTGTTCGCTTTTAATATGATTCTGTATGGACACGCATGTTTGCCGTTTCATTGGAAGTATAGTGAAAAGATGTACTGTTGATAAAATGGAATTGAATTGGTAAAATCCGTTCAACGTGGGGAACCATTGGTAATAAAAACAATCTATAAATTCTGCAAGGTTTTTTTTCCATGTTGGGTGTTTTTATCACTGCGACCATTTGTTTGATCTATTGTGATATATTCCCCGTTTTATTATAGCTATGTTGTCAAGATGACGCACCACTATCAGAAGTGATTGTCATTGTTTGACTAATAGCATTTGTCCAACCCGGTGATGCACTTCGGATGAAGTGCACTACTGCGCTGGGAGTTGTTCTCCAAATATCAGAGGGTTCTAACAGCCCTCTTTCGAAGAACCTTAATCTTTTATTGAGAATTGCCGGACATCGGCATAACAGGTGTTCCGAGTCTTCTTTTTCTATGCCGCAGAAGCGACATATATCATCATGAAGTTTTCCCATTAGCTTCAGATGATAGCGGCTCGGACAATGTCCTGTTATAAGACCAGTGTAAATGCTTAGATCTTTCTTCGAAAGCTCCAGTATCCAGTCCATTGAAAGTGTTATTCCAATTTGATTCCACTTTCGTTTCTTTCCCATGCTTTTAGCTCCATTTTTAAAGCAGAAGCAGATAAGCAACAGAAGGGCTCAGGTCCTACAAATTGATGAGATGATCCGAGTCTTGCTAGTGCATCAGCTCTTTCATTTCCATCAATTCCACAGTGACCTGGGACCCAGTACAAGTTGACTTGGTTACGACGAGACAATTTTTGGAGTGATTGAATACATTCCCAGACAAGTTTTGATGTGCATGTCGCCGACTTTAGAGCGTTTAGAGCTGCTTGACTGTCGGACATGATGCATATATTTGAATGTTTATAATTCCTGCGCAAGCACACAGTCGTACATTCTAGAATTACTTGTATTTCAGCTTGGAATACAGTTGGCCATCTGCCCATAGAAATTGACATGTCTATTCCTGGGCCAGTGACTCCTGCTCCCACTTGATTGTCCATTTTTGAACCATCTGTATAGAAAACTGTCGAGCCTGGACGAATATCGGGACCACCATCTTCCCAGGAATCACGTCTAGGCTCAAATACACGAAATATTCGGTTGAAGTTGTATTTTTTCTCCATCCAATCTTCGTTACTGGTTACAAGAGGATTAATACTAATAGTTTTTAGAATACTGAGATGACCTGTCAAGTCCCCTTCAAACAGGTTCTTTGATCTTTTGATCCTCAGAGCACTTTTTTCAGCTTCTAATTGAATAAATTGATGCAATGGAAGTATATAGAGTAAAGCATCCAATGCCTTCGAAGGTGTACTTCTCATTGCACCTGTTATTGAGAGAGTAGCTAGCTTTTGAAGTTTTTCCAGCTTTATTTGGGTAGTTTTCTCTTTCGTTTTTGGCCACCAGACCAACGAAGCATAGGTAATCTGACCGTCTGGTCTGACAATGACCGAATAGATCCAATGGATCATCTTCGGTTTCAGTCCCCATTGCTTACCAAACGTTCTTTTACATATCCATAGAGCATTTGTTGCTTTGTTTACTGCTTGCTCTAGATGTGTGTTCCAATTGAGTTTTCTGTCAAGAAATACTCCAAGATATTTAACAGTGTCTGAAAGTTTTAAAAGTGTTCCTTTCAATCTGATGTTATTTAATGTAAATTTTTTCCTTCTCGTAAGTGGTATGATAGTAGTTTTATTGGCATTTATGCTGAGACCCTGCCTATCACACCATGATGAAATCAAATTTAAAGCCATTTGCATTCGGTCAGCGATAATAGAATCAAATTTTCCTCGAACAATTATGACTATATCATCTGCGAAACCAATTATTTCAAAGCCTAGCGCCGTCAACTTTTGAAGAAGATCATCAACTATTAAAGACCACAGTAGAGGTGATATTACGCCTCCTTGTGGGCAACCTTTTACTGCTCTAATGCTTATAGATGAGCTTCCAAGGCTTGCTGATATCTCCCGTTTTGATAACATTTCGCTAATCCAGTCGATAATGGATATATCGAAACCATGTTTCGTCATAGCCGTAATCATTGAATTATGAGATGAATTATCAAATGCGCCTTCTATGTCAAGGAAGGCACCTAGTGAAATTTCTTTCGCTTCAAAAGATTTTTCTAGTTTTTTTACAACAGTTTGTACTGCTGTTATTGAAGATTTGCCTTCTTGATATGCGAATTGATATTCGCTCAAAGGAACTTTGGCTAAATATGATGATTTTATATGCTCATCAATTATTTTTTCCATTGTTTTTAACACAACGGACGATAAGCTTATCGGCCTGAAGGATTTTGGTGAAGTCTTATCCTTCTTATTAGCCTTCGGAATGAACGTGACCCGTACTTGTTGCCATACTGCTGGTATATGACCTAGTATCAGGCTTGATTGAAAAAGGTTTGTTAGAATAGGTGTTAAAAACGCATTACCCTTCTGTAGTAGTACAGGAAAAATTCCATCCCTACCCGGTGATTTGAAGGGTTCAAAAGTGTCAATCGCCCATTCAACCTTGCTTCTTGTAAAATTTTTTTTGGCCAAAGTACAAGCATCATTCCTGTTTCTATCTAACCCAGTCATTTCATTCGCTATTTCATGAATGTCTGTCCTGGTTTCAAGATTTACAGTTCTCAATGCCGGTGCACTTTGGTCTCCGCTTGTATTAATGATTGAACAGGGAAAATGTGTTCTCATCATTAACTCTAATGTTTCTTTAGTTGAGTTAGTAAAAGAGCCATCCTCTTTTTTCAAAGTACCTAACCCATTAAAATGATCTTTAGCGAGGATTTTCTGCAATCTAGCAGTTGCTGGAGTATTTTCAATGTTTTCACATGTGTGCCTCCAGTGAATCCTCTTTGATCTTCGTATTTCCCTATTATAGGCAGTGAGAGTTTGTTTATACTCCTCCCACTGTTGTGTTCTTTTTGCCCGGTTAAATAATTTCCGAGTTTTCTTTCTAAATTTCTCCAAAGTTTTGTTCCACCAAGGTACATCTCTATTCGTAGAGCGTTCCTTTGCAGGACAGCTTTCGTGATAAGCTTGTTGGATCAGGTTTGAAAGTTGTTTTGAGTTGTCCTCAAGTTCTTTACATGTCCTTGAGCAGCCTTTCAAGTTCTTGACTCCAACCTTCAGTTTTAAATTATACTGATCCCAGTTTGTTTTCCTGGGATCTCTTATAATTTTCTTAAGTTGCTGATTAGCTTCGTAATCAAATATGCTTGTGATCGGACAAAGATTCTTCATCCGATACGTGCCAATTTTTTATTTTATCAGTCATCGTTGGACTGCATAATGTTAAGTCAAGTACTTCTTGCCTTATTGCGTTTACAAAAGTTGGCTCTTCCCCTTTATTGCATATATCTATATCATTTGATGATATATAGTCTAAAAGGAGTTCACCTCTGTTATTGGTATCTGTGCTGGCCCAAACAGTGTGATGGGCGTTTGCATCACATCCAATTACAAGTGCTTTGTTTTGTTTCTTGCAGTAAGAAACCAAATTTACCACTTCTGGTGGAGGTACTTCACCCAAATCTCCTGGAAAATATGCAGATGCTACGCAAATTTCAGTCGTGCCATGGGTCGTTGGAACCTCCATCATTATTGCTGTGAGATCTTTTGCAATCAATTCTGTAATTGGAAAACTTTTTATGTTTTCACTTACTAAAATGGCAGCTCTTGGCGTGAGCTCACCTTCGGCGTAAATCAATTTACACGACTTTGTAGGAATTCCTTGTATCCTACCTTTATAGGTCCAGGGCTCCTGGATCAATGCTACATCCAGGTTGCTTTCTGTGAATCTTCTACAAAGTACAGCAGTTGCTCCCTTTGCATGGTGAAGATTCACCTGGACAAATTTAACATTTTTCCTTTGTAATTTTATATGATTTGTGGTACGACCGGGCTGTTTTGGGTTTAGTCCTGCACCGTTGACACAACTGGGTCCTGGGATTTGACTGATTATATCAGCATCGCCAGTTTCCTCTTGGGTCTTATCGATGTCAGGGTCTCTCCTGAGTGCTGATCCCCCACTTGATTTGTTATCTATATTTATATTAAAAGTTTCATTAATTGTTTCCATCTCAATGGTCTTAATTTGCTGGGAGAAAGAATCAGCTGTCCGTTACCAGCTTAGAACAGAGGGAGCAAATTACTGCACGGGGTGCCCTGGTACCATGCAGGCTCCGTTCGACCTTGGGAGACTTAATTAGACCCCCCCAAGCATTCATCCTTAGGCACGGGTCGCGTTACACCGAGGATTGGGGTCCTCCTCCGCAATTTACTCAGAATGCAGCATGCTCCAATGTTGCTTGCTACATTGGGAGCAAACGTTTTTTTACAAGATTTGCCGCGGAAGAGACTCGGTGTGCAGATCTAGATGGATCCATCACGTGTTTGTCATGGAGCCATCTAGCGCTGCACACCGAAAGACAAATCTCAACACTCCTCCTTTATCCTGGCTTGTGACAGACAGATCGGGTCCCGATCCAATTTCCCCATCACTTGTTCACTCTTTTTATGGAGTCACACGTGCTAGTTCATCAGCGTGGTCCCTCACTGGCGGAGTTCTGCAAGGTAGCAGGAAAGCAATAGTTTGTGTTCTTGATTTTGTTAAATTGTTTCCAAATGCACATAGAAATACAGTGGGATTTCGAATTAGGCATGGTTCGATTTTAGCATGGTTCGATTTTGGCATGCCTCGATTTTGGCAACAAAAGTATCCGTTTTTGGCAACACAAAATATTTTACTTCCAAAAATATGCTTAAACATCAGTCAGTTCCCGCATACATACTTTAAATGACGAAAAAATATTGTCCTAAGTGTGCTCATGAAAAAAAATTTGCGGTTTCGAACAATAATATTTTTATTGTCGTAGGACTACGTCTTACCGCAGGTCGCCAAAAACTTACTTGCACCACACGGATAGCCCTTGGCGGATTTTGTAAACATAAAAAGGGTGCAATCGTTGATTAATAACATTTAGTCAATTTTTAACGCACTAACATTCAATTTTTACATGTTCAAAAAGGGTCTCGATTTTGGCACGGTTTCGATTTTGGCAACATAGGCGACATGCATTTATTGCCAAATTCGAAATCCAACTGTAACTCTGAAATCATTTGGAGATTGAACGTATACAATGTTACTACTTTGATAAATGTTACATACAACGCATTTTTTTATTGATTAAAGAGATTTTAAACCTTAAAATCATTTATCTCCGACATACAACGCATCTAGCACGTATATATGATGCATATAGCATGTATACAGGAAGAATCGAATGATTACATGCATGGATATACAGCAGTCCCCCGAATAACGTGGTGGGAGGTGGTGTACGCCCACGGCGATTTCTTAGTTGTTCATTAATCAATAAAGCTGATTTTTGGTACATTGTTAGTATCTAGTATAACCTAGTCAACAGTCAAAAATGAACTTCATTGGTTAATGGACAGCTGAGATATCGCGTTGGGCGTCGCGCCCCACCCACCGCATTATTCGGGGGATTCCTGTATGCTACCATCACTACAAAGAGACTTACATGGTCCTGTGTCACCTATGCGGTGGTGTCTTGTACACAACCATTGAAATACAGGAAAAGTGATGAAGAGCAATTCCAGCTCAACTAACAAAACCGTTTGATTCGACTATTTTCGATTGAAATGAAATTTTGCTGATATGTTGGATACCACGCAAGGATTTATTTTCCATGAGACTTATTTTTTTCGTCAAGCGTAATTTTTCAAACGGGCATATTTAGAAATGAGGTTATTATGTTTTTAAAAATTCATATCTCAAAACCTACTTATTTGTTCAAAATGACGTCAAAGAAAAAGTTGTCGAAAATTAAGTGTATTTTCAATAAAAAATTACACTAACGGAAAAAGCTTCAAAATAATATGAGAAATCATATCACAAATCGTAAAATGAGAATTATCTCAAAACATGTTCCCTCAGATCAGATTTGTCTCATATTTTTTTAAGATAGCCTAAATTATACTCTAAGGGATGGTAAACGGTTGAATAATGCGCTCCAGAACTTCCACGACGTTCCACAGCCTCTTATTCAGCAACCCCTATCTGTACCTCCTCGTGGTACCATCCGGGATACGTTTCTTAGTGGACATCGGACAACCGGTGGAAATTATGGTCTTATGCGGACAGAGAAGGGGGCACTCATGCGAAGGCTGAGTGTAAACTCTCCGCCTGCAAGACGGTTCTTGTAGGAGGTAAGACTACTAAATGAGAATGGTTTTAATAGCTGTTATCCATGGCTGTTATGTAAAAACTAATCCAAGGTGTGACGCGACCCGTGGCGAGGGATGAATGGTGGAGGGGGTTCTATAAATTCTCGCCGCAACGGAGTCTGTGGAGTACCAGGGCGTCCTCCACAGTAACTTGTCCTTGCTGCATCAAGCCGGTCACTGATGCAGTGGACGATTTCTCACCGTTGTAAATTTATTAGACAGAGACTTAAAGGTTCAGTTTGTATGAAAATTGCGATCAATAGGGGAGAGTAGTCAACAGTGAGACAGCAGAGACAGTGAGACAACGTGAATAACTTCGCCATAAAGCATTCAAGATCCATGATATTTTCATGGAAGGTGAAGTTTATGAACCTATATTACATAATGTAGTTTGGACAAAATTTGTTGATTTTTCAATATATTTTTTTAACAAAAGTCATTTTTGGGGGGGTCAAAGTAAATTTTATTGCAAACATTTGCAGGTGATTTTCAACACCAAACCACATATTTAATCCAAATTAAATTTAGTACATGGCATTAAGGATGGTTCGATCACTTTGACTCAATTTTGATTCATTTGAGAGTACCGTCTTAACGGGACCAAATATGACAAAGTTACATATGGGACATTTGTAGAACAGGTTATTATCTATAATTTTGCAGAGTGAAGTTTTGCTGTATTTTTTGTAGTTACGGCGCTAGTATGGTAGTATCTTATTAGTGACTAAATGAACGTTCATTTAGTCACTGATGAGTTACTAGCGTTGTAGCATCGTAACTACAAACGATACAGCAAAGCTTTATTCTGAAAAATTGTAGATTAGAACTAATTCTACAAATGTCCCATACATAACATTGTCCTATTTGGATCGGCTGAGACGATACTCTCAAATGAATCAAAATTGAGTCAAAGTGATCGAACCATCCCTGCATGGCATCACATACTAATGAGAGATAAAAATATAAAAAATATGACAATTGAATTGTTTGCCAACACCACTATTTCACTATTTATTATAAAACATTCCTGTTTGGAGCAGTGAGACACACAGACAATGCTCACGCCATGCGAATTTTTTTAAACAAATTTTTGCATTAAATTGTAAATCAATCCATATGAATTGACTGTAAATGAATTCTGAAGTGTAACTTAAAAGTCAGATGACTAGCATTGTTCCTTTATATGAATATATATGTAGATATGAAAATAGTCGGAATTTTCAATCATAGCCAGCAATAATGTATCCTTTATACAGACAATAAACAGTACGTCCTCTAAACTATTCTTTATAACCAAAAAATATGGTTTAAATTGAATTCAAATATCTCAGTATTCAATACTTCTTGTTCCACTCTTCCCACCTATTATGGTACAGTGAGACAAAAATACACCTTCACATTTGTGGCTGTAACTAATTTAGCTATTAACCAATATGGCTGAAACTTTTTTTCAGACAACTAGAAAGATATGCCTTGAAAGACATGGAATAAAGAGCTCGTTGATAGCTATCACCAGAAATTTTTTTAAAATTTTGGAAAAAAGTGTCTTAATGTAGACGTCTCTCCCCTACAGTTATATCTGAGATATTGAGTCTTTACCTTAAGGTGTCCGTCTATACCGCCCTTCCCCTACCAATTCATATTTTTTGAGAGCAACTACATAGTTAATGTTTTAATAGATGCTGAAATTATTTTATTCATTAAGAAATATAGTCTAAAGGAATGACAAATAGTCTAATGGAAGAAAAATGCGTTGAGCTCGTAAGAGTTGAAAAGTGTTGAACGTTGATAACGAACTCTGATCATTACCTTGTTAATGATAATAGACGACCCAGCGAGAAAGGAAAACACGAATAAAATCAATACAAATCTCATCCCCACCAGCAGTAATGGTAATGGTAGTGTCAAATAGCGGATCGGCTTCTGCCTGGTGGCAAAGCGAAGCGAAGCGTTTCTCTTCCCTGCCAAGCAGTACATTACATTTATCACAATACTGCCAAGAGCACACCATCATTGCTGCTATCATTATAATAATGCTGGTGTGTGCCGGTGTCGTTGTCAGATTCTCCACCTTCGATCAATATTGCTTGGTTTTCCTTCTCCCTTCGTCTAGCCATCATATAGACTCAGGACCGACAAGATTCCCTCTTTATTTATTTAACAGCATTATACACCCCCTCTCACCCCCAATAGCATCTCCTTGCTCTGACCTAATTTTGTTTTGGCACGAAAACCGACGTAAATTTAGACATTTAAAGTGAGCTTAGCATGACTTTTGGACCCATTTACTGCGTTACGCTGGAGAGGATGTAGAACGGCTTTAGATGGTACGATGATTTTTGTCAAATTTCTCTAAACCATCCCTATTACCCTTAGGCTAGATCGTAGTGCTATACCGGCAATTACAAAAGCGTCTAGGCACAAAACAATGACACGGAGTGGTAGCTAGAACTTCCCATCAGTAAAACTAAGGGATATGGATATACCATGATAAACAGGATTACAATTTATTCTAATTAAATAACAGAGTTCTAATGAGCACTCGTCTCTTGGATGGTTTGTTTAGTAATCCTTTAATTTAAATTAAAATGAGTAGCAGCAGCATAACCGACGTGTGTTTGCTAGGAATAATAATTCTCATTTGTTATATGGGCAACCTTCGTGCTTTACTACCCAATGATGCGGATAAAGAAGTAAAGGCGTCTCAGATAATAATACCAACTGTAGAATACGTTTGAACGGCATTTGAATGATCCATAATTGTGAATATTCTTACAATTATGAATCAATAAAAGTTCCATTTTTCTCTACATGCTCTAAGTGAAAGAAGTTGTTGATGATTTTTAAAAAATTGATCCATTGGCTATCGTATACTATGCGTAGTACTTACAAACGTTAACTTTTATAGTTACTCTTTTAATAGTTATTATTTATTTTAAGGGTTATATACAGTTTAAATTTTCGAAAATTAGATTTTCTTTTCATTTCATGATTGTAGTGTACGTGAGGTTATCAACTTATTTTGGACCCCATCAGCAGCTGAACATAATTTGGACACTTCCATTTGAGTTTGCTGTAAGTGTCCAAATTACGTACAGCTGCCGATGGAGTCCAAAATACATTGGTTACCCTATGTATTTGAGTATACACACAGAAAATTTAATATTAGCTTCGTTATACATATTTGTAACGACGTGTTAGAGCGATTAAATAAGGAACACGTGTTTCTCAAAACCGTGTTTTCAAAGTCTGTTACCAAGATTTTTCGAATACGGCAGAACCGATTCATTTCACATTTTGACACAAGTATCATAAGGATAAATTCTAGAAAATAATCGAAGGTTTTTCCTCACCGATTAATATTTCTTATTTTATGAACAACTAGCTGACCCGACAAACTTCGTATTGCCACAAATTAACCTGTGTTGTACATAAATCATGAATCTCGGATGCTCTTTGTCACAATCTCGAGTTTTGCAAGCCCCCCAGTGGGCGGCGCTTCCGACGGCGGGTCACCGGCAACACTCGCGACCGTCTCGTCCTGAATGATCTAGTGTTACTATAGATAGTTTTTGTGGTCTTGTATTGACTAATGTTTTATGGAAGAGTCTCGAATTTCTCGAGTTCGATTAGTTTTTGAGTTTCGCAAAAATTTCTGTTTTATTTGTATGAGAGTCCATATTCCCCTACCACAGGGGTGAGAGGTCTCTAACTATCGTAAAATAAATTCAAGACTCCAAAATCTCCCACATGCCAAATTTGGTTCCGTTTGCTTGATTAGTTCTCAAGTTATAAGGAAATTTGAATTTCATTTGTATGGGAGCTCCCCTCTTAAAAGGGGAAGGGGTCGTAATTCACCATAGAAAAAATTTCTGCCATCTAAAACTCCCACATGCCAAATTTGGTTCCATTTGATTGATTAGTTCTCGAGATAAGAGGAAATTTGCATTTCATTTGTATGGAAGCCCACCCTCTTAAAGGGGAGATGGGCCATAACTCGCTTTCTAAAGAAGAGAGGGGTCTCAATTCACCATCGAAAAAAAAAATCTTGCGTCCAAAACCACTTACATGTCAAATTTGGTTCCATTTGCTTGATTAGTTCTCGAGTTATGAGGAAATTTGTTTTTCATTTGTATAGGAGCCCCCCCCTCTTAAAGTGCGGAAATCCATAGAAAATATACCATAGAAAATATTCTTGCCTACAAACACTCTAGAACTAATCAAGCAAATGGAACCAAATTTATCATGTGGGTGATAAGCAGTATTATGACGAGCACCTTAACAGCGATGTAGCTGAACATGGAGGTGACGATATGGCAATAGATCTTGGAGCACGTGCAGAAGACGACAGAATACCAGCTCCTGACCTCCAGGAGGTAGCAGAAGAGATCGGTCGGCTGAAGAACAATAAAGCGGCTGGGGCTGATCAGCTACCCGGCGAGCTGCTGAAATACGGTGGTGACGCACTGGCTAGAGCGCTGCACTGGGTCATTGTCAAGATTTGGGAGGATGAGCTACTACCGGAGGAGTGGACGGAAGGCATCGTGTGTCCGATCTACAAAAAGGGCGACAAGTTGGATTGTTGCAATTACCGCGCAATCACACTGTTGAACGCCGCCTACAAGGTACTCTCCCAACTTTTATGTCGTCGACTATCACCATTTGCAAAGGAGTTCGTGGGGCAATATCAAGCGGGATGCATGGGTGCCCGTGCCACCACGGACCAGATTTTCGCGCTTCGGCAAGTGTTGCAGAAATGTCGCGAATACAACGTGCCCATGCATCATTTATTCATCGACTTCAAATCGGCGTACGACACGATCGATCGAGATCAGCTATGGCAGATTATGCACTACTACGGATTTCCGGATAAACTAACGCGATTGGTCAAGGCGACGATGGATCGAGTAATGTGTGTTGTTCGAGTATCAGGGGCAGTCTCGAGTCCCTTTGGATCTCGAAGAGGGTTACGGTAAGGTGATGGGCTTTCATGTTTGCTATTTAACATCGCTTTGGAGGGTGTGATAAGAAGAGCGGGTATAGACACGAGTGGCACGATATTCACGAAGTCCGTCCAGCTTCTTGGTTTCGCTGACGACGTTGACATCATTACACGTACCTTTGAGAGGATGGCGGAAACGTACATCGGACTGAAAGCTGAAGCCAAACGGATAGGACTTGTCATTAATGTATCGAAAACAAAATACATGAAAGGAAGAGGTTCTAAAGAAGTGAATGCTGACCTCCCTCCCCGGATTCATTTAGACGGTGATGAAATCGAGGTGGTAGAAGAGTTCATGTATCTGGGCTCACTGGTTACCGCAGATAACGACACCAGCAGAGAAATACAAAGACGCATTATGGCAGGAAATCGTGCCTATTTTGGACTCCGTAGGACGCTGCGATCGAACAAAATTCGCCACCGCACGAAGTTAACAATCTACAAGACGCTGATTAGACCGGTAGTCCTTTACGGCCATGAGACATGGACTATGCTCGTGGAGGACCAACGCGCCCTTAGTGTTTTCGAACGGAAGGTGTTGCGCACCATCTACGGCGGAGTGCAGATGGAAGACGGAACGTGGAGGAGGCGAATGAACCATGAATTGCATCAGCTGCTTAGGGAACCACCCATCGCTGCCACCGCAAAAATCGGTCGCCTGCGATGGGCTGGGCATGTCGTGAGGATGTCGGACGACTGCCGGTTAAAAAAGTTCTCAATTCTCCGACTGGAAACAGACGGCGGGGCGCGCAGCGAGCAAGATGGATCGATCAAATGGAAGGTGACCTGCGGACCCTACGTAGACTACGTGGCTGGCGAATTGCGGCCATGGACCGAGTAGAATGGAGACGACTTCTTCGTACAGCAGAGGAAACCACAGCCTGGAGCTGATTAAGTAAGTAAGTGATAAATTTGGTTCCATTTGCTTGATTAGTTCTAGAGTTATGAGGAAATTTGTATTTCGTTTGTATGAGAGCCCCCCCTCTTAAAAAGGTAAGGGGTCCTAATTCATCATAGAAAAAATGGTTGCCTCCAAAAACACCCACATGCCAAATATGGTTCCATTTGCTTGATTAGTTCTCGAATTATGAGGAAATTTGAATTTCATTTGTGTAGAAGCACCCCCTCTTAAAGTTGGGAGGGGTCCTAATTCACCATAGAAAATATTTTTGCCTCCAGAAACCTCCACATGCCAAATTTGGTTCTATTTGCTTGATTAGTTCTCGAGTTATGAGGAAATTTGCATTTCATTTGTATAGGAGCCCCCCTTCCTAAAGTGGGGAGGGGTCCCAATTCATCATAGAAAAAAATTTTGTCTCCAAAAACACCCACGTGTCAAATTTGGTTCCATTTGCTTGATTAGTTCTCGAGTTATGAGGAAATTTGTATTTCGTTTGTATAGGAGCCCCCCCTCTTAAAGTGGGGAGGGGTTCTAAATCACCATAGAAAATATTCATGCCCTAGACAACTTTCACATGCCAAATTTGGTTCCATTTGCTTGATTAATTCTCGACTTATGAGGAAATTTGCATATCATTTGTATAGGAGCCCCCCTTCCTAAAGTGGGGAGGGGTCCCAATTCATCATAGAAAAAAAATTTTGTCTCCAAAAACACCCACGTGCCAAATTTTGTTCCATTTGCTTGATTAGTTCTCGAGTTATGAGGAAATTTGTATTTCGTTTGTATAGGAGCCCCCCCTCTTAAAGTGGGGAGGGGTCCTTATTCACCATAGAAAATATTCTTACCCTCAAAAACTTTCACATGCCAAATTTTGTTCCATTTGCTTGATTAGTTCTTCAGTTATGAGAAAATTTGTATTTCATGTGTATAGGATCCCCCCCTTCTAAAACGGAGAGGGGTCCCAATTCATCATAGAAAAAATTTTTGTCTCCAAAAACACCCACATGCCAAATTTGGTTCCATTTGCTTGATTACTTCTCGAGTTATGAGGAAAATTGTGTTTCATTGGTACAGGAGCCCCCCCTCTTAAAGTGAGGAGGGGTCCTAATTTACTATAGAAAATATTCTTGCCCTCGAAAACCTTCACATGCCAAATTTGGTTCTATTTGCTTGATTAGTTCTCGAGTTATGAGGAAATTTGTATGGAAGCCCCCCCTTTTGAAGAGGAGAGGAATTATAATTCCCCTTATAAAGAGGGAAGGGGTCTCAATTTACCATAGAATAATTTCTTGTCACCGAAAACACCCACATGCCAAATTTTGTTCTATTTGCTTGATTAGTTGTCGAGTTATGCAGAAATTTGTGTTTCATTTGTATGGGAGCCCCCCCTCTAAGTGGGGGGAGGGGTTTCTAACCATCACTAAAACCTTTCCTGGCCCCAAAAAACCTCTTCATGCAAACTTTCATGCCGATTGGTTCAGTGGTTTTCGATTCTATAAGGAACATACGGACGGACGGACGGACGGACGGACGGACGGACGGACGGACGGACGGACGGACGGACGGACGGACGGACGGACGGACGGACAGACAGACGGACGGACGGACGGACGGACGGACGGACGGACGGACGGACGGACGGACAGACAGACGGACAGACAGACAGACAGACAGACAGACAGACAGACAGACAGACAGACAGACAGACAGACAGACAGACAGACAGACAGACAGACAGACAGACAGACAGACAGACAGACAGACAGACAGACAGACAGACAGACAGACAGACAGACAGACAGACAGACAGACAGACAGACAGACAGACAGACAGACAGACAGACAGACAGACAGACAGACAGACAGACAGACAGACAGACAGACAGACAGACAGACAGACAGACAGACAGACAGACAGACAGACAGACAGACAGACAGACAGACAGACAGACAGACAGACAGACAGACAGACAGACAGACAGACAGACAGACAGACAGACAGACAGACAGACAGACAGACAGACAGACAGACAGACAGACAGACAGACAGACAGACAGACAGACAGACAGACAGACAGACAGACAGACAGACAGACAGACAGACAGACAGACAGACAGACAGACAGACAGACAGACAGACAGACAGACAGACAGACAGACAGACAGACAGACAGACAGACAGACAGACAGACAGACAGACAGACAGACAGACAGACAGACAGACAGACAGACAGACAGACAGACAGACAGACAGACAGACAGACAGACAGACAGACAGACAGACAGACAGACAGACAGACAGACAGACAGACAGACAGACAGACAGACAGACAGACAGACAGACAGACAGACAGACAGACAGACAGACAGACAGACAGACAGACAGACAGACAGACAGACAGACAGACAGACAGACAGACAGACAGACAGACAGACAGACAGACAGACAGACAGACAGACAGACAGACAGACAGACAGACAGACAGACAGACAGACAGACAGACAGACAGACAGACAGACAGACAGACAGACAGACAGACAGACAGACAGACAGACAGACAGACAGACAGACAGACAGACAGACAGACAGACAGACAGACAGACAGACAGACAGACAGACAGACAGACAGACAGACAGACAGACAGACAGACAGACAGACAGACAGACAGACAGACAGACAGACAGACAGACAGACAGACAGACAGACAGACAGACAGACAGACAGACAGACAGACAGACAGACAGACAGACAGACAGACAGACAGACAGACAGACAGACAGACAGACAGACAGACAGACAGACAGACAGACAGACAGACAGACAGACAGACAGACAGACAGACAGACAGACAGACAGACAGACAGACAGACAGACAGACAGACAGACAGACAGACAGACAGACAGAC
The DNA here is from genome assembly GCF_943734655.1 of Sabethes cyaneus. NCBI lineage: Eukaryota > Metazoa > Arthropoda > Insecta > Diptera > Culicidae > Sabethes > Sabethes cyaneus. The sequence continues at coordinate 97,625,335 of NC_071353.1, read as the reverse complement.
AGACAGACAGACAGACAGACAGACAGACAGACAGACAGACAGACAGACAGACAGACAGACAGACAGACAGACAGACAGACAGACAGACAGACAGACAGACAGACAGACAGACAGACAGACAGACAGACAGACAGACAGACAGACAGACAGACAGACAGACAGACAGACAGACAGACAGACAGACAGACAGACAGACAGACAGACAGACAGACAGACAGACAGACAGACAGACAGACAGACAGACAGACAGACAGACAGACAGACAGACAGACAGACAGACAGACAGACAGACAGACAGACAGACAGACAGACAGACAGACAGACAGACAGACAGACAGACAGACAGACAGACAGACAGACAGACAGACAGACAGACAGACAGACAGACAGACAGACAGACAGACAGACAGACAGACAGACAGACAGACAGACAGACAGACAGACAGACAGACAGACAGACAGACAGACAGACAGACAGACAGACAGACAGACAGACAGACAGACAGACAGACAGACAGACAGACAGACAGACAGACAGACAGACAGACAGACAGACAGACAGACAGACAGACAGACAGACAGACAGACAGACAGACAGACAGACAGACAGACAGACAGACAGACAGACAGACAGACAGACAGACAGACAGACAGACAGACAGACAGACAGACAGACAGACAGACAGACAGACAGACAGACAGACAGACAGACAGACAGACAGACAGACAGACAGACAGACAGACAGACAGACAGACAGACAGACAGACAGACAGACAGACAGACAGACAGACAGACAGACAGACAGACAGACAGACAGACAGACAGACAGACAGACAGACAGACAGACAGACAGACAGACAGACAGACAGACAGACAGACAGACAGACAGACAGACAGACAGACAGACAGACAGACAGACAGACAGACAGACAGACAGACAGACAGACAGACAGACAGACAGACAGACAGACAGACAGACAGACAGACAGACAGACAGACAGACAGACAGACAGACAGACAGACAGACAGACAGACAGACAGACAGACAGACAGACAGACAGACAGACAGACAGACAGACAGACAGACAGACAGACAGACAGACAGACAGACAGACAGACAGACAGACAGACAGACAGACAGACAGACAGACAGACAGACAGACAGACAGACAGACAGACAGACAGACAGACAGACAGACAGACAGACAGACAGACAGACAGACAGACAGACAGACAGACAGACAGACAGACAGACAGACAGACAGACAGACAGACAGACAGACAGACAGACAGACAGACAGACAGACAGACAGACAGACAGACAGACAGACAGACAGACAGACAGACAGACAGACAGACAGACAGACAGACAGACAGACAGACAGACAGACAGACAGACAGACAGACAGACAGACAGACAGACAGACAGACAGACAGACAGACAGACAGACAGACAGACAGACAGACAGACAGACAGACAGACAGACAGACAGACAGACAGACAGACAGACAGACAGACAGACAGACAGACAGACAGACAGACAGACAGACAGACAGACAGACAGACAGACAGACAGACAGACAGACAGACAGACAGACAGACAGACAGACAGACAGACAGACAGACAGACAGACAGACAGACAGACAGACAGACAGACAGACAGACAGACAGACAGACAGACAGACAGACAGACAGACAGACAGACAGACAGACAGACAGACAGACAGACAGACAGACAGACAGACAGACAGACAGACAGACAGACAGACAGACAGACAGACAGACAGACAGACAGACAGACAGACAGACAGACAGACAGACAGACAGACAGACAGACAGACAGACAGACAGACAGACAGACAGACAGACAGACAGACAGACAGACAGACAGACAGACAGACAGACAGACAGACAGACAGACAGACAGACAGACAGACAGACAGACAGACAGACAGACAGACAGACAGACAGACAGACAGACAGACAGACAGACAGACAGACAGACAGACAGACAGACAGACAGACAGACAGACAGACAGACAGACAGACAGACAGACAGACAGACAGACAGACAGACAGACAGACAGACAGACAGACAGACAGACAGACAGACAGACAGACAGACAGACAGACAGACAGACAGACAGACAGACAGACAGACAGACAGACAGACAGACAGACAGACAGACAGACAGACAGACAGACAGACAGACAGACAGACAGACAGACAGACAGACAGACAGACAGACAGACAGACAGACAGACAGACAGACAGACAGACAGACAGACAGACAGACAGACAGACAGACAGACAGACAGACAGACAGACAGACAGACAGACAGACAGACAGACAGACAGACAGACAGACAGACAGACAGACAGACAGACAGACAGACAGACAGACAGACAGACAGACAGACAGACAGACAGACAGACAGACAGACAGACAGACAGACAGACAGACAGACAGACAGACAGACAGACAGACAGACAGACAGACAGACAGACAGACAGACAGACAGACAGACAGACAGACAGACAGACAGACAGACAGACAGACAGACAGACAGACAGACAGACAGACAGACAGACAGACAGACAGACAGACAGACAGACAGACAGACAGACAGACAGACAGACAGACAGACAGACAGACAGACAGACAGACAGACAGACAGACAGACAGACAGACAGACAGACAGACAGACAGACAGACAGACAGACAGAAATCCTTCTTTATAGGTATAGATTTAAGAGCCAAATTTATGTAAAAAAGCAAAGGGGTTGTGTACAAGACACGACCGCATATATGGGTGACGCTGGGCTACGTAAGTGTCTTTGTAGTGATAGTAGCATGTATTAATGCTTGTAATCATTCGATTCTTCATGTATACATGCTATATGCAACATATATACATACATGCTACATGCGTTGTATGTAACATTTACATTGGCGGAACTAGCGCTCATTTCTAGGGGGGGCTATAGCCCCCGGCATTTTTTCGACCAATTTATTTCCTTGGCATATTAAGATTAAATGTACATTGAAGCATAGGAACTTTAAGTTGTGATGCATATAAAAATTACTCTTAGGTTTTATTATGTAAAGTTATCTAACTATAGTTTTTTCTTAAATTTAAAAATTCAGCCTAAATTTTTTAGGGGCCCCCTAGCCTCCCCCCTTGTTTCGCCAATGAACATTTATCAAAGTAGTAACATTGCATAAGTTCAATTCTCAAAAGATTGTGCATTTGAAAACAACTTAACAAAATCAAGAACACAAACTATTGCTTTCCTGCTACCTTACTGAAATTAAAGATTGTTTTTATTATCCATGGTTTCCCACGTTGAAGGGATTTTACCAATTCAATCCTATTTTATCAACAGCACATCTTTTCACTACACTTCTAATGAAACGGCAAGCATGCGTATTCATACAGAGTCATATAATAACCGAACAGTACAGCTGTAGCACATTTTTACAACACAGATATCAAATTCGCCGAGGTTTAATCGTCTCGCAGTAAAGAATTTTCGATCTGTTGGGACAACGATCTTGTGTCATTTTTGCTGGCACTTCCCTAACACAGACATCAAATTGGACTAGGTTTAATCGCGTTCGTAAGAAATCTGTTGGCACGAGGGGGCTTTGTCACTCTCTCTGGCGTACTTCCCAAGCAAGGACATCAAAATGGTCTAGGTTGAACCGCGGTGTTAAGAAATCTTGTTGAAATGAGGAAGCTTTGTCACTTGTTTTGGCTTACTTCCCAAGCACAGATATCAAATTGGTATAGGTTTAGATCATCGTAAAGAATCTTCCAACAAATCACGAAGCGGGAATTCTGGTAAAACATAGGTTCATTATTTTCAATTTTTCAATAGTTCAACATCAAGAATCCATACTTTTCTTCATTTGGGTCAATTCTTAGAAGATTTTCCGATCGATTGGTGTAAGAATATTGAAAATCGATCGGAAAACCGCTGAGCTATTAGCGCTCAAATCCTTTCATTTTTCGTGACGCTCGCATTTTTCGATTTTTTGGAATGACACCCTATCTCAAAACTTGCCGTAAGACGTAGTTATACGTCAAAATCGATTTTTTATGTTTGAGAAGCTGCCATGTAGTTTACTTATTTATTTATTTATTTACTAGTCTTCGATATTTCGTACAGACAGTTCTTAGTAATTACTTATTCTAAGTTTGAAAGTAGTCCGAGTAACATTAAAATCATAATCGTCAGAAACATTATTAAATACACGACAACATACGTCAAATGGATTGTTTTGAGCTAACTGAGTACGGTGCAATGGATGCCTAAAGAAATCAGCTCGTCGAGTATGCCTTGGTGGAACATTAAATCGGACTCGTCTTAGGAGCTCCGGGCTGTCGATATTACCTCCTAGCAGATCAAAAATGAATAGTCGTTGCAGCAAAGCCCTCCTATTCGCTAACGTTGGCAGGCGTATTAAAGCGCATCGATGTTCGTAAGGAGGCAGTCGAATTGGATCATCCCAGGGCAGCAACCGCAGAGCGTACCTAACGAAGTGACGCTGGATTCGTTCGATCCGGTTGATATGGACGGCGTGGTAGGGCGCTCATACAAGCGCCCCGTACTCAAGGATACTGCGTACAACCGCACAGTAGAGAGACTTCAAGCAATAAAGCAAATGCGAGGTGACGCTCGCATTTTTCGATTTTTTGGAATGACACCCTATCTCAAAACTTGCCGTAAGACGTAGTCCTACGTCAAAATCGATTTTTTATGTTTCAGAAGCTGCCATGTTGTTGAAAATGATCATTTTGCTAATTTCTTCGATCAATATATTAATATATCGGTATAACCACCTTTTTCTTTTTTGGTTTTCGATTCCAGAAAATTCAGTCCATAGATATCGTGCTCAATAACTCAATAAGTTCAATAACTTTTACCTTACTTACTTACTTTAGTTACTAGCCGAGAGCCTTTAGGCTTTTGCCTAAAGTGACCAGATTTTTTTTGGATGAATGCGGGACATATTGATTGGATTATTTGCTAAATCGGTTCCGTAGTAAAGATGAGATCATTTAGAAATTAGGCCCATCATTTCAGCGATAGCGGCGCTCCCAGTAGCTGTGGATGCTAGCTTTTGGTAGTGTTTGGTAGTTATTTGTAAACAGTTCTGGTCGGTATATTTTTTCGCAGTTTAAAGGTACCGTGGTTTCGAGATATTCATCATGCAGGAGAATAAATGAAAGTCATTGTGTGCGGTCATCTGCAGAATCCAGCGTCGGGTCGGGAGCTGGCGGGACAGACGGATTATCCTAAAAAAGCTGTAGTGTGAGTTATTGAGGGGTGCAAGGAAACCCTCAAGGCTGGCGGCAAGGCGCAGGCCAGACATTGGAGTTGAACTCTTGATTATCAACTGTGGTTGAGGGACATTCGGAAAGTCAAGGCTGATCACAGCATCACGGATTGTGCTTTGGCAAATGAACTGAATTCTGACTGTATGGCAAATCCGTCTGGAAATGACTACAGATGTTACCGCGCAAGAACAACAGAAACCTCAAACCATAAATAAAGGCTACAATCCGGTCTCGTGAGCTGTGCGGCCAGGTGATGACGAAACGCGATGCATGTGTCTGACTCGATGATGAATAAGGCCGATTTCAGCCAAACCCACGGGTTAAATTCTTCATACTCTGGCTCGTGGTAGGATTTTTAGCAGATTCATGATTGGTTTTGGGGATGGGTTCATGATAAAAGGTCATGACTTGGCAAGGGATCTGCTCCTTTGGCATCAGTGTGAAAACCAGTGTTTTGTGACGGATAAGATTTCGGAGATACACTGGGGTAGGTACCTTACCAGGCGGATTTTGCCCTTCATTAAGTCCCATGAAGCCTGTCGCAGTTTCAGCTTGCATGCTACAATGGACACTGGATTTCAGTTCATCTCAAAAGAGCTGAGTGCACCAAATTGTCCCCGGGTTCGTCCAGTACTGCAATACTGAAGATGACAGCAAAAGCTGAAGATAAAGAGAACAGTCACCAGCGACATTGGTCAGATGAGGAATTCGAGGTGCCGGCTGGCCGGGGCAGTGACTGGGAAGGGTGTGCACCGACTGACGAACGGTGTCAGCAGCAGGTTTTTTCATGCAATTTTATGCAATTTCATAATTTCCTATGTATCATCCTTAGAAACTGTTCCGCCTAAAAAATTAATCAATGCGGGACACTTTCCGGGACGCTTAGTAATCCGGGACAAGCCATCCAAATACGGGACAGTCCCGCATAATCCGGAACGTCTGGTTAGCCTAACTTGCCGTATCAGGAATTTCTCTCCATTGTACTCGGTCCTAGGCTACTTGTCGCCAATTCGTTGCGCATCTCGACACACGCAAGTCAGCTTCAACCTAGTCGAACCATCTAGCACGTAGGGCCCCTCTATTCCTGGTGCCGGTGGGGTTTTTGCAGGGTACGGATTTTACTGCACAGTCGTTCAGAATCCTTGCGACGTGGACGGCCCATTGTAGTCTCCCACCTTTCGACAGGTGTACGATGGGAATCTCTCCAAGCAGTGCCTGTAGCTCGTGATATATACGCCTCCGTCACTCTCCGCTTTCCGTTTGTACTCCGCCAAAAATAGTCCGCAACACCTCTCGTTCAAATACGGCAAGTGCACGTATGTCTTCCGTAAGCAAAGTTATTGTCTCAAGTCCGTAGAGGACTACCGGTCTGATTAGCGTTTTGTAAATCGTCAACTTTGTGCGGTGGCGTATGCTCCTTGATCGAAGTGTCTTGCGAAGGGAAAAGTAGGCTCAATTTCCAGCTTGAATGCGTCGTCGTATTATTGTCGGCGGTGACCAGAGATCCCAAATATACGAACTAATCAACCACTTCCAGTTCATCGCTGTCAATAGTCAAATAGTCCGTGGGAGCCAAACGTTGATATCACTGGAGCCTCATTGATTTGTAACCCTATCCTCCTAGCGTCCGTTTTTAGTCTGCCGTAGATTGCCTCCGCTGTCCCAAGGTTTCGAGTAGGGGAGATTAGTCAACAGTGAGACAACAAGAACAGTGAGTCAACTGTATTTCCGTCATAAAACATTCAAGATCCATGATATTTTTATGGAAAGTGAAGTTTGTGAACCTACATAGCATAATATAGTTTGAGAAAAATTCGTTGCGAGTTAAGTTAGGAAGGTTTTCCCTTTTATTCTACTAAAATTATACTACACAATGTTCACCTTAAGGATAATTACAAAATGTCACTATATGTACTATAATTATACACTATAACTATGACATAGCTAAACTAACCATCCACTCTCATAACCCTTTAAGCACGGAGGGTTTTAGTTACAAAATTTTTGGTTTTTAGATCAACATAATTTTTTTTAATTTCTCGAGATAACAAAACCAATGTATTCTACACATTGCAATAAATATTTGCTAAATTTAGTAACCTACACAATTGTGCAAGTTGGCCTTATCTTATACCAATGCACTATGGGCAAAATCGAGCCGAAAAAACGGACGCCATTAAGATATGGCCTGCAGGCTGATAAAATGTAGGTGATCTTATGTAAAATTTCCTGTTTGTCATCGGAAAGTGCCCCATTTTGCTCATTTTCCCCTATTTTAAACATTTTTTGCCCTTTTTGGACTATACCAATAGAGGTGTGCGCTGGTCAGATTATCGGCAGTGGCGGCGCAGGAATCATTTTTATTCGGCGGCGGTGACGTCGCCAGCGTGACGCCGTTAGTTACTATCGGCGGCGGCGGCGGCGTGCATCGGCGTGCGAGTATTTTACACCGTTAAATTACCGCATTTCGTATAAGTTTAAGCAAAATCTTTTCAAAAATCGAACTAAAGTTGACAAGTAAAACAAATCTTAATAATGCTTATTTTGTGAATGATTTTTAATGACCCTTAAATCTTTGAATAGTTTTTTATTTGTATGTTTGCGAATACGCGATATGGTAGACACTAGTACGTAAAAGGCAGGGAAGATTGGGACCCGCACCCCATCTTTCGATTTTATGCCGTACATATGAACGTCCGATTGCTATAGAACGAATTTAAATTTCAGTTTTCTGCCAATGTGCTTTTTCAAATTAAGGGATATAAAATGCATTGTGTATAATAGGCGGCGCCTAAAACTAGGCGGGTGAAATCGGCAATATTGCAAATCGAGCAAGATATAAAGTATGCCCATATGAGCGAGTATAAGCAGCATCCAGCGCTTACGCAACTGACGCAAGCGTACGATAAGCATCCACCGATGCTGCGTGCATACATCCTGCTACCTACTTACTAGCGAGCGCACAGCCTCGAAATGTCTTTCTGCACAGTCCGCTCACAAACCCTACAACTTGTGAGTAGCCAACAGCCCGTGCGGGCTAGCGGCATACTAGGATATATGAATACTTATTTTCAGTCTTGGGCACCGCTAATTCGCTAACCGACCAATCGAGAAACGCTAGTTATACTTTATAATTTATACTCAGACTAGCTCAATTGTTCATAATTCCAAATGAAGTGCCGCTGTTTATGTTAAAATTAATAAACTGTAAAGAATTTTATCCATTATATTAGGTTTTGATCTTAGTTAAATTAAGAAAAGTCGTGTAATATATACAAATTAGTAATAAGTTGTAGTGATAGATTACAATGCAAGTTGTTGCGATATGTTCAAATATAGACAGTGACTGTTAATTTGCAGTTTGCGATTAGTGATTAGCGAAATTTCCACGATTATCGAGCAAATTGTATCGGTTAGCGAATTAGTGGTGCCCAATACTGCTTATTTTGCATTTTTTTCTTTTTAGTTCACCTTACGTCCTCACTTACACACGCCGATAAAACTGCGAGCCCTCGCGAGTGATCGGTGTCAGCTGCTTGGATTGCAATGACGAGCGAAAGCGGCGACTGTGGCCGATAGCTAAATACACACTCGCAAAAACTCGCAGTGCATGAAAAAATAAGAGCGAGAGTCCGTAGGAGATACTCATGCCGGCATGTTCGTTAGAATTAAAGCGTGCGTGTGAAAAAATTAGACCACACGAGTGCGGTCTTGCAACACTGGAAATCAGTACCAGTCAGTTTACAACCGCGAAATGAAAAGCAATACTAGCTCTCACCATTCCGCTCTTTCTCCTCACTCTATAAATTTCATTACTTTCATTTATCGTCCCTTCGTCAATTGTAAAAGAACCACAGTTTCAAAAAATATTCTTTTTCCTTTACCTCAAGCTGTGATTAGTTTACAAAGCTCAAAAGTTATAAAAGTTTTTGCCAAGCTTCTACCAATAAAACAAAAAAAAATCAATACGGAGTGTAGTTTCTAAGAGAAAGGTAGATAAAGCTTAAAAATCGTGTTTTTACAGGAGCGGCGTTTTATTCCACCGAGGTTGTTCCACGCCGCAGTGGAATGTTTATGTGTTCGATCATTTTTCGGTCGCTTCCCGTGGTCGGATCATTACAAAAGTAGTATCAAAATAAACGAAAAAACGAAAAAATGCTTGTAATCATTAGATTCTTCATGTATACATGCTATATGCAACATATATACATGCTACATGCGTTGTATGTAACGTTTATCAAAGTAGTAACATTGCATACGTTCAATTCTCAAAAGATTGTGCATTTGAAAACAATTTAACAAAATCAAGAACACAAACTATTACTTTCCTGCTACCTTACTGAAATTAAAGATTGTTTTTATTATCCATGGTTTCCCACGTTGAAGGGATTTTACCAATTCAATCCTATTTTATCAATAGCACATCTTTTCACTACACTTCTAATGAAACGGCAAGCATGCGTATTCATACCAAGTCGTATTATAACCGAACACTACAGCTGTAGCACATTTTTCCAACACAGATATCAAATTCACCGAGGTTCAATCGTCTCGCAGTAAAGAATTTGCGATCTGTTGGGACAATGAACTTGTGTCATTTTTTCTGGCACACTTCCCTAAGACAGACATCAGATTGGACTAGGTTTAATCGCGTTCGTAAGAAATCTGTTGGCTCGAGGGGGCTTTGTCACTCTCTCTGGTGTACTTCCCAAGCAAGGACATCAAAAAGGTCTAGGTTGAACCACGGTGTTAAGAAATCTTGTTGAAATGAGGGAACTTGGTCACTTGTTTTGGCTTACTTACTTGGTATAGGTTTAGATCTTCGTAAAGAATCTTCCAACGAATCACAAAGCGAGAATTCTGGTTAAACATAGGTTTATTATTTTCAATTTTTCAATAGTTCAACATCAAGAATCCATACTTTTCTTCATTTGGGACAATTCTTAGAAGATTTTCCGATCGATTGGTGTAAAAATATTGAAAATCGATCGGAAAACCGCTGAGCTATTAGCCCTCAAAACCTTTCATTTTTCGTGACGCTCGCATTTTTCGATTTTTTGGAATGACACCCTATCTCAAAACTTGCCGTAAGACGTAGTCCTACGTCAAAAGACTGCAGAATCAAAATCTGAAATAAAACCCGATTTAATCCACCTATTGGTGAAAGGAACCTTTGTTATACCATCTCAATTGTCATTTGAGTTAGAATTCGTCACGCTTTCGGAACTCAACTTTTTGGTAACACTATGATAGTTATAATCAATACATATGCATGCCTATGTAATATACTGATAAATTTGTTTTTTATTCCAAAGCAGTCAAAAAACGTCTTCCTTTTATTTGTATAATTTGTTATTTTGAGTTAATAGCGGGGTGGCATTCTGGGGTTTGGTTTAAGTGAGCAACTGTCCGTTTTCCTGGATGTATTCGGAACGTTCCTAGAATGTGTCCAGCAGTGGCTAATGTAACCCTGGACACTTTATATGTCGACAAATGAGGTACTTTTGCAATTTTGAGTACTTAAAGATGTCATATGTTGTACTTTAGCTCAATTCAGAAACTGATCTCCGATCCGGAACATTCCCGGACGTGTTGTTCCGGACATATCTTCGGAACCGTACATCCGATCCAAATTCTGTTCTATAGAATTCTTCTAGGCCACAAAACTCTGCGTTTGTTAGTTATTCAGTCAAATCGGTCCAGGCATTTTCTAAAAGCAGATGTTTATTGTTGTATTTTCACTACTGAGTCTGTTATGCGTTTATTTGTAACTTGTAACTGACATAGTTTCATATTTTTTTCAAAATTTTGGGAACAAACATAACATTACTGTTTGAAATATTGAAAGCATGAACAATTTAAACATGATTCCCAGGCTCATCTCAAAAGTGGTGAAAATCACATGGGACTGTTATGCATTTATAGGCAGTAATGGTAGTTATCATCAACACATATGCATGCATATGTAATATACTGACAGATTTGTAGAATACTTGAAAGCAATCAAAAAATCGTGAGCAAAGTTCTTGGGCAGGATTGATATTTAAGGGGGACCCTCACTGGAAAGTCAAAAAACTTGTTTGATTTGCATTTTCAGAAGGCCTTTATCTTTAGAAATGTTGAGCCCATAGTATCTTTCGGTACGTGGTCTCGTTGAGAATTTATAGTAAAACTGTTGGATCACTTGAAGGGAAGTGCAGTGCTGTACAATAGTTTAAACGCGCTCTCCTCGAAATCATATGTTTTCAGCGACTGTGCGTGTATCGCAGTATTTTAGAGGATCGATTTGGGTGAATTTTTTTTGACGTGTAAAAATTACTTATCTAAATTGTGACGTAACTGCTTTTCGATATCTGAACTTTATAATTTTCGCTGCATTTTTAAAAAAATCGTTACACTTCGTAACCAGTAAGCGATAGATAGTTACTATGTACAGCAAAGTTGCTTATTTTACTGTGTTCTATAACTTTCGTGGAGACACTACCTTTTTGGACCCATTTAAAAAAACAAAAATTTGTATCACCCTAATAAGAAGATTTACGGTCACCCTAATAGTGTAAAAACTTGCGCCAGATTTTGACGTAGGACTACGTCTTACGGCAAGTTTTGAGATAGGGTGTGATTCCAAAAAATCGAAAAATGCGAGCGTCACGAAAAATGAAAGGTTTTGTGCGCTAATAGCTCAGTGGTTTTCCGATCGATTTTTAATATTCTTACACCAATCGATCGGAAAATCTTTTAAGAATTGACCCAAATGAAGAAAAGTATGGATTCTTGATGTTGAACTATTGAAAAATTGAAAATAATGAACCTATGTTTTACCAGAATTCTCGCTTCGTGATTGGTTGGAAGATTCTTTGCGATGATCTAAACCTATACCAATTTGATATCTGTGCTTGGGAAGTAAGCCAAAACAAGTGACCAAGTTCCCTCATTTCAACAAGATTTCTTAACACCGCGGTTCAACCTAATCCATTTTGATGTCCTTGCTTGGGAAGTACGCCATAGAGAGTAACAAAGCCCCCTCGTGCTAACAGATTTCTTACGAACGCGATTAAACCTAGTCCAATTTGCTGTCTGTGTTAGGGAAGAGTGCCAGAAAAAATGACACAAGTTCGTTGTCCCAACAGATCGCAAATTCTTTACTGCGAGACGATTAAATCTCGGCGAACTTGATATCTGTGTTGGAAAAATGTGCTACAGCTGTAGTGTCCGGTTATAATACGACTTGGTATGAATACGCATGCTTGCCGTTTCATTAGAAGTGTAGTGGAAAGATGTGCTGTTGATAAAATAGGATTGAATTGGTAAAATCCCTTCAACGTGGGAAACCATGGATAAAACTGCAAGGCATACAGCCCTAAGGGTTGTACGAAAGGGTGACGTAGGACTATATCAGATCATCAGATCAAAGACTAATGTAAACTGCATTTCTGGTATATGTATGTTTATAAGAATCTGTGAGTGCCATTGTTTAAGTGGATGTTTAAAAGAGAAGAGCAAAATATTCAGATTCAATTCTTAATTTAATGCAATGGTGACTTTAAAAATACGTGGACGGGGGTTCATAACTACAATGCCTGCAACCTTTGAGGCATAGAAATTTCATTTAAAAATCACTTGTGTGCATTATAAAGGTTGAAATGGTAATGAATTATCCTCCTACCACAGGGGTGAGGGGTCTAGGTATCATAAAATAAATAAATTCATGCCTCCAAAAAACCCCACACGCCAAATTTGGTGCCATTTGCTTGTTTAGTTCGCGAGTTACGAAGAAATTTGTATTTCATTTGTATGGGATCTCCCCTTCTTAAAGAAAGCAAAGGTTCTAATCCATTATAGAAAAAATACCCCCCCCCCCCCCTATGAAAAGACGGATGTGTCACATTATACCATAAAAAAATCGTGCTTTCTAAAACCCCCACATGCCAAATTTGGTTTCATTTGCTTGATTAGTTCTAGAGTTATTAGGAAATTTGTATTTCATTTGTATGGGAGCCCTCCTTCTTAGAAGAAGAAGGGGTCTCAGTACATCATAGAAAAACATCTTACCTCCAAACTCCCCCACAAGCCAATTTTGGTTCCTTTTGTTCGAATAGTTCTCGAGTCATGAGGAAATTTGAATTTTATTTGTATGCCCCCCCCCCCCCCCCTTCTAAAGAGGGGAGGGGAGGGGTCTTAGTTGACCAAAGAAAAAATTCTTACCTTCTAAGACCCCTACATTCCAAATTTGGTTCCATTTGCTTGATTAGTTTTAGAGTTTTGAGGAAATTTGTTTTCATTTATACGGGAGCCCTCCCTCTTACGCCCCCATTAAAATTGCTCTCTTACGCCCCTTAAAAAATTGCTGGTCATTTTATCTATCCAACGACATATAAAATGTTCAGTTTCGTTCAGTAGTTTATTAGTTATTAGCATTTGAAATCTTTCATTCAAACGTTACACTTCTATTTTCGTTTTCATAAAGTGCCACCCAGTCCCAGTATAGTAAACAAAGACGTAGTCCTACGTCAATAAAAACAATCTTTAATTTCAGTAAGGTAGCAGGAAAGCAATAGTTTGTGTTCTTGATTTTGTTGAATTGTTTTCAAATGCACAATCTTTTGAGAATTGAACGTATGCGATGTTACTACTTTGATAAATATTACATACAACGCACGTAGCATGTATATATGTTGCATATAGCATGTATACATGAAGAATCGAATGATTACAAGCATGAATACATGCCACTATCACACTATCACTACAAAGAGACTTACGTAGTCCTGCGTCACCTATATATGCGGTCGTGTCTTGTACACAACCCCTCTGATTTTTTTAAATAAACTTTTCCAAAGACACACCGCCTGGAAAATTAAGCATTTTTACGCTAGAGCACATAATCGCGTTTTTTCTATTTGGATCATATCAGTAAAGTTTGCTTAAATAATTTCATCAATGTTTTTCAAATAACTTTTACTGGTAAGGCCAATTCTAATAAGATTTAGCAGATATATTCACAACGTTAAGGCCTCCTGTTTGATACTAAAATAATTGAAAACTGATTAATTATCTGGTTAAAATCGTTATAAATAATTGTAACTTTTATTATGCTGAACACGACTGCTCATAACTTTCAAATTAAACATCCAATCAAAAAACAAATCAATAGTGATCTATGAGGCTATATTACCTACCAAATGAGACTAATAGCGCATAAATCGGTTTGGCCATCTCTGAGAAACGTTCGACTAATTGACACCTTGAAAAAGAACATTTTTAAGCATAACTTTTGAACAGCTTGATTTTTTTCGATGAAACTCTTCCAAAAAATTTGCAGTAGCAAGAGCCTTCATTTGATACTAAAATTGTTGAAATCGGTTAAGCGGTTCCGGAGAAAATCATGTCACGTAATTTTTACATTTTTGCTTATAGCTTTTAAACAAAATGTCGAACCGCAAAACAGTTCAATAGTGATCTACAAGGTGATAACACCTTTCAAATAAGCGTAATAGCAAACGAATCGTTACAGCCATCTCCGAGAAACAGACGACTAAAGTCAAGCGTCACATACACACATACACACACACAAGCACACACACACAAGCACACACACACAACCACACACACACACACACACACACACACACACACACACACACACACACACACACACACACACACACACACACACACACACACACACACACACACACACACACACACACACACACACACACACACACACACACACAGACACAGACACACACGCACACACACACACACACACGCACACACACACACACACACACACACACACGCACACACACACACGCACACACACACGCACACACACACACACGCACACACACACACGCACACACACACACGCACACACACACGCACACGCACACACACACGTCGAACCTTATCGATTGGTATATGTGACTCGGCCCTCCGGGCCTTGGATCAACGTCGCGTTTTTCGACCAATTTTTTAACCTTTGTTATAGTATAACAAAGGTAAAACATTTGACTTTTTCAAAAATTTTGGTCGCTTATGTCTCCTTAAAAACAAATGAGCACCGGGAAGCAAGACAGAAGTTTGACTGAAAACGTTTCTAAAAATTGATAAATAAAACAAATATAAAAATAATTTGTCAAATTACTATTAAAAAAGCATAAATAGTAGGTATTGTCAAAATCAGCCAATCACATAGAAGCTTCCCAGGCCCGGTACGACAATTTTATATACCTGCGGCTTCGTGTACTTCGATTCTAGAAAAACCCGATTTAATCCACCTAGTGGTGAAAGAACCTTTGTTATACGGTCTTCGTCTACGTTAACGTTGCGTAGTGCGTTTATTTACATAATTTTTTTGGAAATTGAAAAAGTTTACAAAATTTGATCAAAATGGGAGCACTTATAAATTTTGATAGATCCTTTTTTCATGAAATTGCTGAGTAAGTATAAGTAAGTTATTACTAATTTGAGTAAATGCAAGTAAAGGTAAGTTGTAAGAGGAAATATTATTATTTAACATATACATTGCGTAGTAAAGGTCTAATTTAAAGGTTTTGAACTATGCATAATTTCCTGTAATCAATTTTTATTAACCTTCGGTTACTCACGCTGTTGTATTTTGTACAACACGTGTTGATTTTAGAATGCCATATTGTTATAAAGTTACAAATCGATATTTAACCAACGTATATTCTTCAATAAACTTGTTATGAGCAAAATGCCATAATTATTCAATGCATTAATACTTTAAACTGTTGGCAAAATAGATCACCAAAAACTGACATCCCAGAAACGAAGCAATCAGTATGTGAGGTGTACCGCAATCGGCCCCAACTGGAATTTTCTATCGTTTCTCCATATGGAAAAATGGTGTCTGTATGCAACAAAACTATCAGCAAATGTAAAATGTTTTAAATGTATCCGTCTGTCGATAGTCGAGTAATTCGCGGACAAAATTAGGATATTTTTATAATCAAAGTTCTACAGTTCCTAAACAAGCAATCATAGAGGTAAACTATATTCAGCAAAGTTGTGTATTTTTACTATTTGTACAACATGAAAAAGTCATACAACAATTACAAAACGAGCTAAAATGGAAAAACTGATTTTACAAATTCGTATAAAATTAATAAGATTTTTCTCTCTTCGCTGAAGAGATAGAAGGTTACTGTCTTCAGCAAAGTTTCTTGTAATAATATGCTCTTAAACTTTACAGAACACATCAATGTGTTATATTGAAACTGAAAAAAAATATTTGTTTTATTTCACTTTTAGGGGGATTAATTAAAAATTTAAATTCTACCAGACGATAGAGCTTGCAATTTCAAAAAACTCTTCCAAAGGTGCGATAAACCTAAAACCAGGTTTTCCTAGTCAAAACTCTAATGCGCACGTTTTTTGGTTTTGGGCTATTGTCTCCCGCGAGTAACCGTGTTACAAAAGTTGGCGCGAGTGTTCAAGGGTTAATATCTTTTGACCGGCAAAACCAATTCTTCTGAAATTTTGCAGATATATTTGCAGCAATAAAACTTCTAATTTGATGCCAAACTAATTTAAACTAGATAAATTATCTAAGATGAAATCATCGAAAATAATTGTAAATTTTAATGTGTTGTATACGATAGCTCATAACTTTTGAAT
The DNA here is from genome assembly GCF_943734655.1 of Sabethes cyaneus. NCBI lineage: Eukaryota > Metazoa > Arthropoda > Insecta > Diptera > Culicidae > Sabethes > Sabethes cyaneus. The sequence goes on along the minus strand of NC_071353.1, from coordinate 97,608,340 downwards.
TAAACGTCCAATCAAAAAACAAATCAATAGTGATCTATTAGGCTATATTACCTTTCAAATGAGAATAATAGCGCATAAATCGGTTCAGCCAACTCTGAGAAACAGGCGATCATTTGTGCCTAGTCAAAACAGGTTTTTTAAAGCTAACTTTTAAACTACTTGTCCGTTTTCAATAAAACTTGGTAAAAAGCTTAGTAATAGCAAGAGCTTTCGTTTGGTACTAAAATCGTTAAAATTGGTTGCGTAGTTCCGGAGAAACGCGTGTCACGTAGTTTTCACATTTTTGCTTATAACTTTTAAACGAAACGTCGGACCGCAAAGCAATTCAATAGTGATATACTAGGCAATAATACCTTTCAAACAAAAGTAAAAGCGGTCAAATCGGTTCAGCCACCTTCGAGAAACAGGCGATAGAAAATGAGCTGCACACACACACATACACACATACACACATACACACACACACACAGACATTGCTCAGTTCGTCGAGCTCTATCGTTTGGTATATGTGATTCGGCCCTCCGGGCCTCGAATCAATTTCGTGTTTTTCGACCAATTTCTAAACCTTTGTTATATAGTATAACAAAGGTAAAAATGTAACCGAACCCTTGCCTTCCAATAGGACAACAATTATTCATTGCCAGCTAAGCTGGACAAAAATGAAGTCCTGAAGGTAAACAACTTTTGTAAAAATTCGAAACTACTCACACTCTTTCATCAATGATATTATTTAAACATAGAACCTAGACGAATTCGATGTCCTGAAAGTAAACAAGTTTGTAAGAGTGTAAAATTACCCTTCCAATTATGCCTACTCTTCGATCGATCTAGTCATTTGAACATTAACTTTAATCAAAGTTGATGTCCTGAAAGTAAACCGTTGAAAAACAGAACGCATCTACCTCTTCTCTTCAACCGATTATATTATATTATATTCTCGTTACGTTATATCGAAGTAAAAATGAAATTTATTCCTATTCGAAAGAAATAGATTGCAAATGACAGGGAACCCTTAGAAAACCGCTAACTTTCAAATTTCACGATAGTTGGTCTTATAGTTTGAAAGATTCGTTAAGAAATGAGAAGAAGCGAAGAGTGTGTAAAGATTTTGTTAATTGATATTTGTAAGTCTAAATAACGAAATTGTATCATAATTTACAACGTTTAAGAAATAGAAATAATTTTCACACAGTAGCAATGCGAGGTCATACCATAATGAAAGTTAACACTGTTGTTTTTATTAATTTTAAACAATTCCGTTATATCAAAGTTGCTTTGAATCGAGGTTACTTTGTATCGAGGTATTACTGTACTGTAAAAATATATTCTTGTAAGGTCTTGTATAAAAACGTGATGAAATTTTTCATGTGACATGAGGCACCAATTTTCAATGTTTGTTTAAAGACTCAGCCATGAAATTCTTAACAAGTTTTTGATTTAAGTGCTGTAAAGTAAAAATATATGAAAAGCAGAGAAAAAAAGCCACGAAAAACGTCCAATATCCTTAGAACGGTAGTAATAATTGAAAATCTTTCAGCCTGCGTGATTTTAACTAGCATTTAATTTACATGATAGTTGAAATACAAGCATTCATCGAAGCGATATGCCATAAAAATGGTATTGTCAACTATTTTCGAATAAATTGATAAGAGTGAATTAGTTTTTTAGATCAATTGATTATTATTTACTGTTTAGCCAAAAGTTTTGCATTTAATGACAAATATTTTATGCTTTGAATAAGTTCTTTTTAAGCCAATACACGTATATCGATTGTTAACTGTTGTGTAGTTTCCAACCAGTTATTTAAAGTTACCTGATGATACAAGCTACTCAAAAATCTACAAAATATGGTATTACCGCCAATGACCAAAAGATGTGTGATTGTGACTTGGTGATTTAATTCTTTATAGAAATAAATTGGAAGAAACTGATATACATTTGATACATGCATTTGGAAAATTTAATCTCGACATCATCTAACAAAGCTATAAACTTGCGTAACAAACTGTGGAAGATTTGAAGAATGTCCAGTGTTATCGAATTGCATCTATATTCGTAGTTCTACGTTAGCGCAGCGTACGTGCCCTTAGACATAGACCTTCATACTTTTTGTCAATGTTGTTACTATATCGTCGGCGTGGGTAAATGGCTTCGGTGGCGCGGGAAAAAGGACCTAGACGGCGCGCCGGTCCTAAATCATCGGCGGCGGCGGCGCGTGCAAAAGTGTCGGCGGCGGCGGCGCGCACCTCTATATACCAAGCCAGGCTTTGAGGAAACAAAACATAAAAACCTCATTATTTTGTGTAAAGAAGTCCACAGAATTGAATAGGGTTGACCCCATTTAGTTTAGAACGAGATCATTGCTTCGAGGCTCATAGACTTCAGCTTCTGAAGCAGCGAAACGGTCATTACGTAGCTATGAAATTTTTGCAAGTCGACAATTTTTCAGAACGTTTTATACATTTTAATGATTGAAGGCTTCTAAGTAAGTTAAGTTTGCAAAATGTTTTGTACCTTACTGCCTCATACTGAGCTAACGGTCTAATAAACATTAGCACCACTACGGATCTCTTCTGCCTTGCCATTTTCGAAAGAAATTAATGCTTGACTACTGAATAGTAAAGAATTGCAGGTAACTGACTCATGCAAAGCAGCAATTGAAACATTCAAAACTATTCTCGGATAAAAAAATCGCTGATTTTCCTCACTTTGAGAATTGCTGCGTTACTTCACATGCACAAATATCCCTTCAGTCCTGTTTCCTTGTAATACAACAGTTCCGAAAAAAATCTTGCAGTACCTATTCGCGACTGCGAAAGCTAAAGAGATTTTTAATCCTGTTCGCACTTACACGAAAACTCATTGTCAAAACTTGTGTGAAAACAAAAGTAAAAATACTTCCTCCATTTTTTTCTCACGCAAAAACCAGACAAATATTAACAACTTCGTAGTCACGAATGCACAGTGGGGAATCGCTGGCCAGCAGCCAAAAAATGAAAGTTCATTTCGACTCTCCGTTGTATTTTTCCTGTGATTCTATACTATTGAAGTATTCAAATCCAAAATTTTAGATCAATATGACAAAATTTGAATTTTCTATGAATCTTGAAAGTATGCTATCCCAGCATGTTTTAGCGTTTTTTTGAAAAATAACCCAATATTTCAAAACATGCTAGAGGTCTAATGGTAGCTCGAATTTCAACAGTGTCTAAGGAAAAGTTCTTCAAAAAATAATGCTGAATAAAGCCCATTAATTGAGTTTGCAGTAATTTTATCATAGTATGCCACAATTTTAATTTTCAGTAAAAAAGTGCCATATTTTCGCGTAAAACGCGCTTAAAAGTTTTGAAGCCAAGGTTCGCCACTATTGACACTACCGGTAAAAGTTAGCGTAAAATATGAGCTTTTAAATATATATAGTCTAATTTAGCGCAGAGTAGCGCAGAGCACAGATGTTACGCTTGTAAGGCTATTATATCAGAATTCAACAATATAGACAAAATGCAAACACTCAAAGTAAACGTAGGATATCTTAATTATGGGATATCTCCTTTACATGGTTGGATAACCTGCTTCGAATGTATGGTCCATATTGCACATTGACTAGATTTTAGAGGTTGGAGGAAATCAGGAGGATACAGTCATAGTAATGAAGGAAATACAGCTTGAAGATCTTATACCAATCCTGGTATTAGTTGTGAAATCACGGGTATAGATATGAAATTAATTAAAAGGTTGAGAAATTTCCTTATAGCAAGTTCTTGAACACATTATTTCAGAAAAATTCGAAACTTATTGTTTGTATAGCAAAAACCTTTATGTCAGGGTATAGTCCTCGTAGACTACGTCCACTGCTATGCAAAGAATTTGATTTCGCGGTCATAAATTAATCTAGACAACTATATTGCTGATAGGACGAATAACAGGAGAAGCACAAAAATAAGTTTTTTTTGTTTAATTATAGTCACTTTAACAACTCGAGTCATTCGTGACTTCTGTGGGGTTGGGAATTGAACCATGGTTCTTGGTGTGAGAGGCGTGAATGCTAGCCACTACACCGGTATTGACCCTCACGAAAATAAGGTTATTGCTTTAAGCTAAAAATAGTGATAAAAATACAAGAAAATATTTTACATGCAAAAATGAGTGTGAAAATACAAATCGTGATAGAATTATTCGTCTTCTTATTTCTCCGGATAAAGCTTATAGCTTCTTCGAAACGGAAAAATGTAATTAGAAAAATCTTTCCGAGAACGCTATATTACTATTGAAGACGAAACGTGAAACGAGTGATTCTGCAGAAGGAGAAGAAGAAGAATAAGAAGAAAAATAAGAAGAAGAAAAAGAAGATGGAGATAAAGAAGGTTAAGAAAACTAATAAGCGGAAAAGTTTTGATTTTTGATTAATATTAACTTATATGGATTTTGTGTTGATTAATAAAGCTCATACTTGCTTTGTATTGTTTTATATAATGTTTTATCCTATAAAAATCCATCTGCAATAGTTTTCCAAATGACCCTCATTTCTTATACGTTATTAAACTTAAAAATACTTGAAAAATAGTTGAAAATTCTCCCTAACACAAAAAATATACGTTCTAATGCAAAATAAACCTGAAATTCGGGCTCAGCAGCCCCAAATTACTTAAGAACCACATATTATCCTTGATTTAAAGAGATTTTTTTGCTTGGCCAGCATTTGTATGGAGTCGCCCCACTGTGGAATGTGGATACAATCTGGCAAAAGGAAAGGATTGCTGCTCACTTTTCTGTGACGTTTCACCTTCAGGGCATCAATTTGGACTAGATTCAATGTTTAAAAATTAACTAGGTTGAATGGAAGGGGTGGTTTTATGCTTTAACAAAACTGTTTACTTTCAGGACATCAATCTGGACTAGGTTTGTCGCAGTCCGAAGAAATCTTGTTAGGACGAGAGGACTTTATCACTCTTTCTGGCATACTTCCCATGCACAGATATCTAATTAGTATACGTCTAAACGTCGTAAAGAGTCTTCGACCTATTGGGACGAGGGGGTTTCGTTGCTTTTTTTTCTAAACATAAAATAATTGAAATCACTATAAACAGATGGTGCATTTAACTGTCGTCCCAGCTTGTAGACCAAGGCGACCTTGAAACTATTCGGTAATTTTTACTAATAAGTGATTGAAAAAGCATGTTACAATAGAAATCACATAATTGCTATATCTTTTATGAGTCGATCGGTATTAAAACCATGAAAATCCATTCTTAATTGGCAGAACTATTAGCGTTCAAAATCTTTCATTCTTTCGTGACGCTGTTAGAGTACAGGACAGTAACGAGGCTAGTGCAAAAATCCTACTAACTCTATCTAGCAGCACCGCCTTGCCGAGATTCGCTCATACGACGACTGGCTTATTAGACGAGCATCGTACCTTGATGCTAACAGGGCGATATTTTATTTATAAACTTAAATTATTTTTTATTACTTACAAGCTGGTATCCATAGGTTTTAGCCAAATGAGGATACGATGATAACATTTGGTCAAGTTTTTGCTTCTTCAGTAATGTTTTTCTTGCGGGAAAACTTGCTTCCCATTGCACCAACACAGTTGTCCACGGAGAATCGTTGACTTCTAGCCAGGATGCATCTTCTGGCAATTGCTGGTCAACTCCGTGGTGCAAATTCCTCCTGTTTGTCTCGCTTACGTTCCGATTGTTTTATATAGTTGATCCGACTATAAATTTTCCCTCCGGGATTAGCTCCGCCTTTTTTAGGGATAAATTATATATCCTGCAATTGATTTATATAATTGATAGTTAGTTAAACTGCAGTCGCTCTATCACTTATCACTTACAGTGAATTTGTTTCTGACGTAGGACTACGTCTTACGGCAAGTTTTGAAATAGGGTGTCATTCCAAAAAATCGAAAAATGCGAGCGTCACGAAAAATGAAAGGTTTTGAGCGCTAATAGCTCAGCGGTTTTCCGAACGATTTTCAATATTCTTACACCAATCGATCGGAAAATCTTCTAAGAATTGACCCAAATGAAGAAAAGTATGGATTCTTGATGTTAAACTATTGAAAAATTGAAAATAATGAACCTATGTTTTACCAGAATTCTCGCTTCGTGATTGGTTGGAAGATTCTTTACGATGATCTAAACCTATACCAATTTGATATCTGTGCTTGGAAAGTAAGCCAAAACAAGTGACCAAGTTCCCTCATTTCAACAAAATTTCTTAACACCGCGGTTCAACCTAGACCTTTTTGATGTCCATGCTTGGGAAGTACGCCAGAGAGAGTAACAAAGCCCCCTCGTGCCAATAGATTTCTTACGAACGCGATTAAACCTAGTCCAATTTGATGTCTGTGTTAGGGAAGTCTACCAGAAAAAATGACACAAGTTCGTTGTCTCAACAGATCGCAAATTCTTTACTGCGAGACGATTAAACCTCGGCGAATTTGATATCTGTGTTGGAAAAATGTGTTACAGCTGTAGTGTTTGGTTATAATACGACTCTGTATGAATACGCATGCTTGCCGTTTCATTAGAAGTGTATTGAAAAGATGTGCTATTGATAAAATAGGATTGAATTGGTCAAATCCAGGGCTATGGTGTGCATGTCAAACTCCATATATTCGATGCGTTACTAACATGCACCAAAAATTTGGCTCTTAGGGTTACCATTTTTTTCAAATTAGAGTGACCAAGAAATTTTTGCAATATTTTTATAAATTTTTTACTTTCAATTAAGGCGTTTTTTTAATTGGTTAGAAATTGAAATAACAGCGAAGAAAAAATTTGACTTACATATAAAACTAAATGGATTGTGAAACTTTAAGCTCGTTTTAATTAATTGTAACAAAAATGCATTACGACAATTATCAATGACCTTCAAACAAAACAAGTTTGGTTAGCTTATTACGAATACCTAGACTGAATGCTTTTTACTATTGACTATTTGTGTATTTATGAAGAACGAACATTGGAAGAACTGGGATTGTTGTTTTTGAAATACTACTTCAAATACTAAATAGGAGGAATTTTTTATGGGGATGATGATTTCGATGCTAGGTACGAAATTTTCGCTTGACACCACCCCCCTGGTAAAATCCCTTCAACGTGGGAAACCATGGATAATAAAAACAATCTTTAATTTCAGTAAGGTAGCAGGAAAGCAATAGTTTGTGTTCTTGATTTTGTTAAATTGTTTTCAAATGCACTATCTTTTGGGAATTGAACGTATGCAATGTTACTACTTTGATAAATGTTACATACAACGTGTGTAGCATGCATATATGTTGCATATAGCATGTATACATGAAGAATCGAATGATTACAAGCATGAATACATGCTACTATCACTACAAAGAGACTTACGTAGTCCTGCGTCACCTATATATGCGGTCGTGTCTTGTACACAACCCCTCTGATTTTTTCAACCTGGATTGGAACTGGATGAATTTTTGGTGTTTATTTGGTCCTATTTGACAGACAGAGCTCTTGCCAGTTATTAAGAGTAGGATTGTTGCAATTGCCCCAGAATTGTCCATCACCGCTAAAAATATATACGGTCTTACCAAGGGAATTTGCACATGACTTTCAATGCGCAAATATTGCTAAAATTTTTTTCACCATTCAGGTTTCAAAAACCTTTTCCTTCGATTTAACGTGAAAAGAAATACAGTGGTAACCCGATTTTGTCACTCCCCGATTTTGTCACGTTTTTTACCCGATTTTATCACGCTTTTGATTTATCCATAGCTTAGTTTGAAAATCATTTTGAAACATGTCAAATGTGTTAAAATACTGTGAAATGAACTGTGTTGATTATCGTGGACTTTTCACAAAAGTTGTTTCTTATCTCCACAACTATAATAGCTAGAAGGTCACTTTCTTTGACAAAGTTCTTTATAATAATCTTCTCAAAAATTTTGTAGAACATAGTTTTGCTCTATTTCTTACTGCTTGAAAAATAAATTTTCTATCTTACTTTTAGGGGGATTAATTGAAGAATCGTTCATACCATAAGAAAAAGCTTTTTACGCTGTGAAATTTCTCTGAACATAGTAAACCAGTATAATCAACCATTTCGGCGCAATGAAAAAACGCATGTTTTCATACCTGTGAGACCTGTGCTGTGAACAGGTGACAAATGTCCACAGCGAGGTAGATAGAAGTGCGAAATGTCCTAAAAGTGATCAGAATGGAATGTATGTAGTTCGTTCTAAGTTATCTGCAAAAAATAAAAATTGACAAAATACCTGATTTTGTCACTGTCCCGTTTTTGTCACCCCTTAATTCATCAGGGGGGTGACAAAATCGGGTCATTACTGTATTTCATGAAACACGTTGAACGACCATGTTTTTCCATCAAACCCGCAGTCCACTAGGCAGTCAATGTTTTTGCACTGCAAATCGACGTGCTTTATCATTAGATCCTATCCTATAGCAATGTACATAGAATTATGGTGTGAGCTATTAGAAATATTTCACTGGTTTGACATGTTTAATCGAAGTGTTTAATCGAAGGCTGCTGGGAAGGACGCTATCCCGGCTGAACATTTAAAAGCAAGAAACGTGCGGCTGTACAACACAATCGACTGTATCATTGTCAGGATACGGGAGAAAGAAAAAATGCCGGAGAAATGGTTGAATGGCCTATGTAGCTGTATGTAGCTTCAACTAAATTAAACTCCGTTAAAATCGCTTGTTTGATGCTTTATTAATGTTAGCTTCAACTACATTAACACTCCAACTAAATTCCCTAACGAACTATCTTTATTATACTTAACGTGGACTTCCTATATCACAATAAACTCTATACCAAAAGAACTAATTCCTTTTAACTTCCTCAACATGAATCTCCCTGGCTTAAAACACCGCAACTTTTTGCAAGTTAAGTTTTTACTAACCTCAATACAACAGATATACCGGAATGCCCAGATTGGCTCAAAAACATGCGCGGTTAAATGCGCAAGCAACTTGCATACAAGTTGCTTGCGCAAAACTTGCTTGCGCATTTAACCGCGATCAGTAGGATATCGCATTTCAATTTCTGTGTAGCTCATCGAAATGGAACAACACAAAGCGAACTCCCCAACAAACTGCTTCCAAGTGACTTCTCAGTATCTTTGCCGCTGCACCACGCTGGTGAACTAGGGTAGATGATCCATTAGTTGCTCCACTAAGCACAATATAACTTCATTTTGCTTGTTTATTGAGGTATATGCTTCAATTAATGCTTGTGGGATATAAATTTATCAAATACAAGGTATTTGTCACAAGGCAAAACAATTTTTTTTTCCTGTATGGACTCATCACTGCGACCATTATGGTTAGATCTATTGTGATATCGCCCGGGTGTTTGTTGTATAACCCGCACTGCATTTATTTTGGCTATAGTCGCTATTGAGTGAGCGATATGCTTATTGAATTTTGTTTTTTTTTATGCGTGCTTGTGTGTAATTGGGTACCATTCTTTCAATACTTTACTCTACTTTACCCACCTCGTTCCACATGACAGCGCACAGTCCCCAATTATAGTCATCCCTGGCGTAGCAAAACCAGTGCATTTTTACTATAAGGGTCTCATTTTTGCACTGTCAATAGGCCATATCGGGATAATATAGAACTCAGCATGAAGGAAGGGCGATGAGGGGCCTGAGAATAAACCCATGCTAAAGTCACTTTGACATCGAATGGCCTGATTCTACTAAGATTCGAACCCATGACCATTCGCTTGTCAAAGCAGACTCGGTAACCTTGCGGCTACAGAGCCCCTCAGGCAAAACAATTGCTTTCGTTGCACGAGAAGCTTTATAAAGAAAAAATGAATTTTCCGATTCAATTATATTGTACCAACAGTTGCGCTAATGTTTCCTTAATTAAGTTTGATGTTCTTTTAATTGTGTTGTTCCATATACATTGCTAGGTTGCTAAGTGAAAAAACATCGTAGCAAAACTATAGATGAGCGCCTATAGTTGTGCGCTCCAACTGCGCGTTAGATTTTGGAAAATTGGCATTTTAGCAAATAATGCTTTAATTTTAAATGGTGTAGTCTAACTACCAATAGAAGCCTGTTTTATATAATGAATGTAATTGTTTTATCTAAAATGCTGCGGTGACAAAAATATGCATTAATAATGAATAGTAGCGCAACTATTGGTACTACCACAACTATTGGATTAACTACCCTATACAGTTCTGTGAAGGGTGAATTTACAGTAAGGATCGCACAGTGAAGTCACACTTGTATCGCACAGTGAAGTCACGATTGGCCTTCAAAGTGGCAGTGTAGTTCGTTTCATGTCCGCTTATTGTGCGGTGTTTCGGAGAAGAAAAGACGCTTGTTGCTTGTTGCTTAATGCCTGCTGCTTGTTGCCTGTTGCCTGTTCTTGTTGCCTGTTTCTTGTTGCTTGTTGCTTGTTGCCTGTTGTTTGTTGCATGTTGCCTATTGCCTGTTGCTTGTTGCATGCTGCATGTAGCCTGTTGCCTGCTGCATGTTGCCTGTCGCTTGTCGCTTGTTGCTTGTTGCTAGTTGCTTGTTGCTTGTTGCTTGTTGCTTGTTGCTTGTTGCTTGTTGCTTGTTGCTTGTTGCTAGTTGCTTGTTGTCTGTAGCTTGTTGCTTGTTGCGTGTTGCATGCTGCCTGTCTCCGGTTGCCTGTTTCCTGTTGCATGTTGCATGCTGCCTGTTGCCTGTTACTGTTGCCTGTTGCCTGTCGCTTGTTGCTTGTTGCTTGTTGCTTGTTGCTTGTTGCTTGTTGCTTGTTGCTTGTTGTTTGTTGCTTGTTGCTTGTTGTTTGTTGCTTGTTGCTTGTTCTTGCTGCTTGTTGCTTGTTGCTTGTTGCTTGTTCCCTGTTGCCTGCTGCCTGTTGCCTGTTTCCTGTTGCCTGTCGCTTGTTGCCTGTTGCCTGTTGCCTGTTGCTTGTTGCTTGTTGTCTGTTGCCCGCTGCCTGTTGCCCGTTGGCTGTTGCTTGTTGCCTGTTGCCTGTTGCATGTCGCCTGTCGCCTGTTGCCTGTTGCCTGTTGCCTGTTGCCCGTTGCCTGTTGCCTGTTGCCTACTGCTTGTCGCTTGTTGCTTGTTGCCTGTTGCCTGTTGCCTGTTGCTTGTTGCCTGTTGCCTGTTGCCTGTTGCCTGTTGCCTGTTGCTTGTTGCCTGTTGCTTGTTGCTTGTGCTCGTTGCTTGACGCCTGTTGCCTGTTGCAACAAAATATCCATTTGATGACAACCTATCAACGTGCCCTGTACAGTCATCCCAGTATTATGGGCCAATTAAGCATGATGATGATGCAAAATTATTGGTAGAAACACAGATTTAAATAATATACAGTTTATTTATAACCTAATTGATTATAAATATATCATAATTTGATGTTCTGTAGGCAAACTTATTCCAAAATTACACACTTTTGTTCAGAACCACAAAATGTAAGCATGTTCCATTCCCAGTATTATGGGCCACTTTTAACCCTGGTCAGAATTGTGGGTCAATGCTCCCAGTATTATGGGTCAATAAAGCAAAATTGGTTTTATTTAGAGAAAAGCGAGCGCGCGCCTGTGTGTGTGTGTGTGTGTGTGTGTGTGTGTGTGTGTGTGTGTGTGTGTGTGTGTGTGTGTGTGTGTGTGTGTGTGTGTATGTGTGTATGTGTGTGTGTGTGTATGTGTGTATGTGTGTGTGTGTGTGTATGTGTGTATGTGTGTGTGTGTGTGTATGTGTAGTTTTCGCGATTGAGTGATCTAATACTGTACTCAGCAACTGTCTGAGTTGAGATTAGAATCAATTTTAGCTTCTTCTTCAGGAAGCTCATCAAACTGATTCAATCTATGATGGATGATACTCAGTGCTGTGTTTGGATTTCGAGTAGATTGTCAAGTCCATTCGAATCACGCAGAGGGCTTCATCAAAGTGATGGTCTCCAGGATAGCACATGGCAAACCAAGTATACAAAAGGCGGCTAATGCTATCCGGACACGATAGGCAGGACAAGTTGCAAGAACGCCGAACAACTACCCTGCAAAGTATTTGCCTCACATCCGGTAGGAATAAGACTACCAGGGGTGCAGCGAGCAAGATGGTTAGACTAGGTGGAGCGAGTCTGAGAAATTTGAGAGTGTTGGCCCACAACCGAGTGCATTGGAGAAACTTTGCTCATCAGGCTTTGTCTTAGAACGGCAAGCCAACTAAGTAAAGTAAGTTCAGGAAGAAGAAAAGTATTTGGTCCTGGCTTATAAGTTTTGGGTGGTTTCCAAAAGTAACGCGGAACTGTACTGTACGGTAGATTGTGATCCCTTGCAACTTCCCGATCCCGGTTAATCGTGCTAGATCAAGAGCGTAATGGATCATAGAGCTTTGATATCTGTATATTGATTTTCCTTGCTCGTTTATTCGTTTTACTGAGTGTTGGCACTGTTTCTGTAGCAAAACGCAACGGTTTGATGGGTTTAGCTTTAGCTGCAAGATTTTATTAATTTAATAACAATGTTTGTCATAATCACTTTACAACTTACAAATTTTCAGTACAATCTACACCGACGAGATTCTTCCCTTTATGTTGAGCACTTTTAGATCATTCAACTATAATTTTATACGCTTTGTAAATTAGGTATCTAGATAATCTGAACTTTACTTACTTTTAATTGTAAATAATAATTTAGCTAGGTTTTAATCAACAAATTAATTTTATCCAATAGAGTAGCTTTTTAACACTTTTAAACAATAATTTTAATCAATTTTAACTTATAACTTGTGAGCGTGACTTTCCGATTTTGCTAGACTTGTTTTTGTTTTCAATACGATCCGTCACTGTGATGCATGTCAAATATGCCCAGTGAAAATTAAATGCTCAGCGTGTAGTCTACACTGCCAAACATATGGGGGCTATTCGCCGTCACATTCCCCAGCCCGTGATCCGTTGCAATCTCCTTGCTCAGGATCACCATCCATCCTGACGTCGAACAAAGTCAACTTAACTACCGGTCTTCGAGCAACTCCTCTTTTCGTACACGCCCAAGTCTGCCGTACTCGATCATCTGGTCCCACAAGCACCTCCTCTATTCGTGTTCTTTCTACCTTCTTCATCTCCAGCATGCGCACATCAGGTTCGTTTTTGAACTGCGAATCGTGCTGATGGAACTTGTTCTTCCGCCGATTGAAGAATGTCGCACGACAGTTCCGCGTTGTTCGCACTTTGGGTCTTGCATGGCCAATTCCCGTGTTGATTGAGACACGTCCAACACAGCGAGTTTTGACCGACAACCTCGCACCGCTCGTCTACGTTTAAGGCCTGGAACTTGTAGCAATCCGCAACCCTGTGTCCCTCTATTTGGCAAAGGATACAGAACTTATTTGCCGATGATGGCCCAGCCGAAGGTTGCTCCGAATGAGCTTGCACAAACCCTCGGTCTTTGGGCTTCGGGTACGTTTCCTTGGATGTCTTTCCTGCTGGGGTGTCGTCCATCACCTCGAACGCTAACTTCACCAACGAAGACGTGAACGCTCCAAACGTTCCAAGATTAACCTCGGCAAAGGAACTTTTATATTCCGACCACTTCATCTTGTAATCTACAGGAAGTTTCCCTACTAGCTCATGAAGTAGAGACGGATTCATCAAATGCGATTGCTGCTTGGCAGTCTTCAGATGTTCCACCAGATTATCAACTGCTATACCGAAGTCAACTATACTCTCCAAACTGTCCGTGTTTAGTGGAGGAAGACGATGAATCCTTTCAGTTAGCGTTTTAATCAACGTTTCTGGCCGACCATATCGTAACTGCAATATTTTGATGACACGCCTTGTAACGCCACAACTGGTGGATGGCATCCTGTCTTCGCCCCTTCCACTGCAGCTGCTGACTTTTTTGACACGGAATCGCCTTCGTCAATATACCGTCCTGCGGGAAACGATATCGCACCTCGGCACTGTGAACCATCGCTTTATCTAGTTCATCGTTCTTTGCCAACTGGGCGGATGAATTATGCCGACGGTTCGATTCAAGGACATCAGCCTTTCGCCTTGCCACCTTCGTAACCTGACGAGTGTGGCCCTTTTCTTGGTTCAAATCAAGCTTTGAATTGGTCCATCCTCCAACGTGAAACCCACAAGTGAATGATTCCGATACCGGCTGTATGCAGCCGTAGATACTCCAGCCGAGTCTACACTTGGCAGCAATTGGTTGGTCCCAACCTCCTTGCCGAATCTTTAACGGAACCGTGAGTTTCAGATTGTCAAGACCAATTAGTAGCTTTGGAGTAATATCTCTGTAATTTTCGACTGGCAAACCTCGCAAATGTGAGTGATTGTTTGCCAATTCGTGGTATCGCAATGACTGCATCGGCAAGTCAAGGCTGGCTACGGTCCGAACGTTGAACTGCGCATAGCGTTCGGTAGATCCACTACCCGAAATCTCCATTCGTATTCGTTTGGAGTTCGGTTCATTCCGAGTAACATTTCCAGTCCACCGTAAATTTAACTTTTCAACCGGTCCACTAATTCCCATTTCTACAGCAACTGCTTCATCCAGCAGTGTTACTTGTGAACCTTCATCCACAAACGCATACACTTCAACCTGACACCGTTCCCCGTACAAAGTTACTGGAAGAATCCGGAAAAGAGGAGCACCAGTAGTCTGCTGGCCGGTATGGCTCGTAGAGACTGCTCTGTTTACTGATGGTGTTGTCGCATGTAACAATTTGTGGTGACATAGACTGCATCCTTCAACTCCACAACCTTGCCAGGTCTTGCATGGCCAATTCCCGTGTTGATTGAGACACGTCCAACACAGCGAGTTTTGACCGACAACCTCGCACCGCTCGTCTACGTTTAAGGCCTGGAACTTGTAGCAATCCGCAACCCTGTGTCCCTCTATTTGGCAAAGGATACAGAACTTATTTGCCGATGATGGCCCAGCCGAAGGTTGCTCCGAATGAGCTTGCACAAACCCTCGGTCTTTGGGCTTCGGGTACGTTTCCTTGGATGTCTTTCCTGCTGGGGTGTCGTCCATCACCTCGAACGCTAACTTCACCAACGAAGACGTGAACGCTCCAAACGTTCCAAGATTAACCTCGGCAAAGGAACTTTTATATTCCGACCACTTCATCTTGTAATCTACAGGAAGTTTCCCTACTAGCTCATGAAGTAGAGACGGATTCATCAAATGCGATTGCTGCTTGGCAGTCTTCAGATGTTCCACCAGATTATCAACTGCTATACCGAAGTCAACTATACTCTCCAAACTGTCCGTGTTTAGTGGAGGAAGACGATGAATCCTTTCAGTTAGCGTTTTAATCAACGTTTCTGGCCGACCATATCGTAACTGCAATATTTTGATGACATACGGCACGCTGGTTGGACAAAGAAGCCTACTACGCACCATTTCCAACGCTGGACCTTTCAGGCAACGCTGCAACCGCATTAAATTTTCATCCTGGGAAAACCCACACGTAACCGTAGACCGTTCAAAGTTACTGATCCAGATTGGCCACTCCTCTGGATTCCCAGAAAATACCGGCAGGTCTTTCCCCATTACTTGTCTCGCCGCTAACTGACGGCTGGTCGGTGGTATCTCCACTCGTGCATTGGAATACTGGCTATCATCGTCCTTACTTCTCCCGGGTTCCTTCGGCTTCTGGATACTTCTACGAATATGATCGCGTTTGAGACGGGATGCATCAGTGTTGACCAGTTTACCGGAATTCTGTTCCAAGACATTGTCAACTGGTTTCTTATTCTCTCCACCTGTTTGCTTATCTGATTGCTGCAACCACAAGTTAACCTTTTCCACGGACTTCGCCGCCTCACTTTGACAAACGCTCGAAGTATCACTACCGCGCTGCGACAGTTGCCGGACAAGACTATTCATTTTTTCGAGAGACTGCTGTCTCATTTTTGACTGAACTTTACGAAACTTTTCCTCGTCCGCGAGCTGTTTCTCTTCGAACGCCTTTTCCTCAGCCAACCTTTTGGCTTCTAATGCTAACTCTCGCTCTTTCATTTGTCTTTCTAGCTGTAGCTTTCTTTGCCTAATCTCCTTTTCCTCTATCAACTCTTGCTCTTTAATTCGCTCTTGCTCTTCTAGCATTTTTAATTCTATCTGAATCGCTTTATCCTTAACACTAGAAGCAACACTTACAGACCCCTTGGCTGTCGACTTCTTCCCGGTGTTGGATTTGTTTACATCCGATGTCTTCGAAGACTTCCCTGCGTTGGATGGTACAGTCAACGTCTGGGGACCTGCTTTCTGTGACTGCGCGCGACCTGCGTTGCCACACGAAGTACAATTCCACGACTGATCCGCTACACTTTCGTCTACGTTCGCACAACTAAAATGATACCAGGAACCGCAGGAGTCACATGCCACCATGTCCTCAGCATTGTCCGGTCGATCGCAGACTGCGCAAGCGGATTGCAGATTGTCGTCACCCATTCGGCTCATTTCCAGGGGATCTCTCGATGAAAATTTCTAAAGAAATTGTTGGCACTGTTTCTGTAGCAAAACGCAACGGTTTGATGGGTTTAGCTTTAGCTGCAAGATTTTATTAATTTAATAACAATGTTTGTCATAATCACTTTACAACTTACAAATTTTCAGTACAATCTACACCGACGAGATTCTTCCCTTTATGTTGAGCACTTTTAGATCATTCAACTATAATTTTATACGCTTTGTAAATTAGGTATCTAGATAATCTGAACTTTACTTACTTTTAATTGTAAATAATAATTTAGCTAGGTTTTAATCAACAAATTAATTTTATCCAATAGAGTAGCTTTTTAACACTTTTAAACAATAATTTTAATCAATTTTAACTTATAACTTGTGAGCGTGACTTTCCGATTTTGCTAGACTTGTTTTTGTTTTCAATACGATCCGTCACTGTGATGCATGTCAAATATGCCCAGTGAAAATTAAATGCTCAGCGTGTAGTCTACACTGCCAAACATATGGGGGCTATTCGCCGTCACACTGAGAAAAAAATACAATTCTAGTCAAAAACAGCGAATACTGTTGATCTATATGCTTGACCCATAGTACTGGGAAAAGTAAATTTTGCTTCCAGTATTATGGGCCATTGTTTAATTTTGTATATGATGATGATGATGGGCCCACCTCTTACCCCTACGGAGGTTTGAGGAAGACGATTTATCTATATGATAATTATTATAAAAATAAACCAGGAAAACAAAAAAAACGGACTGGTTTTTTTCACACAGATACAAATTCCTTTAGCAAATTTCTAATGGCTAACACTAGCATGACTACGAACAATCAAACTCTCAAGTCATTCAAGCTAGAATACCCAGTACAATCATTACACAACTTTCAGCGAACAAGGGATATTCAACATTTACATTAAGCTAACATCCAGTGTAATCCGTTGCTGAGCTAAGCAGTCCAGACGAAGCCATTCCCGCCGTTAACAGCAAGCAAAGCATAAGTCAAACTGCTTACCAAGCATTAAATTTATAAGGATATTCCCACCCAGGACAGTCAAAGCAATTTCCCACCCGAAAAGAACCTTGGCCAGCTAGGAAATTCTACCCCTAATAGCTTTCAGAAATGTTCTAATCTTCCTGAATAATCTGACGAGTACAACTTGACAGCTGAAAAGTCTTTTAAATAATTGTAAATTGCCAACACAGTCAACAATCAACAATCAACCAAAGCATTCAGTCCTTTATATCTGTGCACCGCGCGCGAAGCTCAAACCTTCGTAGACTACTTTTTTTTTTAACTACTAACAACAATTACAAAATCCATCATCATCATCTAGACGAACATAATAGTTTTTACTCTCTTCAATAATTACTAAAAAGCTATATTGGTGTCCATGCAAAATTATCCGTTTTATAAACTTCGTCAGGCTAAAACATGAAATACCAAAAAAAAATTTAAAACTGTTCAAAACACAGCTTTGACGTGTGAAATACATTGCCTTTTGAACTCTGTCAGCGTTGTCGCACGTTTAATGTGAGTAGGCATCGAATTGAATAAATTAATACCTTTAAAAACAATGAATTCTGTGAAGCACATGATATAAAATTTGATGTTCTAATTTCTAAGGCGCTTCTAGTGTTATATGAATATCACTCCCTCTTACAATTCGATTACACAAATATCGAGGCAGCAATCCATTCACTATTTTAAAAATGAACACCAACGTCAAGAATACAATGCGCTGCTTTACCGATAACCACTGCAAAGCATCCAGCATTAGCGCCGAGGGAGTGAATCTATTGCATCTTAAAATCAACCGCATTACTTTATTTTGCAAGCGCTGTAATCTCGATATTTGTGTTTCAGTTGCCAAGAACAAAATGGAAGCGCAAAAGTCCAAGTGTGGAGAGATGATTGATTTATAGAGATGAATCTTACTAAAAGTGTTCAAATCTTTCTTCAAACGACAGAGAATTCCGTATTTCTTGGCAATTTTCTTGATGACATTGTCAATGTGTACATCGAACTTTAGTTTATCATCAATAATAACGCCAAGATACTTGATTTCTTGTACGCGTTCAATTGTCTCACCATCAATTTCCACAGAGACATCTTCATTTACGCGGTTTCGCGAGACTACCATATATTTAGTCTTACTGATGTTTAGCTTTAGTTGTTTGAATTTCAACCATCTGCTCAGCGAACGTAAATCCTCATTCAAGTGTGCTGTAACATAATCGAGTTTCTTAGCTGCAATAAATAGTACAGTATCATCGGCAAAAAGGTTAATATCACAAAAACGTAACACTCGTCTCATGTCATTGATATACATAATAAATAAAATATTAATTATTATTAATATTATTATTATTAACTAATAAATATTATTATTAATAAATATTAAAGCGGAAAATGCATTTTTCTAGGTGGTTTCACCGTAATTCTATGAATACATACCTATTCCCTCGATTTCCATCTATTTTATGCTCAGACATACAAATTTTCCCCGCTATTCAGCTTATAATTTACAACCGACTTTTTATAACAACCGCAAAAATAACAACAAATCGACAGTCGATTGGAGCCAACTGACAACTATCGGAAAATTAAGAAAATTAACGCATTGGAAATGAGTGTATTGCTGTCAACCATGCAGGAGAATGTTGCTGCTATTTATTGAACTCATATTCGATAGTTAAATATTAATTTGTTACGTATAAAACTAACGTAAAGTATAGACTGGCTCATAATACTGGGTGGCCCGTAATGCAGGGGTGACTGTAAATGGAGTTGCCGCGTACATTTTCATGTGCATTACGCATTACTAGCAGTCAACAAAAAATTTATTTGAATATTACATTATTCACTTTTACACAGCAAACCTGCAAGGACTGCACTCACAAGATTTGTGCTGGACGCTGGAATTTTGAATTGTTCTAGGATAGTTTTCTTCTATTGATGCTGGTTTTAATAGATCAATTTATCATGTCCGAGCATAGAGGACAGCTTTTGATTTGAGCTAATTTGTACACAAAATACTAGTATCTAGCTATCTACTTTCAAAATTAACCTTGCTGCGCAAATTTTGTTACCACTTAGTATTTTTTGCTTATAATATTGTTTTTCTCCACATTAAAGTGAAAATTGATATAATAAACCCGATATTTTTTGAGTTTTATCGTAAAAACCTAAAGTGTCCGAGCATAGAGGACTTCTCCCTACGATAAAGCGTCAGGGATAGACTTCATTTCAGTCGAGAAGTTGACCATCTTTTTCATCACAGATCATGTGCCAGCTATTCAGCAAAATATGCCAAGCAGCAACTTTTCCGGCGGATTCGATGCAGGGCATAGAGTAAGGAGGGGTAAAAGTGGGATGAGGGTAAAAGTACGATTCAATGATTTATTAATGCAGATTCCGAGTAAATTGACTACATTGGCATGAATGGGTGAGTAATTTGACAGTTTAAATCTATCATAAACATTTGTTGTTTACGAAGCATAGTTGCTGAATTATGAGTAAATGTTATTTTAGAACGGTTTTGATGTTATATTTCGTTGTACGGCAAATAGGATATCAACAGGAGGATATTGCTTGTTGACAGATTATAGCAGCGTTTTACATCATTCAGATATCTCTCTTGAAATTGCGATGAGAAGAAATTACAAAATATATTTCGCTTTTCCATAATTTAATAAAACCCCGTCAAACGCCTAGCGGCAAAAGTTCGATTTACTGACGGGGTAAAATTTCGATTCATGGATCGAGAATCTAATTCATTTTACTGACGGAACGACGACACTATGCAAGTCCTTGCGACTTGGAAGTTACCGCGCGCGACGCTGTTCGTCTCTCAGCGTTTTAGTCGCGAATCTCAACGGGGTTGTTCGGGGAAAGGTTTCGTTGCTATCACGGAGCGAAAAAATTCCAGTTTGTTTCAAACGAAATTTTTATAACAACTTAAACATATTTTTGTTTCAAAACAAAGTTCTATTTGAATCAAGAAAATTTTGAATTAAAAGTAAAGTATTTTCAAATTGAGTTTAACATCGATATAACAATAAATATTTCAATCATACATATCAGTTTGAAACAAAATGAAAGTTCTGTTTGTGCGTAAAACAACCATAAATGTGGTTGAAACTACATTTTTAGGTTTGCTATAGAGTAAAGAGGGGTGCGTTTTAATGATTAATCGGTGCAGATTCCGAGTAAATTGACTACATTGGCATGGATGGGTGACTACTTTAACAGCTTGAATCTAACGTAAACTTTGGTTGCTTACGAAGCATAGTTGCTAAGTTATGTGCAAATGTTACTTTAGGGCGGTTTTGATGTAATTTTTTGTTATACGGGTAATACGATATCAACAGGAGGAAATTACTTGTCAAAAATTTGTAGCAGTGTTTTACATCACTTTATATCTGTTTTGAAAATACGGTGAAAAGAGTTTTCAAAATATATTTCGCTTTTCCATAAGTTGATCAAACCCCGTCAAGCGCTTAGCGGGGTAAAAGTGCGATTCACGGACGGGGCAAAATTGCGATTCATGGACGAGGCAAAAATGTATAGCTAATTATATACAACTTTTGGCACTATAATACAGATACTGGAAATAGAAGATCTGCAGAAAACTGGAAGACAATGTTTTTCCGCTGATGAAACAAAAAACAAACGTTTGGGAAAGTTTCGATCTGACAGAAGCTGCAATACACCAGCGCAAAACGGGAAAGGCGTAAATTGAGAATATTCCTTACCGAAACATACCGCAAATTGAAGATAATATGGTTTTGCTAGCTACTGCTGTGCTAATTTCATAGATTCTAGCTTCGCACTTTTGCCCCGCGGTATTCGTACTTTTGCCCAGCTAGTGGGGTAAAAGTGCGAATCGGCACATGATCAGAAGAATGAAGAATTTATTTTCAATAACACTATTATTCCAGATGATTTATAGTTGAATGTAAAGACATTGAGTAGCTGCATCACTATAAAATATATTTTGTTGTTTTCCTTCTTTATACCTCGCGAAAATTGATGACAACTTCAAACATCGCACTTATGCCCCGCCCTACTCTATTGATCAAGGATCCTAAATCCGTATTGCTATATGACAGCGAAACGTAATGCGTCTCAGTGGAGACAACGCAACAAGTGCGACAAGTTATCATTCGGGCCTGACAATTGGATATCTAACGAGAAACTCCAACGTCGATGTAACCAACGGCCGATACCAACAGAAATGCGAGAACAAAGATGAAAATGAAGTGAATGAGAACCACTCGACAGAATTGCTTGTTGCCTGTTGCCTGTTGCTGTTGCCTGTTGCTGTTGCCTGTTGCTGTTGCCTGTTGCTGTTGCCTGTTGCTGTTGCCTGTCGCCTGTTGCCTGTTGCTTGTTGCCTGTTGCTTGTTGCTTGTTGCCTGTTGCTTGTTGCCTGTTGCTTGTTGCTTGTTGCCTGTTGCCTGTTGCCTGTTGCCTGTTGCTTGTTGCTTGTTGCCTGTTGCCTGCTGCCTGTTGCCTGTTGCCTGTTGCTTGTTGCTTGTGGCTTGTGGCTTGTTGCTTGTTGCTTGTTGCCTGTTGCTTGTTGCTTGTTGCTTGTTGCTTGTTGCTTGTTGCTTGTTGCTTGTTGCTTGTTGCTTGTTGCTTGTTGCTTGTTGCTTGTTGCTTGTTGCTTGTGCTCGTTGCTTGACGCCTGTTGCCTGTTGCAACAAAATATCAATTTGATGACAACCTATCAACGTGCCCTGTAAATGGAGTTGCCGCGTACATTTTCATGTGCATTACGCATTACTAGCAAAGTCAACAAAAAATTTATTTGAATATTACATTATTCACTTATACACAGCAAACCTGCAAGGACTGCACTCACAAGATTTGTGCTGGACACTGGAATTTTGAATTGTTCTAGGATAGTTTTCTTCTATTGATGCTGGTTTTAATAGATCAATTTATCATGTCCGAGCATAGAGGACAGCTTTCGATTTGAGCTAATTTGTACACAAAATACTAGTATCTAGCTATCTACTTTCAAAATTAACCTTGCAGCGCAAATTTTGTTACCACTTAGTATTTTTTGCTTATAATATTGTTTTTCTCCACATTAAAGTGAAAATTGATATAATAAACCCGATATTTTTTGAGTTTTATCTTAAAAACCTAAAGTGTCCGAGCATAGAGGACTTCTCCCTACGATAAAGCGTCAGGGATAGACTTCATTTCAGTCGAGATGTTGACCATCTTTTTCATCACAGATCATGTGCCAGCTATTCAGCAAAATATGCCAAGCAGCAACTTTTCCGGCGGATTCGATGCAGGGCATATTGATCAAGGATCCTAAATCCGTATTGCTATATGCCAGCGAAACGTAATGCGTCTCAGTGGAGACAACGCAACAAGTGCGACAAGTTATCATTCGGGCCTGACAATTGAATATCTAACGAGAAACTCCAACGTCGATGTAACCAACGGCCATTACCAACAGAAATGCGAGAACAAAGATGAAAATGAAGTGAATGAGAACCACTCGACAGAATTGCTTGTTGCCTGTTGCCTGTTGCCTATTGCTTGTTACATGTTGCCTGTTGCCTGTTGCCTGTTGCCTGTTGCCCGTTGCCTGTTGCCTGTTGCCTGTTGCTTGTGCATGTTGCCTGTTGCCTGTTGCCCGTTGCTGTTGCCTGTCGCATGTTGCCTGTTGCCTGTTGCCTGTTGCCTGTTGCTGTTGCCTGTTGCTGTTGCCTGTCGCCTGTTGCCTGTTGCTTGTTGCCTGTTGCTTGTTGCTTGTTGCCTGTTGCTTGTTGCCTGTTGCCCGCTGCCTGTTGCCTGTTGGCTGTTGCCTGTTGCCTGTTGCCTGTTGCTTGTCGCTTGTTGCCTGTTGCCTGTCGCTTGTTGCCTGTTGCCTGTTGCCTGTTGCCTGTTGCCTGTTTCCTGTTGCAAGTTGCCTGTTGCCTGTTGCTTGTTGCCTGTTGCTTGTTGCCTGTTGCCTGTTTCCTGTTGCATGTTGCATGTTGCTGTTGCCTGTCGCATGTTGCCTGTTTCTTGTTGCCTGTTGCCTGTTGCCTGTTTCCTGTTGCCTGTTGCCTGTTGCTTGTTGCCTGTTGCCTGTTGCCTGTTGCTTGTTGCTTGTTGCTTGTTGCTTGTTGCCTGTTGCCTGTTGCTGTTGCTGTTGCCTGTCGCATGTTGCCTGTTTCTATGTTGCCTGTTGCCTGTTGCCTGCTGCCTGTTGCCTGTTGCCTGTTGCCTGTTGCCTGTTGCCTGTTGCCTGTTGCCGGTTGCCTGTTGCTTGTTGCCTTTTGCTTGTTGCTTGTTGCCTGTTGCATGTTGCCTGTTGCATGTTGCTTGTTGCTTGTTGCCTAATGCCTGTTGCCTGTTGCCTGTTGCCTTTTGCCTTTTGCCTTTTGCCCGTTGCTTGTTGCTTGTTGCCTGGTGCCTGTTGCCTGTTGCCTGTTGCCTGTTGCCTGTTGCCCGTTGCCTGTTGCCTGTTGCTTGTTGCCTGTTGCCTGTTGCCTGTTGCTGTTGCCTGTCGCATGTTGCCTGTTGCTTGTTGCTTGTTGCCTGTTGCCTGTTGCCTGTTGCTTGTTGCCTGTTGCCTGTTGCCTGTTGCCTGTTGCCTGTTGCCTGTTGCCTGTTGCCTGTCGCCTGTTGCCTGTTGCTTGTTGCTTGTTGCTTGTTGCTTGTTGCTTGTTGCTTGTTGCTTGTTGCTTGTGCTCGTTGCTTGACGCCTGTTGCCTGTTGCAACAAAATATCAATTTGATGACAACCTATCAACGTGCCCTGTAAATGTAGTTGCCGCGTACATTTTCATGTGCATTACGCATTACTAGCAAAGTCAACAAAAAATTTATTTGAATATTACATTATTCACTTGTTGCTGTTGCTTGTTTTCTTCTATTGATGCTGGTTTTAATAGATCAATTTATCATGTCCGAGCATAGAGGACAGCTTTCGATTTGAGCTAACTTGTACACAAAATACTAGTATCTAGCTATCTACTTTCAAAATTAACCTTGGCGCGCAAATTTTGTTACCACTTAGTATTTTTTGCTTATAATATTGTTTTTCTCCACATTAAAGTGAAAATTGATATAATAAACCCGATATTTTTTGAGTTTTATCTTAAAAACCTAAAGTGTCCGAGTATAGAGGACTTCTCCCTACGATAAAGCGTCAGGGATAGACTTCATTTCAGTCGAGATGTTGACCATCTTTTTCATCACAGATCATGTGCCAGCTATTCAGCAAAATATGCCAAGCAGCAACTTTTCCGGTGGATTCGATGCAGGGCATATTGATCAAGGATCCTAAATCCGTATTGCTATATGCCAGCGAAACGTAATGCGTCTCAGTGGAGACAACGCAACAAGTGCGACAAGTTATCATTCGGGCCTGACAATTGGATATCTAACGAGAAACTCCAACGTCGATGTAACCAACGGCCAATACCAACAGAAATGCGAGAACAAAGATGAAAATGAAGTGAATGAGAACCACTCGACAGAATTGCTTGTTGCCTGTTGCCTGTTGCCTGTTGCCCGTTGCCTGTTGCCTGTTGCCTATTGCTTGTTGCTTGTTGCCTGTTGCCTGTTGCCTGTTGCTTGTTGCATGTTGCCTGTCGCATGTTGCCTGTTGCCTGTTGCCTGTTGCTTGTTGCATGTTGCCTGTTGCCTGTTGCCTGTTGCCTGTTGCCTGTTGCCTGTTGCCTGTTGCCTGTTGCCTTTTGCTAGTTGCTTGTTGCCTGTTGCCTGTTGCCTGTTGCTTGTTGCCTGTTGCCTGTTGCCTGTTGCCTGTTGCCTGTTTCATGTTTCCTGTTGCTCGTTGCTTGTTGCCTGTTGCCTGTTGCCTGTTGCCTGTTGCCTGTTGCCTGTTGCCTGTCGCCTGTTGCCTGTTGCCTATTGCTTGTTGCATGTTGCCTATTGCCTGTTGCCTGTTGCCTGTCGCATGTTGCTTGTTGCTTGTTGCCTGTTGCCTGTTGCCTGTTGCATGTTGCCTGTTGCCTGTTGCCTGTTGCCGGTTGCCTGTTGTCTGTTGCCTGTTGCTTGTTGCTTGTTGCCTGTTGCCTGTTGCCTGTTGCATGTTGCCTGTTGCCTGTTGCCTGTTGCCGGTTGCCTGTTGTCTGTTGCCTGTTGCCTGTTGCCTGTTGCCTGTTGCCTGTTGCCTATTGCCTATTGCTTGTTGCTTGTTGCTTGTTGCCTGTAGCCTGTTGCTTGTTGCATGTTGCCTGTTTCCTGTTGCCTGTTGCCTGTCGCATGTTGCTTGTTGCTTGTTGCCTGTTGCCTGTTGCCTGTTGCCTGTTGCCTGTTGCCTATCGCCTGTGGCTTGTTGCTTGTAAACCTGTTGCCTGTTGCCTGTTGCTTGTTGCCTGTTGCCTGTTTCCTGTTGCCTGTTGCTTGTTGCTTGTCAGGCTTGCTGATAATCGCATCATAACGCCTATTTTTAGTCTTCAAGCAGGAACGCATTCGAAGATTCAATAACGCCTCACTGCTCCAGAATGAAGATAATAATAACACTAGAAAGCTCGCAGCGATGCGACTTGCGTGAGAGTAATACATAGGTCGAACATTTGTGTTTTATCTTTGCGCTCTCTATTCTTCGCCTTCGGTCCGTTTGCGGTGCGAAGCGTACATGATATTCTTCACTCTTCTTCGAATGCTTCGATCTTCATGAAGAAACGAACATAAATTTATCACCGAGGCGATGATTAATAGCTTAGTTTAGTTGGCTGCAGATAACGGATAAAATGTAAAAGCAAACTGTTTCCGTATTTTATTTTTGGAAACTTTATAAGATAGTGTGTATGTATGTATCTGTGAGTGTACGTATGCGCGAGTGTACGTATGTGTGTACTTATGAACGTTTTGCACTCACTTTTCTCAGAGTCGGTAGACAGATTTGGATGATCTTGGTGACAAATGAAAGATCACTATTGAATTTTATATAAGTATATAAGTAAACGTTATTTGAAAACTGTTCTGTTTAAACCTATCAAATCGAAAATAAACTATGTTTAAACTTGAATACTTAGGAACGTATATAAAACCGTCAAAACGTGGATAACCAAAACATCTATCAAGTGTCGATTGTATGTATGTGTGCTTGCATGTATGTGTATGAGTATGTGTGCTTGTAACTTCGCGCAGAATTCGCCAAACCGAACCGGGAATTGTCCGCTAAGCCTTCAGAATTGCCAGGTCGGCCGCGAAGAAATATTCTGAGATGTCAGTTTTGTTTTTCAAAAAGAATAAAACTGATTTTCGAATACGGTCGTGTCAAAAATAATCCGTGAAACGTGCCACAATCGGTTTGATCTGTAGCTGGTTTATACAAATAGTAGAATTAAAATAGCAAGAACTAGTTTTCCTATACAAATTTCAAACAAATTTTGCGTTCTTGCAATCAACAAAGACTTGCACTGGACAAACAATTATTTATCTCATTCAATTTCATATTGTTTCCGTAGTTACTGATATTTTAGATATATTCATAGAGGACTGAAAAAATGATCATCTATGTGATATATTTTCCCAACCATACGAATATATTTGAAATTAATAAAGGTGTTGATAAAATAAATTAACTGGGTGACGCTAAGAAATGTTTACGCACCCCAGGAAGAGAAATATCACTATTGCACCTAGCACATTCTTGAATTATTTTTATTTAAATAAAACCATTGATAACTAAAATTTTAAAATATAGGAGAGAGACGTCTACAATGAGACACATTTTTACCAATTTTTGACGTAGGACTACGTCTTTGTTTACTATACTGGGACTGGGTAGCACTTTGTGAAAACGAAAATAGAAGTGTAACGTTTGAATGAAAGATTTCAAATGTTAATAACTACTAAACTACTGAACGAAACTGAACAATATATATGTTGTTAGATAGATAAAATGACCAGCAATTTTATAGGTGGGCGAGAGAGCATTTTTAAGGAGGACGTAGGAGATGGGGCTCCTATCCAAATGAAACACAAATTTCCTCAAAACTCGAGAACTAATCAAGCAAATGGAACCAAATTTGGAATGTAGGGGTTTCAGAAGTCAAGATTTTTTTCTATGCTAAATTGAAACCCCTCCCCTCTTTAGGAAGGGGGGCTCCCATACAAATAATATACAAATTTCCTCATAACTCTAGAACTAATCAAGTAAAAGAAACCAAAATTGGCCTGTGGGGGTTTTTGGAGCGAAGATGTTTTTCTACGGTGTACTGAGACCCCTTCTTCTTCTAAGATGGGGGGGGGGGGGGCTCCCATACAAATGAAATACAAATTTCCTCGTAACTCTATAGAACTAATCAAGCAAATGGAACCAAATTTGGCATGTGCGGGGTTTGGATCATTTATTTTATGATGGTTTGAGACCCCTCACCCCTGTGGTAGGAGGATAAGGACTCTCATACAAATAAAACAGAAATTTTTGCATATGTGCCATATTTTCTGCTATGTAACAAGCGATACGCTGTGAAAGTAAACTAGTAAAACCTTCTCGGAGAAAAAGACAGTGAATCGAAAAGACGATGACATTCGTATGGCACGTCATATTTGCGATGAACGTGCTTTGGCTTTAATGTTATTTATAACCAATGGCTCTTTTAAAGGTCATAAGCGAGTTAAAGTAAGATTATTGGAACATATCATAATCATATTCAACACAATAATCTGTGGGCTGGTCATTCATTACCATTTCAAACTTTATGATGCACACGAGTGATTTTTAAAAGAAATCTGTGTGTCTCAACGGTTGCAGGCGTTCCCAAGTAGTACGCTATAGGTCCATTTAGTTAATGCAACCGAATTACAACTAAAATTAGTCATATTTTGGTTACCACAACAAGTTTGTAACAACCGTGCTAGTAGGGTTGTACTTATGAAACCCCGTCCACGTAATTTCAAAGCCACCATTGCATTCAATGCAGAATTGAATCTGAATATTTCGCTCTTTTCTTTTAAACATTCACTTAAACAATGGCACTCACAGATTCTTAGAAACATACATATGCCAGAAATGCAGTTTACATTAGTCTTTGATCTGATTATCTGATATAGTCCTACGTCACCCTTTCGTACAACTCTTAGGGCTGTATACCTTGTAGTTTTTTTTATGATAGCTACCAACGAGCTCTTCAATCCGTTTTAAAGGTATATACTTCTAGTTGTCTGAAAAAAGTTTCAGTCGTATTGTTTATATACTTAATTTGTTACAACCACAAATGTGAAGGTGTAATTTTGTCTCACTGTTAATCAATAGGTGCTATATAATACTGATCTAATACTGTAATATATAATACTGATCTTAATATGTTTCTTCCTATTTTCTCAAAAACAAAATATTTAAATCCATTTAAATATAGGTTTTTGAAATTTTGTTTGGAGGACTAAACTTTTATTCGTTAGTAAAGAAAATTTAAAACAACAAGCATAATTATAAACTATTGAAAACAATTATGCTTTTGAAATTTCCAAAGAAGGAAAGGTTAACATTATAGTTAATTATTGAATAGAATAAGACTATAATTGGAAAAATATAGTCAGTTTCAGAATTTTAATACAATACATAACAAAAGCCTTCCAGTTGACTACGTGCTATGGCAGTGGTCTAACAAACCCGTCGTCGCATGTTCAAACCTTGACTGGGGGAGGCTGTAATATCGTCCCAAGCAACCAAAAGTTCGAAGTTCACTTAAGAAACAAACTTGAAAGTTCATATTTGGTTCAAATTTAGTTCCGCAGAACTTTCTTGCTGAACAGCCAGATGCTACATTTGTAAACCGAACTTCATTCCCATTAAAGTACCGTTTATATCTGTGGCAACTTGAAAGTTCAGCATGCAGCTTGAAAGTTTAACATACAACTTGAAAGTAACTTAGAGTTCGGATAATAATGTCTAAGGAAGGTTAACAAGCTTTATGTCTATGGATCTATAGCTTGCTAAGCAGTTTTACCTGTTATTAACCGAACTTCAAAGTTGCCTTGAGTTCGCTGCATAGAGCACTAAGCAGCTTCTAAAGAAACTTTGGCAAAAGTTTATAATAAAACAGCACTTTTAGTTCTATTTTTATACTTTTCTATTTTCTACCTCCGCCTCCTCCTAACTTTTGTAAAGTCGGTTCATGCGATTAAGATAGACCATATAAAAAAAAGCCTAACTAACACCGATCGCTGCTGGATTTGAACCCGAGCGTTCCTCGTTGCAAGCCTATCCTAATGCATTGCGCTATCTCTGACGCCGCTAGTGACATGAATTTTGCCGATGAGTTGTTCTTAAGTGTAAGTTCGTTTCGGGGCTGTGATAAATGAGAAATTAGCACATCGAGTAAAAACGATGCAAATCGCATATTCCAGCAACGGAGCAGGGGTATGCGTCTAAGTCATCGAAAAGACGTACTCGAGTTCAAATCTCGCCGAGGTTTTGGTTGATGGTGTGTGGTAAGTTACAATAAATTAATATTTATAAAAAAAACAGTCGATTATTAACCGAAATTAAATGCCTTTGTTAATGAATGAATTTACAAAACAGGAAGAAATGGGAATATATTCCCCCAATTTTTTTTTATTTTTAAAATTATTGGAGTTTCTTTTTGGGCTGAACAGTGTTCTATATAGCGACTTAAGTGAACTTTCTGCGAACTTTATAGTTCTGTTAGAAGTCACTTTGTATTCCCTTCGAAGTTTAATCATCAAATACGAACTTTAAAGCACGGTTAATTACTTAAAAATTAAGTTGAATAGAGTTCTATTCATGATCATTTCGTTGGCTGATTAAGCCAAAAAATCCCCTTTTATCGGAACTTTTGGTTACTTGGGGTAGCACTAGCCTTGCAATTGTTCTGTACTCTAATAGCTGGCTGCGAAGTCTGCTGAATAAAAAGCGTGAAAGTGTAAAAGCGTGTAACGGCTGTATTTTTCTCAAATTGCGTCAGTTTTTTCCATAATTTTGTCTAATATCATCCAATTACAAATGTTACTAAAATTTGAAGAGATCGATAAATTTTCTGTTACAAATTAGAGCTAACTTAATTTCTTCACTAACTGTAGCAATATTATTGACAGTTATTTTAAAAATTAGGAAGACAGTTGGCTGGTGTTAAGTCAGACCGAATTAATAGACAAAACTCTGATTTTGAAAAACGCGCAAACTTCGCTCTGTATGGTTTATATTTATCAATCGTTCGAAATCATCTTATAACTCTGGCTGTTTGCAACATTTATGTAGTCTGATTAGAGTAAAATTTAGCTTAGAAAATTCTTGATCATTAGCTGTCATTAACTCATTTTAACTGGTCCGGTTCGATTTAACACCGACCAGTTCATAGCATGAAATAAAAAGTAAAATTGATCAAATGAGACAAGAAAAGCAATTCAAAAGTCGAGTGTACCACCGCATAGAGTGAATTCTATACGCAAATTTGATAATACAGTCGATAATACATCTTTATGGTCACCGAGAATGTTAGTTATGAAGAACTGTCTTATGTCTGTTATGAGAAGATTTCGAACGATTCATAGCTATAAACCATACAGAGCAGCAAACTTTGAACGCGTTTTTCTCGAAATCAAAGTTCTGTTACTTGGTTCGGTAATTCGGTTTGACTTAACGCCGACCAAATAATAGAATTAAGAGGAAAAGTTTTAGGTTTATCTAGTCGCAATGCAACAAATCTTTTGATTCTGTTAACCATCACAACGAATTTTGCCATTCAACATGCAGTTAATCATGTTTCCCTTGTTTCCTAAAATCATTCATTCATTCACGAGGAAGAACCAAAAAATATTCTTCATGAAGAATGTTGATGATATCGCTCACTATTGAACGCTTCTTTAGCTGAAGACTGCTTTGTGAATCGCATTAACCCGTAGTTCATGAGTGAGCAATACTTGTTGCCTGCCATACAGGCGATAATTCAGAGAAGAACGAAGAACATGAAAAAGCGAAATATGCCGAATAGCTTCAACCGCAAAGCTGATCGAAGCTGACCTGAGAAGCTTTTTTTCACAGGTCGTGCAACTCTCTGGAGAATAGCTAACAAAGAGAGTAAAGCGCTTTCGCGATAATCAGCAAGCCTGTTGCTTGTTGCATGTTGCTTGTTGCATGTTGCATGTTGCATGTTGCCTGTTGCATGTTGCCTGTTGCCTGTTGCCTGTTGCCTGTTGCCTATTGCTTGTTGCCTGTTGCCTGTCGCTTGTTGCCTGTTGCCTGTTGCCTGTTGCCTGTTGCCTGTTGCCATAGCATAGAGGACAGCTTTCGATTTGAGCTAATTTGTACACAAAATACTAGTATCTAGCTATCTACTTTCAAAATTAACCTTGCAGCGCAAATTTTGTTACCACTTAGTATTTTTTGCTTATAATATTGTTTTTCTCCACATTAAAGTGAAAATTGATATAATAAACCCGATATTTTTTGAGTTTTATCTTAAAAACCTAAAGTGTCCGAGCATAGAGGACTTCTCCCTACGA
This sequence comes from Sabethes cyaneus, assembly GCF_943734655.1. Taxonomy (NCBI): domain Eukaryota; kingdom Metazoa; phylum Arthropoda; class Insecta; order Diptera; family Culicidae; genus Sabethes; species Sabethes cyaneus. The sequence goes on along the minus strand of NC_071353.1, from coordinate 97,576,460 downwards.
TAAAGCGTCAGGGATAGACTTCATTTCAGTCGAGATGTTGACCATCTTTTTCATCACAGATCATGTGCCAGCTATTCAGCAAAATATGCCAAGCAGCAACTTTTCCGGCGGATTCGATGCAGGGCATATTGATCAAGGATCCTAAATCCGTATTGCTATATGCCAGCGAAACGTAATGCGTCTCAGTGGAGACAACGCAACAAGTGCGACAAGTTATCATTCGGGCCTGACAATTGGATATCTAACGAGAAACTCCAACGTCGATGTAACCAACGGCCAATACCAACAGAAATGCGAGAACAAAGATGAAAATGAAGTGAATGAGAACCACTCGACAGAATTGCTTGTTGCCTGTTGCCTGTTGCCTATTGCTTGTTACATGTTGCCTGTTGCCTGTTGCCTGTTGCCTGTTGCCTGTTGCCCGTTGCCTGTTGCCTGTTGCCTGTTGCCTATTGCTTGTTGCTTGTTGCCTGTTGCCTGTTGCTTGTGCATGTTGCCTGTTGCCTGTTGCCTGTTGCTGTTGCCTGTCGCATGTTGCCTGTTGCCTGTAGCCTGTTGCCTGTTGCCTGGTGCCTGGTGCCTGTTGCCTGTTGCCTGTTGCCTGTTGCTTGTTGCTTGTTGCCTGTTGCATGTTGCCTTTTGCTTGTTGCTTGTTGCCTGTTGCATGTTGCTTGTTGCTTGTTGCCTGTTGCCTGTTGGCTGCTGCTTGTTGCCTGTTGCCTGTTGCTTGTTGCCTGTTGCCTGTTGCTTGTCGCTTGTTGCCTGTTGCATGTTGCCTGTCGCCTGTCGCCTGTCGCCTGTTGCCTGTCGCCTGTTGCCTGTTGCCTATTGCTTGTTGCATGTTGCCTGTTGCCTGTTGCCTGTCGCATGTTGGCTGCTGCTTGTTGCCTGTTGCTTGTTGCCTGTTGCATGTTGCCTGTTGCATGTTGCCTGTTGCCTGTTGCCTGTTGCTTGTTGCCTGTTGCCTGTTGCCTGTTGCCTGTTGCCTGTCGCCTGTCGCCTGTCGCCTGTTGCCTGTTGCATGTTGCCTGTTGCCTGTTGCCTGTTGCCTGTTGCCTGTTGCCTGTTGCCTGTTGCCTGTTGCCTGTCGCATGTTGCCTGTTGCCTGTTGCCTATTGCTTGTTGCTTGTTGCTTGTTGCCTGTAGCCTGTTGCTTGTTGCATGTTGCCTGTTGCCTGTTGCCTGTCGCATGTTGCTTGTTGCTTGTTGCCTGTTGCCTGTTGCCTGTTGCCTGTTGCCTATCGCCTGTGGCTTGTTGCTTGTAAACCTGTTGCCTGTTGCCTGTTGCTTGTTGCCTGTTGCCTGTTGCTTGTTGCTTGTTGCCTGTTGCCTGTTGCTTGTTGCATGTTGCATGTTGCTTGTTGCATGTTGCATGTTGCATGTTGCCTGTTGCATGTTGCCTGTTGCCTGTTGCCTGTTGCCTATTGCTTGTTGCCTGTTGCCTGTCGCTTGTTGCCTGTTGCCTGTTGCCTGTTGCCTGTTGCCTGTTGCCATAGCATAGAGGACACCTTTCGATTTGAGCTAATTTGTACACAAAATACTAGTATCTAGCTATCTACTTTCAAAATTAACCTTGCAGCGCAAATTTTGTTACCACTTAGTATTTTTTGCTTATAATATTGTTTTTCTCCACATTAAAGTGAAAATTGATATAATAAACCCGATATTTTTTTAGTTTTATCTTAAAAACCTAAAGTGTCCGAGCATAGAGGACTTCTCCCTACGATAAAGCGTCAGGGATAGACTTCATTTCAGTCGAGATGTTGACCATCTTTTTCATCACAGATCATGTGCCAGCTATTCAGCAAAATATGCCAAGCAGCAACTTTTCCGGCGGATTCGATGCAGGGCATATTGATCAAGGATCCTAAATCCGTATTGCTATATGCCAGCGAAACGTAATGCGTCTCAGTGGAGACAACGCAACAAGTGCGACAAGTTATCATTCGGGCCTGACAATTGGATATCTAACGAGAAACTCCAACGTCGATGTAACCAACGGCCAATACCAACAGAAATGCGAGAACAAAGATGAAAATGAAGTGAATGAGAACCACTCGACAGAATTGCTTGTTGCCTGTTGCCTGTTGCCTGTTGCCTATTGCTTGTTGCTTGTTGCTTGTTGCCTGTTGCCTGTTGCCTGTTGCTTGTTGCCCGTTGCCTGTTGCCTGTTTCCTGTTGCCTATTGCTTGTTGCTTGTTGCCTGTTGCCTGTTGCTTGTGCATGTTGCCTGTCGCCTGTTGCCTGCCGCTTGTTGCCTGTTGCCTGTTGCTTGTTGCTTGTTGCCTGTTGCCTGTTGCCTGTTGCCTGTTGCTGTTGCCTGTTGCCTGTTGCCATAGCATAGAGGACACCTTTCGATTTGAGCTAATTTGTACACAAAATACTAGTATCTAGCTATCTACTTTCAAAATTAACCTTGCAGCGCAAATTTTGTTACCACTTAGTATTTTTTGCTTATAATATTGTTTTTCTCCACATTAAAGTGAAAATTGATATAATAAACCCGATATTTTTTTAGTTTTATCTTAAAAACCTAAAGTGTCCGAGCATAGAGGACTTCTCCCTACGATAAAGCGTCAGGGATAGACTTCATTTCAGTCGAGATGTTGACCATCTTTTTCATCACAGATCATGTGCCAGCTATTCAGCAAAATATGCCAAGCAGCAACTTTTCCGGCGGATTCGATGCAGGGCATATTGATCAAGGATCCTAAATCCGTATTGCTATATGCCAGCGAAACGTAATGCGTCTCAGTGGAGACAACGCAACAAGTGCGACAAGTTATCATTCGGGCCTGACAATTGGATATCTAACGAGAAACTCCAACGTCGATGTAACCAACGGCCAATACCAACAGAAATGCGAGAACAAAGATGAAAATGAAGTGAATGAGAACCGCTCGACAGAATTGCTTGTTGCCTGTTGCCTGTTGCCTATTGCTTGTTGCTTGTTGCCTGTTGCCTGTTGCCTGTTGCCTGTTGCTTGTTGCCCGTTGCCTGTTGCCTGTTTCCTGTTGCCTATTGCTTGTTGCTTGTTGCCTGTTGCCTGTTGCTTGTGCATGTTGCCTGTCGCCTGTTGCCTGCCGCTTGTTGCCTGTTGCCTGTTGCCTGTTGCTTGTTGCTTGTTGCCTGTTGCCTGTTGCCTGTTGCCTGTTGCTGTTGCCTGTCGCATGTTGCCTGTTGCCTGTTGCTTGTTGCCTGTTGCTTGTTGCTTGTTGCCTGTTGCCTGTTGCCTGTTGCCTGTTGCCTGTTGCCTGTTGTCTGTTGCCTGTTGCCTGTTGCCTGTTGCCTGTTGCCTGTTGCCTGTTTCCTGTTTCCTGTTGCCTGTTGCCTGTTGCCTGTTGCCTGTTGCCTGTTGCCTTTTGCTTGTTGCTTGTTGCCTGTTGCCTGTTGCTTGTTGCTTGTTGCTTGTTGCTTGTTGCTTGTTGCCTGTTGCGTGTCGCCTGTTGCCTGTTGCTTGTTGCTTGTTGCTTGTTGCCTGTTGCTTGTTGCCTGTTGCCTGTTGCCTGTTGCCTGTTGCCTGTTGCCTGTTGCCTGTTGCCTGTTGCCTGTTGCCTGTTGCCTGTTGCCTGTTGCTGTTGCCTGTTGCCTGTTGCTTGTTGCCTGTTGCCTGTTGCCTGTTGCCTGTTGCTTGTTGCTTGTTGCTTGTTGCCTGTTGCATGTTGCCCGTTGCCTGTTGCCTGTTGCTTGTTGCCTGTTGCATGTTGCCTGTTGCTTGTTGCCTGTTGCCTGTTGCCTGTTTCCTATTTCCTGTTTCCTGTTTCCTGTTTCCTGTTTCCTGTTGCATGTCGCCTGTTGCCTGTTGCCTGTTGCTTGTTGCCTGTTGCCTGTTGCCTGGTGCCTGTTGCCTGTTGCCTGTTGCTTGCTGCTTGTTGCCTGTTGCCTGTAGCCTGTTGCCTGTTGCCTGTTGCTTGTTGCTTGTTGCTTGTTGCTTGTTGCTTGTTGCTTGTTGCTTGTTGCTTGTTGCTTGTTGCTTGTGCTCGTCGCTTGACGCCTGTTGCCTGTTGCAACAAAATATCAATTTGATGACAACCTATCAACGTGCCCTGTAAATGGAGTTGCCGCGTACATTTTCCTGTGCATTACGCATTACTAGCAAAGTCAACAAAAAATTTATTTGAATATTACATTATTCACTTGTTGCTGTTGCTTGTTTTCTTCTATTGATGCTGGTTTTAATAGATCAATTTATCATGTCCGAGCATAGAGGACAGCTTTCGATTTGAGCTAATTTGTACACAAAATACTAGTATCTAGCTATCTACTTTCAAAATTAACCTTGCAGCGCAAATTTTGTTACCACTTAGTATTTTTTGCTTATAATATTGTTTTTCTCCACATTAAAGTGAAAATTGATATAATAAACCCGATATTTTTTGAGTTTATCTTAAAAACCTAAAGTGTCCGAGCATAGAGGACTTCTCCCTACGATAAAGCGTCAGGGATAGACTTCATTTCAGTCGAGATGTTGACCATCTTTTTCATCACAGATCATGTGCCAGCTATTCAGCAAAATATGCCAAGCAGCAACTTTTCCGGCGGATTCGATGCAGGGCATATTGATCAAGGATCCTAAATCCGTATTGCTATATGCCAGCGAAACGTAATGCGTCTCAGTGGAGACAACGCAACAAGTGCGACAAGTTATCATTCGGGCCTGACAATTGGATATCTAACGAGAAACTCCAACGTCGATGTAACCAACGGCCGATACCAACAGAAATGCGAGAACAAAGATGAAAATGAAGTGAATGAGAACCACTCGACAGAATTGCTTGTTGCCTGTTGCCTGTTGCCTATTGCTTGTTACATGTTGCCTGTTGCCTGTTGCCTGTTGCCTGTTGCATGTTGCCCGTTGCCTGTTGCCTGTTGCCTGTTGCCTATTGCTTGTTGCTTGTTGCCTGTTGCCTGTTGCTTGTGCATGTTGCCTGTTGCCTGTTGCTGTTGCCTGTCGCATGTTGCCTGTTGCCTGTTGCCTGTTGCCTGTTGCCTGTAGCCTGTTGCCTGTTGCCTATTGCTTGTTGCTTGTTGCCTGTTGCCTGTCGCTTGTGCATGTTGCCTGTTGCCTGTCGCATGTTGCCTGTTGCCTGTTGTTGTTGCCTGTTGCCTGTTGCTTGTTGCTTGTTGCCTGTTGCATGTTGCCTTTTGCTTGTTGCTTGTTGCCTATTGCATGTTGCCTGTTGCATGTAGCCTGTTGCCTGTTGCTTGTTGCTTGTTGCCTGTTGCATGTTGCCTTTTGCTTGTTGCCTTTTGCCTTTTGCCCGTTGCTTGTTGCTTGTTGCCTTTTGCCCGTTGCTTGTTGCATGTTGCCTGTTGCATGTTGCTTGTTGCCTAATGCCTAATGCCTGTTGCCTGTTGCCTGTTGCCTGTTGCCTGTTGCCTGTTGCCAGTTGCCTTTTGCCTTTTGCCTGTTGCCTGTTGCCTGTTGCCTGTTGCCTGTTGCCTGTTGCCTGTTGCCCGTTGCCTGTTGCTTGTTGCTTGTTGCCTGTTGCCTGTTGCCTGTTGCTTGTTGCCTGTTGCCTGTTGCCTGTTTCATGTTTCCTGTTTCCTGTTGCCTGTTGCCTGTTGCCTATCGCCTGTTGCCTGTTGCCTGTTGCCTATCGCCTGTGGCTTGTTGCTTGTAAACCTGTTGCCTGTTGCCTGTTGCTTGTTGCCTGTTGCCTGTTTCCTGTTGCCTGTTGCTTGTTGCATGTTGCATGTTGCATGTTGCCTGTTGCATGTTGCCTGTTGCCTGTTGCATGTTGCCTGTTGCCTATTGCTTGTTGCCTGTTGCCTGTTGCCTGTTGCCTGTTGCCTGTTGCCTGTTGCCTGTTGCCTGTTGCCTGTTGCCTGTTGCCTGTTGCCTGTTGCCTGTTGCCTGTTGCCTGTTGCCATAGCATAGAGGACACCTTTTGATTTGAGCTAATTTGTACACAAAATACTAGTATCTAGCTATCTACTTTCAAAATTAACCTTGCAGCGCAAATTTTGTTACCACTTAGTATTTTTTGCTTATAATATTGTTTTTCTCCACATTAAAGTGAAAATTGATATAATAAACCCGATATTTTTTGAGTTTTATCTTAAAAACCTAAAGTGTCCGAGCATAGAGGACTTCTCCCTACGATAAAGCGTCAGGGATAGACTTCATTTCAGTCGAGATGTTGACCATCTTTTTCATCACAGATCATGTGCCAGCTATTCAGCAAAATATGCCAAGCAGCAACTTTTCCGGCGGATTCGATGCAGGGCATATTGATCAAGGATCCTAAATCCGTATTGCTATATGCCAGCGAAACGTAATGCGTCTCAGTGGAGACAACGCAACAAGTGCGACAAGTTATCATTCGGGCCTGACAATTGGATATCTAACGAGAAACTCCAACGTCGATGTAACCAACGGCCAATACCAACAGAAATGCGAGAACAAAGATGAAAATGAAGTGAATGAGAACCACTCGACAGAATTGCTTGTTGCCTGTTGCCTATTGCTTGTTGCTTGTTGCCTGTTGCCTGTTGCCTGTTGCCTGTTGCCTGTTGCCTGTTGCCCGTTGCCTGTTGCCTGTTTCCTGTTGCCTATTGCTTGTTGCTTGTTGCCTGTTGCCTGTTGCTTGTGCATGTTGCCTGTCGCCTGTTGCCTGTCGATTGTTGCCTGTTGCTTGTTGCTTGTTGCCTGTTGCCTGTTGCCTGTTGCCTGTTGCCTGTTGCCTGTTGCCTGTTGCCTGTTGCCTGTCGCATGTTGCCTGTTGCCTGTTGCCTGTTGCTTGTTTCCTTTTGCCTGTTGCTTGTTGCTTGTTGCCTGTTGCCTGTTGCCTGTTGCCTGTTGCCTGTTGCCTGTTGCCTGTTGCCTGTTGCCTGTTTCCTGTTGCCTGTTGCCTGTTGCCTTTTGCTTGTTGCTTGTTGCCTGTTGCCTGTTGCTTGTTGCTTGTTGCTTGTTGCCTGTTGCTTGTTGCCTGTTGCATGTTGCATGTTGCCTGTTGCCTGTTGCTTGTTGCCTGTTGCCTGTTGCCTGTTGCCTGTTGCCTGTTGCCTGTTGCCTGTTGCTTGTTGCCTGTTGCCTGTTGCCTGTTGCCTGTTGCCTGTTGCCTGTTGCTGTTGCCTGTTGCATGTTGCTTGTTGCCTGTTGCCTGTTGCCTGTTGCTTGTTGCTTGTTGCTTGTTGCCTGTTGCATGTTGCCTGTTGCCTGTTGCTTGTTGCCTGTTGCATGTTGCCTGTTGCTTGTTGCCTGTTGCCTGTTGCCTGTTTCCTATTTCCTGTTTCCTGTTTCCTGTTTCCTGTTTCCTGTTGCATGTCGCCTGTTGCCTGTTGCCTGTTGCCTGTTGCTTGTTGCCTGTTGCCTGTTGCCTGGTGCCTGTTGCCTGTTGCCTGTTGCTTGCTGCTTGTTGCCTGTTGCCTGTTGCCTGTTGCCTGTTGCCTGTTGCTTGTTGCTTGTTGCTTGTTGCTTGTTGCTTGTTGCTTGTTGCTTGTTGCTTGTTGCTTGTTGCTTGTTGCTTGTTGCTTGTTGCTTGTTGCTTGTTGCTTGTTGCTTGTTGCTTGTGCTCGTTGCTTGACGCCTGTTGCCTGTTGCAACAAAATATCAATTTGATGACAACCTATCAACGTGCCCTGTAAATGGAGTTGCCGCGTACATTTTCCTGTGCATTACGCATTACTAGCAAAGTCAACAAAAAATTTATTTGAATATTACATTATTCACTTGTTGCTGTTGCTTGTTTTCTTCTATTGATGCTGGTTTTAATAGATCAATTTATCATGTCCGAGCATAGAGGACAGCTTTCGATTTGAGCTAATTTGTACACAAAATACTAGTATCTGGCTATCTACTTTCAAAATTAACCTTGCAGCGCAAATTTTGTTACCACTTAGTATTTTTTGCTTATAATATTGTTTTTCTCCACATTAAAGTGAAAATTGATATAATAAACCCGATATTTTTTGAGTTTTATCTTAAAAACCTAAAGTGTCCGAGCATAGAGGACTTCTCCCTACGATAAAGCGTCAGGGATAGACTTCATTTCAGTCGAGATGTTGACCATCTTTTTCATCACAGATCATGTGCCAGCTATTCAGCAAAATATGCCAAGCAGCAACTTTTCCGGCGGATTCGATGCAGGGCATATTGATCAAGGATCCTAAATCCGTATTGCTATATGCCAGCGAAACGTAATGCGTCTCAGTGGAGACAACGCAACAAGTGCGACAAGTTATCATTCGGGCCTGACAATTGGATATCTAACGAGAAACTCCAACGTCGATGTAACCAACGGCCAATACCAACAGAAATGCGAGAACAAAGATGAAAATGAAGTGAATGAGAACCACTCGACAGAATTGCTTGTTGCCTGTTGCCTATTGCTTGTTGCTTGTTGCCTGTTGCCTGTTGCCTGTTGCCTGTTGCCTGTTGCCTGTTGCTTGTTGCCCGTTGCCTGTTGCCTGTTTCCTGTTGCCTATTGCTTGTTGCTTGTTGCCTGTTGCCTGTTGCTTGTGCATGTTGCCTGTCGCCTGTTGCCTGTCGATTGTTGCCTGTTGCTTGTTGCTTGTTGCCTGTTGCCTGTTGCCTGTTGCCTGTTGCCTGTTGCCTGTTGCCTGTTGCCTGTTGCCTGTCGCATGTTGCCTGTTGCCTGTTGCCTGTTGCTTGTTTCCTTTTGCCTGTTGCTTGTTGCTTGTTGCCTGTTGCCTGTTGCCTGTTGCCTGTTGCCTGTTGCCTGTTGCCTGTTGCCTGTTTCCTGTTGCCTGTTGCCTGTTGCCTTTTGCTTGTTGCTTGTTGCCTGTTGCCTGTTGCTTGTTGCTTGTTGCTTGTTGCCTGTTGCTTGTTGCCTGTTGCATGTTGCATGTTGCCTGTTGCCTGTTGCTTGTTGCCTGTTGCCTGTTGCCTGTTGCCTGTTGCCTGTTGCCTGTTGCCTGTTGCTTGTTGCCTGTTGCCTGTTGCCTGTTGCCTGTTGCCTGTTGCCTGTTGCTGTTGCCTGTTGCCTGTTGCTTGTTGCCTGTTGCCTGTTGCCTGTTGCTTGTTGCTTGTTGCTTGTTGCCTGTTGCATGTTGCCTGTTGCCTGTTGCTTGTTGCCTGTTGCATGTTGCCTGTTGCTTGTTGCCTGTTGCCTGTTGCCTGTTTCCTATTTCCTGTTTCCTGTTTCCTGTTTCCTGTTTCCTGTTGCATGTCGCCTGTTGCCTGTTGCCTGTTGCCTGTTGCTTGTTGCCTGTTGCCTGTTGCCTGGTGCCTGTTGCCTGTTGCCTGTTGCTTGCTGCTTGTTGCCTGTTGCCTGTTGCCTGTTGCCTGTTGCCTGTTGCTTGTTGCTTGTTGCTTGTTGCTTGTTGCTTGTTGCTTGTTGCTTGTTGCTTGTTGCTTGTTGCTTGTTGCTTGTTGCTTGTTGCTTGTTGCTTGTTGCTTGTTGCTTGTTGCTTGTGCTCGTTGCTTGACGCCTGTTGCCTGTTGCAACAAAATATCAATTTGATGACAACCTATCAACGTGCCCTGTAAATGGAGTTGCCGCGTACATTTTCCTGTGCATTACGCATTACTAGCAAAGTCAACAAAAAATTTATTTGAATATTACATTATTCACTTGTTGCTGTTGCTTGTTTTCTTCTATTGATGCTGGTTTTAATAGATCAATTTATCATGTCCGAGCATAGAGGACAGCTTTCGATTTGAGCTAATTTGTACACAAAATACTAGTATCTGGCTATCTACTTTCAAAATTAACCTTGCAGCGCAAATTTTGTTACCACTTAGTATTTTTTGCTTATAATATTGTTTTTCTCCACATTAAAGTGAAAATTGATATAATAAACCCGATATTTTTTGAGTTTTATCTTAAAACCCGATTTAATCCACCCAGTGGTGAAAGGAACCTTTGTTATACGGTCTTACTTGCTATTTGAGATAGAAATCGACACGTCTTCGGAACATGATTCATCTATTGGTTATCGTTGCGTAGTGCGTTGGTTTACATAAAATTTTTGAAAATTGATTAAGTTGACAATATTTGAACAAAATAGGAACACAAGGATAAGTAAGTTGTTATTAATCTGAGTTATTAGTTTATAGGTTTTTGAGCTATGCATAGTTTCCTGTAACGCCATTCTATTTGAATCACATCAATAGAGTTTTCTTGAATAATTTTCATCAATTTTTATTACCCTTCGGTTACTCACGCTGTTGTATTTTGTACAACACGTGTAGGTTTTTCAACGCCATATTGTTATAAAGTTACAAATCGTTGTTTAACTAACGTATATTCTTCAACAAACTTATTGTGAGCAAAATATCATAATTATTCAATGCATTAATAATTTAAATTGTTGGGAAAATTTATGCAGCAAAACTATCAGCAAATGTAAAATGTTTAAAATGTATCCGTCTGCTGGTAGTCGAGTGATTTGAAGTCAAAATTAGGGTATTCTTTATAATCAAAGTTCTACGGTTCCTAAACAAGCAAACATACAGGTATACTATTTTCAGCAAAGTTGTGTATTTTTACTATTTGTACAAATTTGTAGTACATGAAAAAGTCATACAACAATTACAAAAAGAGAAAAAATAGAAAAACTGGTTTTACAAATTCATATACAATAAATAAGATATTTCTATCTTCTCTGCAGAGACAGAAGGGTACTATCTTTACTAAAATTTCTTGTAATAATATGCTCTATAACTTTGCAGAACACATCAATGTGTTATATTGACACTGAAGAAAAATATTTTTTATTTTTCATTTTTAGGGGGATTAATCAAAATTTAAATTCCACCAGACGATAGAGCTTTCAATTTCAAGAAACTCTTCCAAAGGCTCGTTGAACCTAAAACCAAGTTTTCCCAGTCAAAACTCTAGTGCACACGTTTTCTTTGGTTTGGGGCTATTGTGCGCGCGAGTAACTGTGTTACAAAAGTTGGCGCGAGTGTTCGAGGGTTAATATCTTTTAATCGGTAAAACCAATTCTTATGAAATTTTGCATATATATTCGTGGTGTCAAAACCTCTCGTTTGATATTAAAATAATTGAAATTAGGTAAATTATGTAGGTTAAAATCATTATAAATTATTGTTAATTTTGGTGTGGTGTATACGGTTGCTCATAACTTTCGAATTAAACGTCCAATCAAAAAACCATTCAATAGTGATCTATTAGCATATATTATCTTTCAAATGAGACTAATAGCTTATAAATCGGTTTGGCCATCTCTAAGAAACAGGCGATAATTATTACCTTGTCAAAACAGGTTTTTTAAGCATAACTTTTAAACTACTTGTTTGTATTCAATTGAAAATTCCTGAACAATTTAGCTTTAATAAGGGCTTTCATTTGATACTAAGATCGTTGAAATCGGTCATGTATTTCCGAAGAAACCAGTGTCACGTATTTTTCACATTTTTGCTTATAACTTTTAAACGAAATATCGTATCACGAAACAACTCAATAGTAATCTACTAGACAATAACACCTTTCAAACAAAAGTAATAGCGAACCGTTCGGTTCAGCCATCTCTGAGAAACAGGCGATAGAAAAAATCATTACGTACACACACACACACACACACACACACACACACACACACACACACACACACACACACACACACACACAGACATTGCTCAAATCGTCGAACCCTATCGATTGGTATATGTGACTTGGCCCTCCGGGCCTCGGATCAATTTCGTGTTTTTCGACCAATTTTTAAACCTTTGTTATAGTATAACAAAGGTAAAACCTAAAGTGTCCGAGCATAGAGGACTTCTCCCTACGATAAAGCGTCAGGGATAGACTTCATTTCAGTCGAGATGTTGACCATCTTTTTCATCACAGATCATGTGCCAGCTATTCAGCAAAATATGCCAAGCAGCAACTTTTCCGGCGGATTCGATGCAGGGCATATTGATCAAGGATCCTAAATCCGTATTGCTATATGCCAGCGAAACGAAATGCGTCTCAGTAGAGACAACGCAACAAGTGCGACAAGTTATCATTCGGGCCTGACAATTGGATATCTAACGAGAAACTCCAACGTCGATGTAACCAACGGCCAATACCAACAGAAATGCGAGAACAAAGATGAAAATGAAGTGAATGAGAACCGCTCGACAGAATTGCTTGTTGCCTGTTGCCTGTTGCCTATTGCTTGTTGCTTGTTGCCTGTTGCCTGTTGCTTGTTGCCCGTTGCCTGTTGCCTGTTTCCTGTTGCCTATTGCTTGTTGCTTGTTGCCTGTTGCCTGTTGCTTGTGCATGTTGCCTGTCGCCTGTTGCCTGTTGCCTGTTGCTTGTTGCCTGTTGCTTGTTGCTTGTTGCCTGTTGCCTGTTGCCTGTTGCCTGTTGCTGTTGCCTGTCGCATGTTGCCTGTTGCCTGTTGCCTGTTGCTTGTTGCCTGTTGCTTGCTGCTTGTTGCCTGTTGCCTGTTGCCTGTTGCCTGTTGCCTGTTGCTTGTTTCCTGTTGCCTGTTGCTTATAGCTTGTTGCATGTTGCTTGTTGCATGTTGCATGTTGCATGTTGCCTGTTGCATGTTGCCTGTTGCCTGTTGCCTGTTGCCTGTTGCCTGTTGCCTGTTGCCTGTTGCCTGTTGCCTATTGCTTGTTGCTTGTTGCTTGTTGCCTGTAGCCTGTTGCTTGTTGCATGTTGCCTGTTGCCTGTTGCCTGTTGCCTGTCGCATGTTGCTTGTTGCTTGTTGCCTGTTGCCTGTTGCCTGTTGCCTCTTGCCTGTTGCCTGTTGCCTATCGCCTGTGGCTTGTTGCTTGTAAACCTGTTTCCTGTTGCCTGTTGCTTGTTGCCTGTTGCCTGTTTCCTGTTGCCTGTCGTTTGTAGCTTGTGGCATGTTGCTTGTTGCATGTTGCATGTTGCATGTTGCCTGTTGCATGTTGCCTGTTGCCTGTTGCCTGTTGCCTGTTGCCTATTGCTTGTTGCCTGTTGCCTGTCGCTTGTTGCCTGTTGCCTGTTGCCTGTTGCCTGTTGCCATAGCATAGAGGACAGCTTTCGATTTGAGCTAATTTGTACACAAAATACTAGTATCTAGCTATCTACTTTCAAAATTAACCTTGCAGCGCAAATTTTGTTACCACTTAGTATTTTTTGCTTATAATATTGTTTTTCTCCACATTAAAGTGAAAATTGATATAATAAACCCGATATTTTTTGAGTTTTATCTTAAAAACCTAAAGTGTCCGAGCATAGAGGACTTCTCCCTACGATAAAGCGTCAGGGATAGACTTCATTTCAGTCGAGATGTTGACCATCTTTTTCATCACAGATCATGTGCCAGCTATTCAGCAAAATATGCCAAGCAGCAACTTTTCCGGCGGATTCGATGCAGGGCATATTGATCAAGGATCCTAAATCCGTATTGCTATATGCCAGCGAAACGTAATGCGTCTCAGTGGAGACAACGCAACAAGTGCGACAAGTTATCATTCGGGCCTGACAATTGGATATCTAACGAGAAACTCCAACGTCGATGTAACCAACGGCCGATACCAACAGAAATGCGAGAACAAAGATGAAAATGAAGTGAATGAGAACCGCTCGACAGAATTGCTTGTTGCCTGTTGCCTGTTGCCTATTGCTTGTTGCTTGTTGCTTGTTGCTTGTTGCCTGTTGCCTGTTGCTGTTGCCTGTTGCTGTTGCCTGTTGCCTGTTGCCTGTTGCTTGTTGCCTGTTGCCTGTTGCCTGTTGCCTGTTGCCTGTTGCCTGTTGCCTGTTGCTTGTTGCTTGTTGCTTGTTGCTTGTTGCTTGTTGCCTGTTGCATGTTGCTTGTTGCTTGTTGCCTGTTGCTTGTTGCCTGTTGCCTGTTGCCTGTTGCCTGTTGCTTGTTGCCTGTTGCCTGTGGCCTGTTGCCTGGTGCCTGTTGCCTGTTGTCTGTTGCTTGTTGCCTGTTGCCTGTTGCCTGTTGCCTGTTGCCTGTTGCCTGTTGCTGTTGCCTGTTGCCTGTTGCCTGTTGCTTGTTGCCTGTTGCTTGTTGCCTGTTGCTTGTTGCTTGTTGCCTGTTGCCTGTTGCATGTTGCATGTTGCTTGTTGCCTGTTGCTTGTTGCCTGTTGCCTGTTGCATGTTGCCTGTTGTCTGTTACCTGTTGCCTGTTGCCTGGTGCCTGTTGCCTGTTGCTTGTTGCTTGTTGCCTGTTGCCTGTTGCCTGTTGCCTGTTGCCTGTTGCCTGTTGCCTGTTTCATGTTGCCTGATGCCTGTTGCCTGTTGCGTGTTGCCTGTTGCCTGTTGCCTGTTGCTTGTTGCTTGTTGCTTGTTGTTTGTTGCTTGTTGCTTGTTGCTTGTGCTCGTTGCTTGACGCCTGTTGCCTGTTGCAACAAAATATCAATTTGATGACAACCTATCAACGTGCCCTGTAAATGGAGTTGCCGCGTACATTTTCATGTGCATTACGCATTACTAGCAAAGTCAACAAAAAATTTATTTGAATATTACATTATTCACTTATACACAGCAAACCTGCAAGGACTGCACTCACAAGATTTGTGCTGGACACTGGAATTTTGAATTGTTCTAGGATAGTTTTCTTCTATTGATGCTGGTTTTAATAGATCAATTTATCATGTCCGAACATAGAGGACAGCTTTCGATTTGAGCTAATTTGTACACAAAATACTAGTATCTAGCTATCTACTTTCAAAATTAACCTTGCAGCGCAAATTTTGTTACCACTTAGTATTTTTTGCTTATAATATTGTTTTTCTCCACATTAAAGTGAAAATTGATCTAATAAACCCGATATTTTTTGAGTTTTATCTTAAAAACCTAAAGTGTCCGAGCATAGAGGACTTCTCCCTACGATAAAGCGTCAGGGATAGACTTCATTTCAGTCGAGATGTTGACCATCTTTTTCATCACAGATCATGTGCCAGCTATTCAGCAAAATATGCCAAGCAGCAACTTTTCCGGCGGATTCGATGCAGGGCATATTGATCAAGGATCCTAAATCCGTATTGCTATATGCCAGCGAAACGTAATGCGTCTCAGTGGAGACAACGCAACAAGTGCGACAAGTTATCATTCGGGCCTGACAATTGGATATCTAACGAGAAACTCCAACGTCGATGTAACCAACGGCCAATACCAACAGAAATGCGAGAACAAAGATGAAAATGAAGTGAATGAGAACCACTCGACAGAATTGCTTGTTGCCTGTTGCCTGTTGCCTATTGCTTGTTGCCTGTTGCCTGTTGCCCGTTGCCTGTTGCCCGTTGCCTATTGCTTGTTGCTTGTTGCCTGTTGCCTGTTGCTTGTTGCCTGTTGCCTGTTGCCTGTTGCCTGTCGCTTGTTGCCTGTTGCCTGTTGCCTGTTGCCTGTCGCCTGTTGCCTGTTGCCAGTTGCTGTTGCCTGTCGCATGTTGCCTGTTGCTGTTGCCTGTTGCTGTTGCCTGTCGCCTGTTGCCTGTTGCTTGTTGCCTGTTGCTTGTTGCTTGTTGCCTGTTGCTTGTTGCATGTTGCCCGCTGCCTGTTGCCTGTTGGCTGTTGCTTGTTGCCTGTTGCTTGTTGCTTGTTGCCTGTTGCCTGTTGCCTGTTGCCTGTTGCCTGTCGCATGTTGCTTGTTGTCTGTTGCCTGTTGCCTGTTGCCTGTTGCCTGTTGCCTGTTGCCTGTTGCCTGTTGCCTGTTGCCTGTTGCTTGTTGCATGTTGCATGTTGCTTGTTGCTAGTTGCTTGTTGCTTGTTGCTTGTTGCTTGTTGCTTGTTGCTTGACGCCTGTTGCCTGTTGCAACAAAATATCAATTTGATGACAACCTATCAACGTGCCCTGTAAATGGAGTTGCCGCGTACATTTTCATGTGCATTACGCATTACTAGCAAAGTCAACAAAAAATTTATTTGAATATTACATTATTCGCTTATACATAGCAAACCTGCAAGGACTGCACTCACAAGATTTGTGCTGGACACTGGAATTTTGAATTGTTCTAGGATAGTTTTCTTCTATTGATGCTGGTTTTAATAGATCAATTTATCATGTCCGAGCATAGAGGACAGCTTTCGATTTGAGCTAATTTGTACACAAAATACTAGTATCTAGCTATCTACTTTCAAAATTAACCTTGCAGCGCAAATTTTGTTACCACTTAGTATTTTTTGCTTATAATATTGTTTTTCTCCACATTAAAGTGAAAATTGATATAATAAACCCGATATTTTTTGAGTTTTATCTTAAAAACCTAAAGTGTCCGAGCATAGAGGACTTCTCCCTACGATAAAGCGTCAGGGATAGACTTCATTTCAGTCGAGATGTTGACCATCTTTTTCATCACAGATCATGTGCCAGCTATTCAGCAAAATATGCCAAGCAGCAACTTTTCCGGTGGATTCGATGCAGGGCATATTGATCAAGGATCCTAAATCCGTATTGCTATATGCCAGCGAAACGTAATGCGTCTCAGTGGAGACAACGCAACAAGTGCGACAAGTTATCATTCGGGCCTGACAATTGGATATCTAACGAGAAACTCCAACGTCGATGTAACCAACGGCCGATACCAACAGAAATGCGAGAACAAAGATGAAAATGAAGTGAATGAGAACCACTCGACAGAATTGCTTGTTGCCTGTTGCCTATTGCTTGTTGCTTGTTGCCTGTTGCCTGTTGCCCGTTGCCTGTTGCCTGTTGCCTATTGCTTGTTGCTTGTTGCCTGTTGCCTGTTGCTTAATGCATGTTGCCTGTTGCCTGTTGCCTGTTGCCTGTCGCTTGTTGCCTGTTGCCTGTTGCCTGTTGCCTGTTGCCTGTTGCTGTTGCCTGTCGCATGTTGCCTGTTGCTGTTGCCTGTTGCTGTTGCCTGTCGCCTGTTGCCTGTTGCCTGTTGCTTGTTGCTTGTTGCTTGTTGCCTGTTGCTTGTTGCATGTTGCCCGCTGCCTGTTGCCTGTTGGCTGTTGCTTGTTGCCTGTTGCCTGTTGCTTGTCGCTTGTTGCCTGTTGCCTGTTGCTTGTTGCCTGTTGCCTGTTGCCTGTTGCCTGTTGCCTGCTGCTTGTTGCCTGCTGCTTGTTGCTTGTTGCTTGCTGCTTGTTGCTTGTTGCTTGTTGCTTGTTGCTTGTTGCTTGTTGCTTGTTGCTTGTTGCTTGTTGCTTGTTGCTTGTTGCTTGTTGCCTGTTGCCTGTTGCCTGTTGCCTGTTGCCTGTAGCTTGTTGCTTGTTGCTTGTTGCTTGTTGCCTGTTGCCTGTTGCCTGTTGCCCGTTGCCCGTTTCCTGTCGCCTGTTGCCTGTTGCTTGTTGCTTGTTGCCTGTTGCTTGTTGCCTGTTGCCTGTTGCCTGTTGCCTGTTGCCTGTTGCCTGTTGCCTGTCGCCTGTCGCTTGTTGCCTGTTGCTTGTTGCCTGTTGCTTGTTGCTTGTTGCTTGTTGCTTGTTGCTTGTTGCTTGTTGCTTGTTGCTTGTTGCCTGTTGCCTGTTGCCTATTGCTTGTTGCTTGTTGCCTGTTGCCTGTTGCCTGTTGCCTGTTGCCTGTTGCCTGTTACCTGTTGCCTGGTGCCTGGTGCCTGTTGCCTGTTGCTTGTTGCTTGTTGCTTGTTGCCTGTTGCCTGTTGCCTGTTGCCTGTTGCTTGTTGCTTGTTGCCTGTTGCCTGTTGCCTGTTGCCTGTTGCCTGTTGCCTTTTGCCTGTTGCCTGTTGCCTGTCGCTTGTTGCCTGTTGCTTGTTGCTTGTTGCCTGTTGCTTGTTGCTTGTTGCTTGTTGCTTGTTGCCTGTTGCCTGTTGCCTGTTGCTTGTTGCTTGTTGCCTGTTGCCTGTTGCCTGTTGCCTGTTGCCTGTTGTCTGTTACCTGTTGCCTGTTGCCTGGTGCCTGTTGCCTGTTGCTTGTTGCTTGTTGCCTGTTGCCTGTTGCCTGTTGCCTGTTGCCTGTTGCCTGTTGCCTGTTTCATGTTGCCTGATGCCTGTTGCCTGTTGCGTGTTGCCTGTTGCCTGTTGCCTGTTGCTTGTTGCTTGTTGCTTGTTGTTTGTTGCTTGTTGCTTGTTGCTTGTGCTCGTTGCTTGACGCCTGTTGCCTGTTGCAACAAAATATCAATTTGATGACAACCTATCAACGTGCCCTGTAAATGGAGTTGCCGCGTACATTTTCATGTGCATTACGCATTACTAGCAAAGTCAACAAAAAATTTATTTGAATATTACATTATTCACTTATACACAGCAAACCTGCAAGGACTGCACTCACAAGATTTGTGCTGGACACTGGAATTTTGAATTGTTCTAGGATAGTTTTCTTCTATTGATGCTGGTTTTAATAGATCAATTTATCATGTCCGAACATAGAGGACAGCTTTCGATTTGAGCTAATTTGTACACAAAATACTAGTATCTAGCTATCTACTTTCAAAATTAACCTTGCAGCGCAAATTTTGTTACCACTTAGTATTTTTTGCTTATAATATTGTTTTTCTCCACATTAAAGTGAAAATTGATATAATAAACCCGATATTTTTTGAGTTTTATCTTAAAAACCTAAAGTGTCCGAGCATAGAGGACTTCTCCCTACGATAAAGCGTCAGGGATAGACTTCATTTCAGTCGAGATGTTGACCATCTTTTTCATCACAGATCATGTGCCAGCTATTCAGCAAAATATGGCAAGCAGCAACTTTTCCGGCGGATTCGATGCAGGGCATATTGATCAAGGATCCTAAATCCGTATTGCTATATGCCAGCGAAACGTAATGCGTCTCAGTGGAGACAACGCAACAAGTGCGACAAGTTATCATTCGGGCCTGACAATTGGATATCTAACGAGAAACTCCAACGTCGATGTAACCAACGGCCGATACCAACAGAAATGCGAGAACAAAGATGAAAATGAAGTGAATGAGAACCAATCGACAGAATTGCTTGTTGCCTGTTGCCTATTGCTTGTTGCTTGTTGCCTGTTGCCTGTTGCCTGTTGCCTGTTGCTTGTTGCCCGTTGCCTGTTGCCTGTTTCCTGTTGCCTATTGCTTGTTGCTTGTTGCCTGTTGCTTGTGCATGTTGCATGTCGCCTGTTGCCTGTCGCTTATTGCCTGTTGCTTGTTGCTTGTTGCTTGTTGCTTGTTGCCTGTTGCCTGTTGCCTGTTGCCTGTTGTCTGTTGCCTGTTGCTTGTTGCTTGTTGCCTGTTGCCTGTTGCCTGTTGCCTGTTGCTTGTTGCTTGTTGCCTGTTGCCTGTTGCCTGTTGCCTGTTGCCTGTTGCTTGTTGCCTGTTGCCTGTTGCCTGTTGCCTGTTGCCTGTTGCCTGTTGCCTGTAGCTTGTTGCTTGTTGCTTGTTGCTTGTTGCTTGTTGCTTGTTGCTTGTTGCTTGTTGCTTGTTGCCTGTTGCCTGTTGCCTGTTGCCTGTTGCCTGTAGCTTGTTGCTTGTTGCTTGTTGCTTGTTGCCTGTTGCCTGTTGCCTGTTGCCCGTTGCCCGTTTCCTGTCGCCTGTTGCCTGTTGCCTGTTGCCTGTTTCCTGTTGCCTGTTGCCTGTTGCCTGTTGCCTGTAGCTTGTTGCTTGTTGCTTGTTGCTTGTTGCTTGTTGCTTGTTGCTTGTTGCTTGTTGCTTGTTGCTTGTTGCCTGTTGCCTGTTGCCTGTTGCCTGTTGCCTGTTGCCTGTTGCCTGTTGCCTGTTGCTTGTTGCCTGTTGCCTGTTGCCTGTTGCTTGTTGCTTGTTGCCTGTTGCTTGTTGCCTGTTGCCTGTTGCCTGTTGCCTGTTGCCTGTTGCCTGTTGCCTGTTGCCTGTTGCCTGTTGCCTGTCGCCTGTCGCTTGTTGCCTGTTGCTTGTTGCTTGTTGCCTGTTGCTTGTTGCTTGTTGCTTGTTGCTTGTTGCTTGTTGCCTGTTGCCTGTTGCCTATTGCTTGTTGCTTGTTGCCTGTTGCCTGTTGCCTGTTGCCTGTTGCCTGTTGCCTGTTACCTGTTGCCTGTTGCCTGGTGCCTGTTGCCTGTTGCTTGTTGCTTGTTGCCTGTTGCCTGTTGCCTGTTGCTTGTTGCTTGTTGCTTGTTGCTTGTTGCTTGTTGCTTGTTGCTTGTTGCTTGTTGCTTGTTGCTTGTTGCTTGTTGCTTGTTGCTTGTTGCTTGTTGCTTGTTGCTTGTTGCTTGTTGCTTGTTGCTTGTTGCTTGTTGCTTGTTGCTTGTTGCTTGTTGCTTGTTGCTTGTTGCTTGTTGCTTGTTGCTTGTTGCTTGTTGCTTGTGCTCGTTGCTTGTGCTCGTTGCTTGACGCCTGTTGCCTGTTGCAACAAAATATCAATTTGATGACAACCTATCAACGTGCCCTGTAAATGGAGTTGCCGCGTACATTTTCCTGTGCATTACGCATTACTAGCAAAGTCAACAAAAAATTTATTTGAATATTACATTATTCACTTGTTGCTGTTGCTTGTTTTCTTCTATTGATGCTGGTTTTAATAGATCAATTTATCATGTCCGAGCATAGAGGACAGCTTTCGATTTGAGCTAATTTGTACACAAAATACTAGTATCTAGCTATCTACTTTCAAAATTAACCTTGCAGCGCAAATTTTGTTACCACTTAGTATTTTTTGCTTATAATATTGTTTTTCTCCACATTAAAGTGAAAATTGATATAATAAACCCGATATTTTTTGAGTTTTATCTTAAAAACCTAAAGTGTCCGAGCATAGAGGACTTCTCCCTACGATAAAGCGTCAGGGATAGACTTCATTTCAGTCGAGATGTTGACCATCTTTTTCATCACAGATCATGTGCCAGCTATTCAGCAAAATATGGCAAGCAGCAACTTTTCCGGCGGATTCGATGCAGGGCATATTGATCAAGGATCCTAAATCCGTATTGCTATACGCCAGCGAAACGTAATGCGTCTCAGTGGAGACAACGCAACAAGTGCGACAAGTTATCATTCGGGCCTGACAATTGGATATCTAACGAGAAACTCCAACGTCGATGTAACCAACGGCCAATACCAACAGAAATGCGAGAACAAACATGAAAATGAAGTGAATGAGAACCACTCGACAGAATTGCTTGTTGCCTGTTGCCTATTGCTTGTTGCTTGTTGCCTGTTGCCTGTTGCTTGTTGCCCGTTGCCTGTTGCCTGTTTCCTGTTGCCTATTGCTTGTTGCTTGTTGCCTGTTGCTTGTGCATGTTGCCTGTCGCCTGTTGCCTGTCGCTTGTTGCCTGTTGCTTGTTGCTTGTTGCTTGTTGCCTGTTGCCTGTTGCCTGTTGCCTGTTGCTGTTGCCTGTCGCATGTTGCCTGTTGCCTGTTGCCTGTTGCCTGTTGCCTGTTGCCTGTTGCCTGTTGCTTGTTGCTTGTTGCCTGTTGCCTGTTGCCTGTTGCCTGTTGCCTGTTGCTTGTTGCTTGTTGCCTGTTGCCTGTTGCCTGTTGCCTGTTGCCTGTTGCCTGTTGCTTGTTGCCTGTTGCCCGTTTCCTGTTGCCTGTTGCCTGTTGCCTGTTGCTTGTTGCCTGTTGTTTGTTGCCTGCTGCCCGTTTCCTGTTGCCTGTTGCCCGTTTCCTGTTGCCTGTTGCCTGTTGCCTGTTGCCTGTCGCTTGCTGCTTGTTGCCTGTTGCTTGTTGCCTGTTGCCTGTTGCCTGTTGCCTGTTGCCTGTTGCCTGTTGCCTGTTGCCTGTTGCCTGTTGCCTGTTGCCTGTCGCTTGTTGCCTGTTGCTTGTTGCTTGTTGCTTGTTGCTTGTTGCTTGTTGCTTGTTGCCTGTTGCCTGTTGCTTGTTGCTTGTTGCCTGTTGCCTGTTGCCTGCTGCCTGCTGCCTGTTGCCTGTTGCTTGTTGCCTGTTGCTTGTTGCCTGTTGCCTGTTGCCTGTTGCCTGTTGCCCGTTTCCTGTTGCCTGTTGCCTGATGCCTGTTGCCTGTTGCCTGTTGCCTGTTGCCTGTTGCCTGTTGCCTGTTGCCTGTTGCCTGTTGCCTGTTGCCTGTTGCCTGTTGCCTGTTGCCTGTTGCCTGTTGCCTGTTGCCTGTTGCGTGTTGCTTGTTGCTTGTTGCTTGTTGCTTGTTGCTTGTTGCTTGTTGCTTGTTGCTTGTTGCTTGTTGCTTGTTGCTTGTGCTCGTTGCTTGACGCCTGTTGCTTGTTGCTTGTTGCTTGTGCTCGTTGCTTGACGCCTGTTGCCTGTTGCAACAAAATATCAATTTGATGACAACCTATCAACGTGCCCTGTAAATGGAGTTGCCGCGTACATTTTCCTGTGCATTACGCATTACTAGCAAAGTCAACAAAAAGTTTATTTGAATATTACATTATTCACTTGTTGCTGTTGCTTGTTTTCTTCTATTGATGCTGGTTTTAATAGATCAATTTATCATGTCCGAGCATAGAGGACAGCTTTCGATTTGAGCTAATTTGTACACAAAATACTAGTATCTAGCTATCTACTTTCAAAATTAACCTTGCAGCGCAAATTTTGTTACCACTTAGTATTTTTTGCTTATAATATTGTTTTTCTCCACATTAAAGTGAAAATTGATATAATAAACCCGATATTTTTTGAGTTTTATCTTAAAAACCTAAAGTGTCCGAGCATAGAGGACTTCTCCCTACGATAAAGCGTCAGGGATAGACTTCATTTCAGTCGAGATGTTGACCATCTTTTTCATCACAGATCATGTGCCAGCTATTCAGCAAAATATGCCAAGCAGCAACTTTTCCGGCGGATTCGATGCAGGGCATATTGATCAAGGATCCTAAATCCGTATTGCTATATGCCAGCGAAACGTAATGCGTCTCAGTGGAGACAACGCAACAAGTGCGACAAGTTATCATTCGGGCCTGACAATTGGATATCTAACGAGAAACTCCAACGTCGATGTAACCAACGGCCAATACCAACAGAAATGCGAGAACAAAGATGAAAATGAAGTGAATGAGAACCACTCGACAGAATTGCTTGTTAACTGTTGCCTGTTGCCTATTGCTTGTTGCTTGTTGCCTGTTGCCTGTTGCCCGTTGCCTGTTGCCCGTTGCCTATTGCTTGTTGCTTGTTGCCTGTTGCCTGTTGCTAGTTGCATGTTGCCTGTTGCCTGTTGCCTGTTGCCTGTCGCTTGTTGCCTGTTGCCTGTTGCCTGTTGCTTGTTGCTTGTTGCTTGATGCCTGTTGCTTGTTGCCTGTTGCTGTTGCCTGTTGCCTGTTGCCTGTTGCCTGTTGCCTGTTTCCTGTTTCCTGTTGCCTGTTGCCTGTTGCCTGTTGCTTGTTGCCTGTTGCCTGTTGCTTGTTGCTTGTTGCCTGTTGCTTGTTGCCTGTTGCCTGTTGCCTGTTGCCTGTTTCCTGTTGCCTGCTGCTTGTAGCCTTTCGCTTGTTGCTTGTTGCCTGTTGCCTGTTGCCTGTTGCCTGTTTCCTGTTGCCTGTCGCCTGTTGCCTGTTGCTTGTTGCTTGTTGCCTGTTGCTTGTTGCCTGTTGCCTGTTGCCTGTTGCTTGTTGCCTGTTGCCTGTTGCCTGTTGCTTGTTGCTTGTTGCTTGTTGCTTGTTGCTTGTTGCTTGTTGCTTGTTGCTTGTTGCTTGTTGCTTGTTGCTTGTTGCTTGTTGCTTGTTGCTTGTTGCTTGTTGCTTGTTGCCTGTTGCCTGTTGCCTGTTGCCTGTCGCATGTTGCCTGTTGCTGTTGCCTGTTGCTGTTGCCTGTCGCCTGTTGCCCGTTGCTTGTTGCTTGTTGCTTGTTGCCTGCTGCTTGTTGCCTGTTGCCTGTTGCCTGTTGCCTGTTGCTTGTTGCCTGTTGCCTGTTGCCTGTTGCCTGTTGCTTGTTGCCTGTTGCCTGTTGCCTGTTGCTTGTTCCCTGTCGCCTGTTGCCTGTTGCTTGTTGCTTGTTGCTTGTTGCTTGTTGCTTGTTGCTTGTTGCTTGTTGCTTGTTGCTTGTTGCCTGTTGCCTGTTGCTTGTTGCTTGTTGCCTGTTGCCTGTTGCCTGTTGCTTGTTGCTTGTTGCTTGTTGCTTGTTGCTTGTTGCTTGTTGCTTGTTGCTTGTTGCTTGTTGCTTGTTGCTTGTTGCTTGTTGCTTGTTGCTTGTTGCTTGTTGCTTGTTGCTTGTTGCTTGTTGCTTGTTGCTTGTTGCTTGTTGCTTGTTGCTTGTTGCTTGTTGCTTGTTGCTTGTTGCCTGTTGCCTGTTGCCTGTTGCCTGTTGCTTGTTGCTTGATGCCTGTTGCCTGTTGCCTGTTGCCTGTTGCCTGTTGCCTGTTGCCTGTCGCTTGTTGCCTGTTGCTTGTTGCTTGTTGCTTGTTGCTTGTTGCTTGTTGCTTGTTGCCTGTTGCCTGTTGCTTGTTGCTTGTTGCCTGTTGCCTGGTGCCTGTTGCCTGTTGCCTGTTGCTTGTTGCTTGTTGCCTGTTGCCTGTTGCCTGTTGCTTGTTGCTTGTTGCTTGTTGCTTGTTGCTTGTTGCTTGTTGCTTGTTGCTTGTTGCTTGTTGCTTGTTGCTTGTTGCTTGTTGCTTGTTGCTTGTTGCTTGTTGCTTGTTGCTTGTTGCTTGTTGCTTGTTGCTTGTTGCTTGTTGCTTGTGCTCGTTGCTTGTGCTCGTTGCTTGACGCCTGTTGCCTGTTGCAACAAAATATCAATTTGATGACAACCTATCAACGTGCCCTGTAAATGGAGTTGCCGCGTACATTTTCCTGTGCATTACGCATTACTAGCAAAGTCAACAAAAAGTTTATTTGAATATTACATTATTCACTTGTTGCTGTTGCTTGTTTTCTTCTATTGATGCTGGTTTTAATAGATCAATTTATCATGTCCGAGCATAGAGGACAGCTTTCGATTTGAGCAAATTTGTACACAAAATACTAGTATCTAGCTATCTACTTTCAAAATTAACCTTGCAGCGCAAATTTTGTTACCACTTAGTATTTTTTGCTTATAATATTGTTTTTCTCCACATTAAAGTGAAAATTGATATAATAAACCCGATATTTTTTGAGTTTTATCTTAAAAACCTAAAGTGTCCGAGCATAGAGGACTTCTCCCTACGATAAAGCGTCAGGGATAGACTTCATTTCAGTCGAGATGTTGACCATCTTTTTCATCACAGATCATGTGCCAGCTATTCAGCAAAATATGCCAAGCAGCAACTTTTCCGGCGGATTCGATGCAGGGCATATTGATCAAGGATCCTAAATCCGTATTGCTATATGCCAGCGAAACGTAATGCGTCTCAGTGGAGACAACGCAACAAGTGCGACAAGTTATCATTCGGGCCTGACAATTGGATATTTAACGAGAAACTCCAACGTCGATGTAACCAACGGCCAATACCAACAGAAATGCGAGAACACAGATGAAAATGAAGTGAATGAGAACCACTCGACAGAATTGCTTGTTGCCTGTTGCTTGTTGCCTATTGCTTGTTGCTTGTTGCCTGTTGCCTGTTGCCCGTTGCCTGTTGCCCGTTGCCTATTGCTTGTTGCTTGTTGCCTGTTGCCTGTTGCTTGTTGCATGTTGCCTGTTGCCTGTTGCCTGTTGCCTGTCGCTTGTTGCCTGTTGCCTGTTGCCTGTTGCCTGTTGCCTGTTGCCTGTTGCCTGTTGCCTGTTGCCTGTTGCCTGTCGCATGTTGCCTGTTGCTGTTGCCTGTTGCTGTTGCCTGTTGCCTGTTGCCTGTTGCCTGTTGCTTGTTGCCTGTTGCCTGTTGCTTGTTGCTTGTTGCCTGTTGCCTGTTGCCTGTTGCCTGTTGCCTGTTGCCTGTTGCCTGTTGCCTGTTGCCTGTCGCCTGTTGCCTGTTGCCTGTTGCCTGTCGCCTGTTGCCTGTTGCTTGTTGCTTGTTGCTTGTTGCCTGTTGCTTGTTGCCTGTTGCCTGTTGCCTGTTGGCTGTTGCCTGTTGCCTGTTTCCTGTTGCCTGTTGCCTGCTGCCTGTTGCCTGTTGCCTGTTGCCTGTTGCCTGTTGCCGGTTGCCTGTTGCTTGTTGCCTGTTGCCTGTTGCCTGTTGCTTGTTGCTTGTTGCTTGTTGCTTGTTGCTTGTTGCTTGTTGCTTGTTGCTTGTTGCCTGTTGCTTGTTGCCTGTTGCCTGTTGCCTGTTGCCTGTTGCCTGTTGCCTGTTGTCTGTTGCCTGTTGCCTGTTGCCTGTTGCCTGTTGCCTGTTGCTTGTTGCTTGTTGCTTGTTGCCTGTTGCATGTTGCCTGTTGCCCGTTGCCTGTTGCTTGTTGCCTGTTGCATGTTGCCTGTTGCCTGTTGCCTGTTGCCTGTTGCCTGTTGCCTGTTGCCTGTTGCCTGTTGCCTGTTGCCTGTTGCCTGTTGCATGTCGCCTGTTGCCTGTTGCCTGTTGCCTGTTGCCTGTTGCTTGTTGCCTGTTGCTTGTTGCTTGTTGCTTGTTGCCTGTTGCCTGTTGCCTGTTGCCTGTTGCCTGTTGCCTGTTGCTTGTTGCTTGTTGCTTGTTGCTTGTTGCTTGTTGCTTGTTGCTTGTTGCTTGTTGCTTGTTGCTTGTTGCTTGTTGCTTGTGCTCGTTGCTTGACGCCTGTTGCCTGTTGCAACAAAATATCAATTTGATGACAACCTATCAACGTGCCCTGTAAATGAAGTTGCCGCGTACATTTTCCTGTGCATTACGCATTACTAGCAAAGTCAACAAAAAATTTATTTGAATATTACATTATTCACTTGTTGCTGTTGCTTGTTTTCTTCTATTGATGCTGGTTTTAATAGATCAATTTATCATGTCCGAGCATAGAGGACAGCTTTCGATTTGAGCTAATTTGTACACAAAATACTAGTATCTAGCTATCTACTTTCAAAATTAACCTTGCAGCGCAAATTTTGTTACCACTTAGTATTTTTGACGTAGGACTACGTCTTACGGCAAGTTTTGAGATAGGGTGTCATTCCAAAAAATCGAAAAATGCGAGCGTCACGAAAAATGAAAGGTTTTGAGCGTCAATAGCTCAGCGGTTTTCCGATCGATTTTCAATGTTCTTACACCAATCGATCGGAAAATCTTCTAAGAATTAACCCAAATGAAGAAAAGTATGGATTCTTGATGTTGAACTATTGAAAAATTGAAAATAATGAACCTATGTTTTACCAGAATTCTCGCTTCGTGATTGGTTGGAAGATTCTTTGCGATGATCTAAACCTATACCAATTTGATATCTGTGCTTGGGAAGTAAGCCAAACCAAGTGACCAAGTTTCCTCATTTCAACAAGATTGCTTGACACCGTGGTTAAACCTAGACCATTTTGTTGTCCTTGCTTGGGAAGTACGCCAGAAGGAGTGACAAAGCCCCCTCGTCCCAACAGATTTCTTACGAACGCGATTAAACCTAGTCCAATTTGATGTCTGTGTTAGGGAAGTGTGCCAGAAAAAATTCGTTTTCCCAACAGATCGCAAATGCTTTACTGCGAGACGATTAAACCTCGGCGAATTTGATATCTGTGTTGGAAAAATGTGCTACAGCTGTAGTGTTCGGTTATAATATGACTCTGTATGAAGGTGAAATTAGTCATCATCGATTCTGCCAATTTCAAAAGCAGTTTTTTTGTTTGAAACAAAGATTCGGTTTATGAAAATATATTCGCTGTGTTCAGATTGGCAAGAAGAATGCAGTATATACATTTTTATAAACACAATCCCGCTTTTGGATCGAATTGCTGCTTCCGAAATTGGGCTTTCCGACGAAAAGTCAATGACTGCCCAGTAAACCATTTGATTTGTATATCTCGATTGCAATTGAGATATACGAAATCATTTCTGAACGAAAAAGTTTTATTTCACTCCATATAATAACATATATGTACCAAAGTGGAGGCGATATACGTGCGAACATTATGACAACTATTTGCAATTCTATTTTGCGTAGTTTTTATAACACGCAACTATATACTCCTGAATATATGATTAAGATATAATCAAATATTGCAATCGTCTATACTGCTTTATAATTCACAGTCATGAATTGTATATGAAGACACGCACGACTGCAAAACAACTTATTGTTCACTTCGGTTTGACATACTCTAATCATTATACAATTCCAATGTGAGATTGACATGAAAACGATATAATGTGAACTTCCTATTACGATTTTGTGTTATCTGGGTGCTAGTTTCCCGTGAATACGCATTCTTACCGTTTCATTAGAGGTGTATTGAAAAGATGTGCTGTTGATAAAATAGGATTGAATTGGTAAAATCCCTTCAATGTGGGGAACCATGGGTAATAAAAACAATCTTTAATTTCAGTAAGGTAGCAGGAAAGCGATAGTTTGTGTTCTTAATTTTGTTAAATTGTTTTCAAATGCACAATCTTTTAAGAATTGAACGTATGAAATGTTACTACTTTGATAAATGTTATATACAACGCATGTAGCATGTATATATGTTACATATAGCATGTATACATGAAGAATCGAATGATTACAAGCATGAATACATGCTACTATCACTACAAAGAGACTTACGTAGTCCTGCGTCACCTATATATGCGGTCGTGTCTTGTACACAACCCCTCTGATTTTTGCTTATAATATTGTTTTTCTCCACATTAAAGTGAAAATTGATATAATAAACCCGATATTTTTTGAGTTTTATCTTAAAAACCTAAAGTGTCCGAGCATAGAGGACTTCTCCCTACGATAAAGCGTCAGGGATAGACTTCATTTCAGTCGAGATGTTGACCATCTTTTTCATCACAGATCATGTGCCAGCTATTCAGCAAAATATGCCAAGCAGCAACTTTTCCGGCGGATTCGATGCAGGGCATATTGATCAAGGATCCTAAATCCGTATTGCTATATGCCAGCGAAACGTAATGCGTCTCAGTGGAGACAACGCAACAAGTGCGACAAGTTATCATTCGGGCCTGACAATTGGATTGGACAATTGTTGCTTGTTGCCTGTTGCCTGTTGCTTGTTGCCCGTTGCCTGTTGCCTGTTTCCTGTTGCCTATTGCTTGTTGCTTGTTGCCTGTTGCTTGTGCATGTTGCCTGTCGCCTGTTGCCTGTCGCTTGTTGCCTGTTGCTTGTTGCTTGTTGCTTGTTGCCTGTTGCCTGTTGCTGTTGCCTGTCGCATGTTGCCTGTTGCCTGTTGCCTGTTGCTTGTTGCTTGTTGCCTGTTGCCTGTTGCCTGTTGCCTGTTGCCTGTTGCCTGTTGCCTGTTGCCTGTTGCCTGTTGCCTGTTGCCTGTTGCTTGTTGCCTGTTGCTTGTTGCCTGTTGCCTGTTGCTTGTTGCTTGTTGCCTGTTGCCTGTTGCTGTTGCCTGTCGCATGTTGCCTGTTGCCTGTTGCCTGTTGCCTGTTGCTTGTTGCTTGTTGCTTGTTGCTTGTTGTTTGTTGCTTGTTGCTTGTTGCTTGTTGCTTGTTGCTTGTTGCCTGTTGCCTGTTGCCTGTTGCCTGTTGCCTGTTGCTTGTTGCCTGTTGCCTGTTGCTTGTGCATGTTGCCTGTCGCCTGTTGCCTGTCGCTTGTTGCCTGTTGCTTGTTGCTTGTTGCTTGTTGCCTGTTGCCTGTTGCTGTTGCTTGTCGCATGTTGCCTGTTGCCTGTTGCCTGTTGCCTGTTGCTTGTTGCTTGTTGCTTGTTGCTTGTTGTTTGTTGCTTGTTGCTTGTTGCTTGTTGCTTGTTGCCTGTTGCCTGTTGCCTGTTGCCTGTTGCTTGTTGCCTGTTGCTTGTTGCTTGTTGCCTGTTGCCTGTTGCCTGTTGCCTGTTGCCTGTTGCCTGTTGCCTGTTGCCTGTTGCCTGTTGCCTGTTGCCTGTTGCCTGTTGCCTGTTGCCTGTTGCCTGTTGCCCGTTGCCTGTTGCCTGTTGCCTGTTGCCTGTAGCTTGTTGCTTGTTGCTTGTTGCTTGTTGCTTGTTGCTTGTTGCTTGTTGCTTGTTGCTTGTTGCTTGTTGCTTGTTGCCCGTTTTCTGTCGCCTGTTGCCTGTTTCCTGTTGCCTGTTGCCTGTTGCCTGTCGCTTGTTGCCTGTTGCCTGTTGCTTGTTGCTTGTTGCTTGTTGCTTGTTGCTTGTTGCTTGTTGCTTGTTGCTTGTTGCTTGTTGCTTGTAGCTTGTTGCTTGTTGCTTGTTGCTTGTTGCTTGTTGCTTGTTGCCTGTTGCCTGTTGCCTGTTGCCTGTTGCTTGTTGCTTGTTGCCTGTTGCCTGTTGCCTGTTGCTTGTTGCCTGTTGCCTGTTGCCTGTTGCCTGTTGCCTGTCGCTTGTCGCTTGTTGCCTGTTGCTTGTTGCTTGTTGCTTGTTGCTTGTTGCTTGTTGCCTGTTGCCTGTTGCCTGTTGCTTGTTGCTTGTTGCCTGTTGCCTGTTGCCTGTTGCCTGTTGCCTGTTGCCTGTTGCCTGTTGCCTGTTGCTTGTTGCTTGTTGCCTGTTGCCTGTTGCCTGTTACCTGTTGCCTGTTGCCTGTTGCCTGGTGCCTGGTGCCTGTTGCCTGTTGCCTGTTGCTTGTTGCTTGTTGCCTGTTGCCTGTTGCCTGTTGCTTGTTGCTTGTTGCTTGTTGCTTGTTGCTTGTTGCTTGTTGCTTGTTGCTTGTTGCTTGTTGCTTGTTGCTTGTTGCTTGTTGCTTGTTGCTTGTTGCTTGTTGCTTGTTGCTTGTTGCTTGTTGCTTGTTGCTTGTTGCTTGTTGCTTGTTGCTTGTTGCTTGTTGCTTGTTGCTTGTTGCTTGTTGCTTGTGCTCGTTGCTTGTGCTCGTTGCTTGACGCCTGTTGCCTGTTGCAACAAAATATCAATTTGATGACAACCTATCAACGTGCCCTGTAAATGGAGTTGCCGCGTACATTTTCCTGTGCATTACGCATTACTAGCAAAGTCAACAAAAAGTTTATTTGAATATTACATTATTCACTTGTTGCTGTTGCTTGTTTTCTTCTATTGATGCTGGTTTTAATAGATCAATTTATCATGTCCGAGCATAGAGGACAGCTTTCGATTTGAGCTAATTTGTACACAAAATACTAGTATCTAGCTATCTACTTTCAAAATTAACCTTGCAGCGCAAATTTTGTTACCACTTAGTATTTTTTGCTTATAATATTGTTTTTCTCCACATTAAAGTGAAAATTGATATAATAAACCCGATATTTTTTGAGTTTTATCTTAAAAACCTAAAGTGTCCGAGCATAGAGGACTTCTCCCTACGATAAAGCGTCAGGGATAGACTTCATTTCAGTCGAGATGTTGACCATCTATTTCATCACAGATCATGTGCCAGCTATTCAGCAAAATATGCCAAGCAGCAACTTTTCCGGCGGATTCGATGCAGGGCATATTGATCAAGGATCCTAAATCCGTATTGCTATATGCCAGCGAAACGTAATGCGTCTCAGTGGAGACAACGCAACAAGTGCGACAAGTTATCATTCGGGCCTGACAATTGGATATCTAACGAGAAACTCCAACGTCGATGTAACCAACGGCCAATACCAACAGAAATGCGAGAACAAAGATGAAAATGAAGTGAATGAGAACCACTCGACAGAATTGCTTGTTGCCTGTTGCTTGTTGCCTATTGCTTGTTGCTTGTTGCCTGTTGCCTGTTGCCCGTTGCCTGTTGCCCGTTGCCTATTGCTTGTTGCTTGTTGCCTGTTGCCTGTTGCTTGTTGCATGTTGCCTGTTGCCTGTTGCCTGTCGCTTGTTGCCTGTTGCCTGTTGCCTGTTGCCTGTTGCCTGTTGCCTGTTGCCTGTTGCCTGTTGCCTGTTGCCTGTTGCCTGTCGCATGTTGCCTGTTGCTGTTGCCTGTTGCTGTTGCCTGTTGCCTGTTGCCTGTTGCCTGTCGCTTGTCGCTTGTTGCCTGTTGCCTGTCGCTTGTTGCTTGTTGCCTGTTGCCTGTTGCCTGTTGCTTGTTGCTTGTTGCCTGTTGCCTGTTGCCTGTTGCTTGTTGCCTGTTGCTTGTTGCCTGTTGCTTGTTGCTTGTTGCCTGTTGCCTGTTGCCTGTTACCTGTTGCCTGTTGCCTGTTGCCTGGTGCCTGGTGCCTGTTGCCTGTTGCCTGTTGCTTGTTGCTTGTTGCCTGTTGCCTGTTGCCTGTTGCTTGTTGCTTGTTGCTTGTTGCTTGTTGCTTGTTGCTTGTTGCTTGTTGCTTGTTGCTTGTTGCTTGTTGCTTGTTGCTTGTTGCTTGTTGCTTGTTGCTTGTTGCTTGTTGCTTGTTGCTTGTTGCTTGTTGCTTGTTGCTTGTTGCTTGTTGCTTGTTGCTTGTTGCTTGTTGCTTGTTGCTTGTTGCTTGTTGCTTGTTGCTTGTGCTCGTTGCTTGACGCCTGTTGCCTGTTGCAACAAAATATCAATTTGATGACAACCTATCAACGTGCCCTGTAAATGGAGTTGCCGCGTACATTTTCCTGTGCATTACGCATTACTAGCAAAGTCAACAAAAAATTTATTTGAATATTACATTATTCACTTGTTGCTGTTGCTTGTTTTCTTCTATTGATGCTGGTTTTAATAGATCAATTTATCATGTCCGAGCATAGAGGACAGCTTTCGATTTGAGCTAATTTGTACACAAAATACTAGTATCTAGCTATCTACTTTCAAAATTAACCTTGCAGCGCAAATTTTGTTACCACTTAGTATTTTTGACGTAGGACTACGTCTTACGGCAAGTTTTGAGATAGGGTGTCATTCCAAAAAATCGAAAAATGCGAGCGTCACGAAAAATGAAAGGTTTTGAGCGTCAATAGCTCAGCGGTTTTCCGATCGATTTTCAATGTTCTTACACCAATCGATCGGAAAATCTTCTAAGAATTAACCCAAATGAAGAAAAGTATGGATTCTTGATGTTGAACTATTGAAAAATTGAAAATAATGAACCTATGTTTTACCAGAATTCTCGCTTCGTGATTGGTTGGAAGATTCTTTGCGATGATCTAAACCTATACCAATTTGATATCTGTGCTTGGGAAGTAAGCCAAACCAAGTGACCAAGTTTCCTCATTTCAACAAGATTGCTTGACACCGTGGTTAAACCTAGACCATTTTGTTGTCCTTGCTTGGGAAGTACGCCAGAAGGAGTGACAAAGCCCCCTCGTGCCAACAGATTTCTTACGAACGCGATTAAACCTAGTCCAATTTGATGTCTGTGTTAGGGAAGTGTGCCAGAAAAAATTCGTTTTCCCAACAGATCGCAAATGCTTTACTGCGAGACGATTAAACCTCGGCGAATTTGATATCTGTGTTGGAAAAATGTGCTACAGCTGTAGTGTTCGGTTATAATATGACTCTGTATGAAGGTGAAATTAGTCATCATCGATTCTGCCAATTTCAAAAGCAGTTTTTTTGTTTGAAACAAAGATTCGGTTTATGAAAATATATTCGCTGTGTTCAGATTGGCAAGAAGAATGCAGTATATACATTTTTATAAACACAATCCCGCTTTTGGATCGAATTGCTGCTTCCGAAATTGGGCTTTCCGACGAAAAGTCAATGACTGCCCAGTAAACCATTTGATTTGTATATCTCGATTGCAATTGAGATATACGAAATCATTTCTGAACGAAAAAGTTTTATTTCACTCCATATAATAACATATATGTACCAAAGTGGAGGCGATATACGTGCGAACATTATGACAACTATTTGCAATTCTATTTTGCGTAGTTTTTATAACACGCAACTATATACTCCTGAATATATGATTAAGATATAATCAAATATTGCAATCGTCTATACTGCTTTATAATTCACAGTCATGAATTGTATATGAAGACACGCACGACTGCAAAACAACTTATTGTTCACTTCGGTTTGACATACTCTAATCATTATACAATTCCAATGTGAGATTGACATGAAAACGATATAATGTGAACTTCCTATTACGATTTTGTGTTATCTGGGTGCTAGTTTCCCGTGAATACGCATTCTTACCGTTTCATTAGAGGTGTATTGAAAAGATGTGCTGTTGATAAAATAGGATTGAATTGGTAAAATCCCTTCAATGTGGGGAACCATGGGTAATAAAAACAATCTTTAATTTCAGTAAGGTAGCAGGAAAGCGATAGTTTGTGTTCTTAATTTTGTTAAATTGTTTTCAAATGCACAATCTTTTAAGAATTGAACGTATGAAATGTTACTACTTTGATAAATGTTATATACAACGCATGTAGCATGTATATATGTTACATATAGCATGTATACATGAAGAATCGAATGATTACAAGCATGAATACATGCTACTATCACTACAAAGAGACTTACGTAGTCCTGCGTCACCTATATATGCGGTCGTGTCTTGTACACAACCCCTCTGATTTTTGCTTATAATATTGTTTTTCTCCACATTAAAGTGAAAATTGATATAATAAACCCGATATTTTTTGAGTTTTATCTTAAAAACCTAAAGTGTCCGAGCATAGAGGACTTCTCCCTACGATAAAGCGTCAGGGATAGACTTCATTTCAGTCGAGATGTTGACCATCTTTTTCATCACAGATCATGTGCCAGCTATTCAGCAAAATATGCCAAGCAGCAACTTTTCCGGCGGATTCGATGCAGGGCATATTGATCAAGGATCCTAAATCCGTATTGCTATATGCCAGCGAAACGTAATGCGTCTCAGTGGAGACAACGCAACAAGTGCGACAAGTTATCATTCGGGCCTGACAATTGGATATCTAACGAGAAACTCCAACGTCGATGTAACCAACGGCCGATACCAACAGAAATGCGAGAACAAAGATGAAAATGAAGTGAATGAGAACCACTCGACAGAATTGCTTGTTGCCTGTTGCCTGTTGCCTATTGCTTGTTGCTTGTTGCCTGTTGCCTGTTGCCTGTTGCTTGTTGCCCGTTGCCTGTTGCCTGTTTCCTGTTGCCTATTGCTTGTTGCTTGTTGCCTGTTGCTTGTGCATGTTGCCTGTCGCCTGTTGCCTGTCGCTTGTTGCCTGTTGCTTGTTGCTTGTTGCTTGTTGCTTGTTGCCTGTTGCCTGGTGCCTGTTGCCTGTTGCCTGTTGCTGTTGCCTGTCGCATGTTGCCTGTTGCCTGTTGCCTGTTGCCTGTTGCCTGTTGCCTGTTGCCTGTTGCTTGTTGCCTGTTGCCTGTTGCCTGTTGCTTGTTGCCCGTTGCCTGTTGCCTGTTTCCTGCTGCCTATTGCTTGTTGCTTGTTGCCTGTTGCCTGTTGCTTGTGCATGTTGCCTGTCGCCTGTTGCCTGTCGCTTGTTGCCTGTTGCCTGTTGCTTGTTGCTTGTTGCTTGTTGCCTGTTGCCTGTTGCCTGTTTCCTGTTGCCTGTTGCTTGTTGCCTGTTGCCTGTCGCTTGTTGCCTGTTGCCTGTCGCTTGTTGCCTGTTGCCTGTTGCCTGTTGCCTGTTGCCTGTTGCCTGTTGCCTGTTGCCTGTTGCCTGTTGCCTGTTGCCTGTTGCCTGTTGCCTGTTGCCTGTTGCCTGTTGCCTGTTGCCTGATGCCTGTTGCCTGTTGCCTGTTGCCTGTTGCCTGTTGCCTGTTGCCTGTTGCCTGATGCCTGTTGCCTGTTGCCTGTTGCCTGTTGCGTGTTGCCTGTTGCCTGTTGCCTGTTGCCTGTTGCCTGTTGCCTGTTGCCTGTTGCCTGTTGCCTGTTGCCTGTTGCCTGTTGCCTGTTTCCTGTTGCCTGTTTCCTGTTGCCTGTCGCCTGTTGCCTGTTGCTTGTTGCTTGTTGCTTGTTGCTTGTTGCTTGTTGCTTGTTGCTTGTGCTCGTTGCTTGACGCCTGTTGCCTGTTGCAACAAAATATCAATTTGATGACAACCTATCAACGTGCCCTGTAAATGGAGTTGCCGCGTACATTTTCATGTGCATTACGCATTACTAGCAAAGTCAACAAAAAATTTATTTGAATATTACATTATTCACTTATACACAGCAAACCTGCAAGGACTGCACTCACAAGATTTGTGCTGGACACTGGAATTTTGAATTGTTCTAGGATAGTTTTCTTCTATTGATGCTGGTTTTAATAGATCAATTTATCATGTCCGAGCATAGAGGACAGCTTTCGATTTGAGCTAATTTGTACACAAAATACTAGTATCTAGCTATCTACTTTCAAAATTAACCTTGCAGCGCAAATTTTGTTACCACTTAGTATTTTTTGCTTATAATATTGTTTTTCTCCACATTAAAGTGAAAATTGATATAATAAACCCGATATTTTTTGAGTTTTATCTTAAAAACCTAAAGTGTACGAGCATAGAGGACTTCTCCCTACGATAAAGCGTCAGGGATAGACTTCATTTCAGTCGAGATGTTGACCATCTTTTTCATCACAGATCATGTGCCAGCTATTCAGCAAAATATGCCAAGCAGCAACTTTTCCGGCGGATTCGATGCAGGGCATATTGATCAAGGATCCTAAATCCGTATTGCTATACGCCAGCGAAACGTAATGCGTCTCAGTGGAGACAACGCAACAAGTGCGACAAGTTATCATTCGGGCCTGACAATTGGATATCTAACGAGAAACTCCAACGTCGATGTAACCAACGGCCGATACCAACAGAAATGCGAGAACAAAGATGAAAATGAAGTGAATGAGAACCACTCGACAGAATTGCTTGTTGCCTGTTGCCTATTGCTTGTTGCTTGTTGCCTGTTGCCTGTTGCCTGTTGCTTGTTGCCCGTTGCCTGTTGCCTGTTTCCTGATGCCTATTGCTTGTTGCTTGTTGCCTGTTGCTTGTGCATGTTGCCTGTCGCCTGTTGCCTGTCGCTTGTTGCCTGTTGCCTGTTGCTTGTTGCTTGTTGCTTGTTGCCTGTTGCCTGTTGCCTGTTGCCTGTTGCTTGTTGCTTGCTGCCTGTTGCCTGTTGCTTGTTGCTTGCTGCCTGTTGCCTGTTGCCTGTTGCCTGTTGCTTGTTGCTTGTTGCCTGTTGCCTGTTGCCTGTTGCCTGTTGCTTGTTGCCTGTTGCCCGTTTCCTGTTGCCTGTTTCGTGTTGCCTGTTGCTTGTTGCCTGTTGCTTGTTGCCTGTTGCCTGTTGCCCGTTTCCTGTTGCCTGTCGCCCGATTCCTGTTGCCTGTTGCCTGTTGCTTGTTGCCTGTTGCCTGTTGCCTGTCGCTTGTTGCTTGTTGCTTGTTGCTTGTTGCCTGTTGCCTGTTGCCTGTTGCCTGTTGCCTGTTGCTTGTTGCCTGTTGCCTGTTGCCTGTTGCCTGTTGCCTGTTGCCTGTTGCCTGTTGCCTGTTGCCTGTTGCCTGTTGCCTGTCGCTTGTTGCCTGTTGCCTGTCGCTTGTTGCCTGTCGCTTGTTGCCTGTTGCCTGTTACCTGTCGCTTGTTGCCTGTTGCCTGTTGCTTGTTGCCTGCTGCCTGCTGCCTGTTGCCTGTTGCTTGTTGCCTGTTGCCTGTTGCCTGTTGCCTGTTGCCTGTTGCCTGTTGCCTGTTGCCTGTTGCCTGTTGCCTGTTGCCTGTTGCCTGTTGCCTGTTGCCTGTTGCCTGATGCCTGTTGCCTGTTGCCTGTTGCCTGTTGCGTGTTGCCTGTTGCCTGTTGCCTGTTGCCTGTTGCCTGTTGCCTGTTGCCTGTTGCCTGTTGCCTGTTGCCTGTTGCCTGTTTCCTGTTGCCTGTCGCCTGTTGCCTGTTGCCTGTTGCTTGTTGCTTGTTGCTTGTTGCTTGTTGCTTGTTGCTTGTTGCTTGTTGTTTGTTGCTTGTTGCTTGTTGCTTGTTGCTTGTTGCTTGTTGCTTGTTGCTTGTGTTCGTTGCTTGACGCCTGTTGCCTGTTGCAACAAAATATCAATTTGATGACAACCTATCAACGTGCCCTGTAAATGGAGTTGCCGCGTACATTTTCATGTGCATTACGCATTACTAGCAAAGTCAACAAAAAATTTATTTGAATATTACATTATTCACTTATACACAGCAAACCTGCAAGGACTGCACTCACAAGATTTGTGCTGGACACTGGAATTTTGAATTGTTCTAGGATAGTTTTCTTCTATTGATGCTGGTTTTAATAGATCAATTTATCATGTCCGAGCATAGAGGACAGCTTTCGATTTGAGCTAATTTGTACACAAAATACTAGTATCTAGCTATCTACTTTCAAAATTAACCTTGCAGCGCAAATTTTGTTACCACTTAGTATTTTTTGCTTATAATATTGTTTTTCTCCACATTAAAGTGAAAATTGATATAATAAACCCGATATTTTTTGAGTTTTATCTTAAAAACCTAAAGTGTCCGAGCATAGAGGACTTCTCCCTACGATAAAGCGTCAGGGATAGACTTCATTTCAGTCGAGATGTTGACCATCTTTTTCATCACAGATCATGTGCCAGCTATTCAGCAAAATATGGCAAGCAGCAACTTTTCCGGCGGATTCGATGCAGGGCATATTGATCAAGGATCCTAAATCCGTATTGCTATATGCCAGCGAAACGTAATGCGTCTCAGTGGAGACAACGCAACAAGTGCGACAAGTTATCATTCGGGCCTGACAATTGGATATCTAACGAGAAACTCCAACGTCGATGTAACCAACGGCCGATACCAACAGAAATGCGAGAACAAAGATGAAAATGAAGTGAATGAGAACCAATCGACAGAATTGCTTGTTGCCTGTTGCCTGTTGCCTATTGCTTGTTGCTTGTTGCCTGTTGCCTGTTGCCTGTTGCTTGTTGCCCGTTGCCTGTTGCCTGTTTCCTGTTGCCTATTGCTTGTTGCTTGTTGCCTGTTGCTTGTGCATGTTGCCTGTCGCCTGTTGCCTGTTGCCTGTAGCTTGTTGCTTGTTGCTTGTTGCTTGTTGCTTGTTGCCCGTTGCCCGTTTCCTGTCGCCTGTTGCCTGTTGCCTGTTGCCTGTTTCCTGTTGCCTGTTGCCTGTAGCTTGTTGCTTGTTGCTTGTTGCTTGTTGCCTGTTGCATGTTGCCTGTTGCCCGTTGCCTGTTGCTTGTTGCCTGTTGCATGTTGCCTGTTGCCTGTTGCCTGTTGCCTGTTGCCTGTTGCCTGTTGCCTGTTGCCTGTTGCCTGTTGCCTGTTGCCTGTTGCATGTCGCCTGTTGCCTGTTGCCTGTTGCCTGTTGCCTGTTGCCTGTTGCCTGTTGCCTGTTGCCTGTTGCCTGTTTCCTGTTGCCTGTCGCCTGTTGCCTGTTGCCTGTTGCTTGTTGCTTGTTGCTTGTTGCTTGTTGCTTGTTGCTTGTTGCTTGTTGTTTGTTGCTTGTTGCTTGTTGCTTGTTGCTTGTTGCTTGTTGCTTGTTGCTTGTGTTCGTTGCTTGACGCCTGTTGCCTGTTGCAACAAAATATCAATTTGATGACAACCTATCAACGTGCCCTGTAAATGGAGTTGCCGCGTACATTTTCATGTGCATTACGCATTACTAGCAAAGTCAACAAAAAATTTATTTGAATATTACATTATTCACTTATACACAGCAAACCTGCAAGGACTGCACTCACAAGATTTGTGCTGGACACTGGAATTTTGAATTGTTCTAGGATAGTTTTCTTCTATTGATGCTGGTTTTAATAGATCAATTTATCATGTCCGAGCATAGAGGACAGCTTTCGATTTGAGCTAATTTGTACACAAAATACTAGTATCTAGCTATCTACTTTCAAAATTAACCTTGCAGCGCAAATTTTGTTACCACTTAGTATTTTTTGCTTATAATATTGTTTTTCTCCACATTAAAGTGAAAATTGATATAATAAACCCGATATTTTTTGAGTTTTATCTTAAAAACCTAAAGTGTCCGAGCATAGAGGACTTCTCCCTACGATAAAGCGTCAGGGATAGACTTCATTTCAGTCGAGATGTTGACCATCTTTTTCATCACAGATCATGTGCCAGCTATTCAGCAAAATATGGCAAGCAGCAACTTTTCCGGCGGATTCGATGCAGGGCATATTGATCAAGGATCCTAAATCCGTATTGCTATATGCCAGCGAAACGTAATGCGTCTCAGTGGAGACAACGCAACAAGTGCGACAAGTTATCATTCGGGCCTGACAATTGGATATCTAACGAGAAACTCCAACGTCGATGTAACCAACGGCCGATACCAACAGAAATGCGAGAACAAAGATGAAAATGAAGTGAATGAGAACCAATCGACAGAATTGCTTGTTGCCTGTTGCCTGTTGCCTATTGCTTGTTGCTTGTTGCCTGTTGCCTGTTGCCTGTTGCTTGTTGCCCGTTGCCTGTTGCCTGTTTCCTGTTGCCTATTGCTTGTTGCTTGTTGCCTGTTGCTTGTGCATGTTGCCTGTCGCCTGTTGCCTGTTGCCTGTAGCTTGTTGCTTGTTGCTTGTTGCTTGTTGCTTGTTGCCCGTTGCCCGTTTCCTGTCGCCTGTTGCCTGTTGCCTGTTGCCTGTTTCCTGTTGCCTGTTGCCTGTAGCTTGTTGCTTGTTGCTTGTTGCTTGTTGCCTGTTGCATGTTGCCTGTTGCCCGTTGCCTGTTGCTTGTTGCCTGTTGCATGTTGCCTGTTGCCTGTTGCCTGTTGCCTGTTGCCTGTTGCCTGTTGCCTGTTGCCTGTTGCCTGTTGCCTGTTGCCTGTTGCATGTCGCCTGTTGCCTGTTGCCTGTTGCCTGTTGCCTGTTGCCTGTTGCCTGTTGCCTGTTGCCTGTTGCCTGTTTCCTGTTGCCTGTCGCCTGTTGCCTGTTGCCTGTTGCTTGTTGCTTGTTGCTTGTTGCTTGTTGCTTGTTGCTTGTTGCTTGTTGTTTGTTGCTTGTTGCTTGTTGCTTGTTGCTTGTTGCTTGTTGCTTGTTGCTTGTGTTCGTTGCTTGACGCCTGTTGCCTGTTGCAACAAAATATCAATTTGATGACAACCTATCAACGTGCCCTGTAAATGGAGTTGCCGCGTACATTTTCATGTGCATTACGCATTACTAGCAAAGTCAACAAAAAATTTATTTGAATATTACATTATTCACTTATACACAGCAAACCTGCAAGGACTGCACTCACAAGATTTGTGCTGGACACTGGAATTTTGAATTGTTCTAGGATAGTTTTCTTCTATTGATGCTGGTTTTAATAGATCAATTTATCATGTCCGAGCATAGAGGACAGCTTTCGATTTGAGCTAATTTGTACACAAAATACTAGTATCTAGCTATCTACTTTCAAAATTAACCTTGCAGCGCAAATTTTGTTACCACTTAGTATTTTTTGCTTATAATATTGTTTTTCTCCACATTAAAGTGAAAATTGATATAATAAACCCGATATTTTTTGAGTTTTATCTTAAAAACCTAAAGTGTCCGAGCATAGAGGACTTCTCCCTACGATAAAGCGTCAGGGATAGACTTCATTTCAGTCGAGATGTTGACCATCTTTTTCATCACAGATCATGTGCCAGCTATTCAGCAAAATATGGCAAGCAGCAACTTTTCCGGCGGATTCGATGCAGGGCATATTGATCAAGGATCCTAAATCCGTATTGCTATATGCCAGCGAAACGTAATGCGTCTCAGTGGAGACAACGCAACAAGTGCGACAAGTTATCATTCGGGCCTGACAATTGGATATCTAACGAGAAACTCCAACGTCGATGTAACCAACGGCCGATACCAACAGAAATGCGAGAACAAAGATGAAAATGAAGTGAATGAGAACCAATCGACAGAATTGCTTGTTGCCTGTTGCCTGTTGCCTATTGCTTGTTGCTTGTTGCCTGTTGCCTGTTGCCTGTTGCTTGTTGCCCGTTGCCTGTTGCCTGTTTCCTGTTGC
Source organism: Sabethes cyaneus (assembly GCF_943734655.1). Lineage (NCBI taxonomy): Eukaryota > Metazoa > Arthropoda > Insecta > Diptera > Culicidae > Sabethes > Sabethes cyaneus. The sequence continues at coordinate 97,535,113 of NC_071353.1, read as the reverse complement.
CTATTGCTTGTTGCTTGTTGCCTGTTGCTTGTGCATGTTGCCTGTCGCCTGTTGCCTGTTGCCTGTAGCTTGTTGCTTGTTGCTTGTTGCTTGTTGCTTGTTGCCCGTTGCCCGTTTCCTGTCGCCTGTTGCCTGTTGCCTGTTGCCTGTTTCCTGTTGCCTGTTGCCTGTAGCTTGTTGCTTGTTGCTTGTTGCTTGTTGCTTGTTGCTTGTTGCTTGTTGCCTGTTGCCTGTTGCTTGTTGCTTGTTGCCTGTTGCCTGTTGCCTGTTGCCTGTTGCTTGTTGCTTGTTGCTTGTTGCTTGTTGCTTGTTGCTTGTTGCTTGTTGCTTGTTGCCTGTTGCCTGTTGCCTGTCGCATGTTGCCTGTTGCTGTTGCCTGTTGCTGTTGCCTGTTGCTGTTGCCTGTCGCCTGTTGCCTGTTGCTTGTTGCTTGTTGCCTGCTGCTTGTTGCTTGTTTCCTGTTGCCTGTTTCCTGTTGCCTGTTGCCTGTTTCCTGTTTCCTGTTGCCTGTTGCCTGTTGCCTGTTGCCTGTTGCCTGCTGCCTGTTGCCTGTTGCCTGTTGCCTGTTGCTTGTTGCCTGTTGCATGTTGCCTGTTGCTTGTTGCCTGTTGCATGTTGCCTGTTGCTTGTTGCTTGTTGCTTGGTGCTTGGTGCTTGTTGCTTGTTGCTTGTTGCTTGTTGCTTGTTGCCTGTTGCCTGTTGCTTGTTGCTTGTTGCCTGTTGCCTGTTGCCTGTTGCCTGTTGCCTGTTGCCTGTTGCCTGTTGCCTGTTGCCTGTTGCCTGTTGCCTGTTACCTGTTGCCTGTTGCCTGTTGCCAGGTGCCTGTTGCCTGTTGCTTGTTGCTTGTTGCCTGTTGCCTGTTGCCTGTTGCCTGTTGCTTGTTGCTTGTTGCTTGTTGCTTGTTGCTTGTTGCTTGTTGCTTGTTGCTTGTTGCTTGTTGCTTGTTGCTTGTTGCTTGTTGCTTGTTGCTTGTTGCTTGTTGCTTGTTGCTTGTTGCTTGTTGCTTGTTGCTTGTTGCTTGTTGCTTGTTGCTTGTTGCTTGTTGCTTGTTGCTTGTTGCTTGTTGCTTGTTGCTTGTTGCTTGTTGCTTGTTGCTTGTTGCTTGTTGCTTGTTGCTTGTTGCTTGTGCTCGTTGCTTGACGCCTGTTGCCTGTTGCAACAAAATATCAATTTGATGACAACCTATCAACGTGCCCTGTAAATGGAGTTGCCGCGTACATTTTCATGTGCATTACGCATTACTAGCAAAGTCAACAAAAAATTTATTTGAATATTACTTTATTCGCTTATACATAGCAAACCTGCAAGGACTGCACTCACAAGATTTGTGCTGGACACTGGAATTTTGAATTGTTCTAGGATAGTTTTCTTCTATTGATGCTGGTTTTAATAGATCAATTTATCATGTCCGAGCATAGAGGACAGCTTTCGATTTGAGCTAATTTGTACACAAAATACTAGTATCTAGCTATCTACTTTCAAAATTAACCTTGCAGCGCAAATTTTGTTACCACTTAGTATTTTTTGCTTATAATATTGTTTTTCTCCACATTAAAGTGAAAATTGATATAATAAACCCGATATTTTTTGAGTTTTATCTTAAAAACCTAAAGTGTCCGAGCATAGAGGACTTCTCCCTACGATAAAGCGTCAGGGATAGACTTCATTTCAGTCGAGATGTTGACCATCTTTTTCATCACAGATCATGTGCCAGCTATTCAGCAAAATATGGCAAGCAGCAACTTTTCCGGCGGATTCGATGCAGGGCATATTGATCAAGGATCCTAAATCCGTATTGCTATATGCCAGCGAAACGTAATGCGTCTCAGTGGAGACAACGCAACAAGTGCGACAAGTTATCATTCGGGCCTGACAATTGGATATCTAACGAGAAACTCCAACGTCGATGTAACCAACGGCCGATACCAACAGAAATGCGAGAACAAAGATGAAAATGAAGTGAATGAGAACCACTCGACAGAATTGCTTGTTGCCTGTTGCCTATTGCTTGTTGCCTGTTGCCTGTTGCCCGTTGCCTGTTGCCCGTTGCCTATTGCTTGTTGCTTGTTGCCTGTTGCCTGTTGCTTGTTGCCTGTTGCCTGTTGCCTGTTGCCTGTCGCTTGTTGCCTGTTGCCTGTTGCCTGTTGCCTGTCGCCTGTTGCCTGTTGCCAGTTGCTGTTGCCTGTCGCATGTTGCCTGTTGCTGTTGCCTGTTGCTGTTGCCTGTCGCCTGTTGCCTGTTGCTTGTTGCCTGTTGCTTGTTACTTGTTGCCTGTTGCTTGTTGCATGTTGCCCGCTGCCTGTTGCCTGTTGGCTGTTGCTTGTTGCCTGTTGCTTGTTGCCTGTTGCCTGTTGCCTGTTGCCTGTTGCCTGTTGCCTGTTGCGTATCGCCTGTGGCTTGTTGCTTGTTGCTTGTTGCCTGTTGCCTGTTGCCTGTTGCCTGTTGCCTGTTGCCTGTTGCCTGTTGCCTGTTGCTTGTTGCATGTTGCATGTTGCTTGTTGCTAGTTGCTTGTTGCTTGTTGCTTGTTGCTTGTTGCTTGACGCCTGTTGCCTGTTGCAACAAAATATCAATTTGATGACAACCTATCAACGTGCCCTGTAAATGGAGTTGCCGCGTACATTTTCATGTGCATTACGCATTACTAGCAAAGTCAACAAAAAATTTATTTGAATATTACATTATTCGCTTATACATAGCAAACCTGCAAGGACTGCACTCACAAGATTTGTGCTGGACACTGGAATTTTGAATTGTTCTAGGATAGTTTTCTTCTATTGATGCTGGTTTTAATAGATCAATTTATCATGTCCGAGCATAGAGGACAGCTTTCGATTTGAGCTAATTTGTACACAAAATACTAGTATCTAGCTATCTACTTTCAAAATTAACCTTGCAGCGCAAATTTTGTTACCACTTAGTATTTTTTGCTTATAATATTGTTTTTCTCCACATTAAAGTGAAAATTGATATAATAAACCCGATATTTTTTGAGTTTTATCTTAAAAACCTAAAGTGTCCGAGCATAGAGGACTTCTCCCTACGATAAAGCGTCAGGGATAGACTTCATTTCAGTCGAGATGTTGACCATCTTTTTCATCACAGATCATGTGCCAGCTATTCAGCAAAATATGGCAAGCAGCAACTTTTCCGGCGGATTCGATGCAGGGCATATTGATCAAGGATCCTAAATCCGTATTGCTATATGCCAGCGAAACGTAATGCGTCTCAGTGGAGACAACGCAACAAGTGCGACAAGTTATCATTCGGGCCTGACAATTGGATATCTAACGAGAAACTCCAACGTCGATGTAACCAACGGCCGATACCAACAGAAATGCGAGAACAAAGATGAAAATGAAGTGAATGAGAACCACTCGACAGAATTGCTTGTTGCCTGTTGCCTGTTGCCTATTGCTTGTTGCTTGTTGCCTGTTGCCTGTTGCCCGTTGCCTGTTGCCCGTTGCCTATTGCTTGTTGCTTGTTGCCTGTTGCCTGTTGCTTGTTGCATGTTGCCTGTTGCCTGTTGCCTGTTGCCTGTCGCTTGTTGCCTGTTGCCTGTTGCCTGTTGCCTGTTGCCTGTTGCCTGTTGCCTGTTGCCTGTCGCATGTTGCCTGTTACTGTTGCCTGTTGCTGTTGCCTGTTGCCTGTTGCCTGTTGCTTGTTGCCTGTTGCTTGTTGCCTGTTGCCTGTTGCTTGTTGCTTGTTGCCTGTTGCCTGTTGCCTGTTGCCTGTTGCCTGTTGCCTGTTTCCTGTTGCCTGCTGCTTGTAGCCTTTCGCTTGTTGCTTGTTGCCTGTTGCCTGTTGCCTGTTGCCTGTTGCCTGTCGCCTGTTGCCTGTTGCTTGTTGCTTGTTGCTTGTTGCCTGTTCCTTGTTGCCTGTTGCCTGTTGCCTGTTGGCTGTTGCCTGTTTCCTGTTGCCTGTTTCCTGTTGCCTGTTGCCTGTTGCCTGTTGCCTGTTGCCTGTTGCCTGTTGCTTGTTGCCTGTTGCCTGTTGCCTGTTGCTTGTTGCCTGTTGCTTGTTGCTTGTTGCTTGTTGCTTGTTGCTTGTTGCTTGTTGCTTGTTGCTTGTTGCTTGTTGCTTGTTGCTTATTGCTTGTTGCTTGTTGCTTGTTGCTTGTTGCTTGTTGCTTGTTGCCTGTTGCCTGTTGCCAGTTGCCTGTTGTCTGTTGCCTGTTGCCTGTTACCTGTTGCCTGTTTCCTGTTGCCTGTCGCCTGTTGCCTGTTGCTTGTTGCTTGTTGCCTGTTGCTTGTTGCCTGTTGCCTGTTGCCTGTTGCCTGTTGCCTGTTGCCTGTTGCCTGTTGCCTGTTGCCTGTTGCCTGTTGCCTGTTGCCTGTTGCCTGTTGCCTGTTGCCTGTTGCCTGTTGCTTGTTGCTTGTTGCTTGCTGCTTGTTGCTTGTTGCTTGTTGCTTGTTGCTTGTTGCTTGTTGCTTGTTGCTTGTTGCTTGTTGCTTGTTGCTTGTTGCTTGTTGCTTGTTGCTTGTGCTCGTTGCTTGTGCTCGTTGCTTGACGCCTGTTGCCTGTTGCCTGTTGCTTGTTGCCTGTTGCTTGTTGCCTGTTGCCTGTTGCCTGTTGCCTGTTTCCTGTTGCCTGTCGCCTGTTGCCTGTTGCTTGTTGCTTGTGCTCGTTGCTTGACGCCTGTTGCCTGTTGCCTGTTGCTTGTTGCCTGTTGCTTGTTGCCTGTTGCCTGTTGCCTGTTTCCTGTTGCCTGTCGCCTGTTGCCTGTCGCCTGTTGCCTGTTGCTTGTTGCTTGTTGCCTGTTGCCTGTTGCCTGTTGCCTGTTGCCTGTTGCCTGTTGCCTGTTGCCTGTTGCCTGTTGCCTGTTGCTTGTTGCTTGTTGCTTGTTGCCTGTTCCTTGTTGCCTGTTGGCTGTTGCCTGTTTCCTGTTGCCTGTTTCCTGTTGCCTGTTGCCTGTTGCCTGTTGCCTGTTGCTTGTTGCTTGTTGCTTGTTGCTTGTTGCTTGTTGCTTGTTGCTTGTTGCTTGTTGCTTGTTGCTTGTTGCTTGTTGCTTGTTGCTTGTTGCTTGTTGCTTGTTGCTTGTTGCTTGTTGCTTGTTGCTTGTTGCTTGTTGCTTGTTGCTTGTTGCCTGTTGCCTGTTGCCAGTTGCCTGTTGTCTGTTGCCTGTTGCCTGTTGCCTGTTGCCTGTTTCCTGTTGCCTGTCGCCTGTTGCCTGTTGCTTGTTGCTTGTTGCCTGTTGCTTGTTGCCTGTTGCCTGTTGCCTGTTGCCTGTTGCCTGTTGCCTGTTGCCTGTTGCCTGTTGCCTATTGCTTGTTGCTTGTTGCCTGTTGCCTGTTGCCCGTTGCCTGTTGCCCGTTGCCTATTGCTTGTTGCTTGTTGCCTGTTGCCTGTTGCCTGTTGCCTGTTTCCTGTTGCCTGTTGCCTGTTGCCTGTTACCTGTTTCCTGTTGCCTGTTGCCTGTTGCCTGTTGCCTGTTGCCTGTTGCCTGTTGCCTGTTGCCTGTTGCCTGTTGCCTGTTGCCTGTTGCCTGTTGCCTGTTGCCTGTTGCCTGGTGCCTGTTGCCTGGTGCCTGTTGCCTGTTGCCTGTTGCCTGGTGCCTGTTGCCTGTTGCTTGTTGCTTGTTGCCTGTTGCCTGTTGCCTGTTGCCTGTTGCCTGTTGCCTGTTGCCTGTTGCCTGTTGCCTGTTGCCTGTTGCCTGTTGCCTGTTACCTGTTGCCTGTTGCCTGTTGCCTGTTGCCTGTTGCCTGTTGCCTGTTGCCTGTTGCCTGTTGCCTGTTGCCTGTTACCTGTTGCCTGTTGCTTGTTGCTTGTTGCTTGTTGCTTGTTGCTTGTTGCTTGTTGCTTGTTGCTTGTTGCTTGTTGCTTGTTGCTTGTTGCTTGTTGCTTGTTGCTTGTTGCTTGTTGCTTGTTGCTTGTTGCTTGTTGCTTGTTGCTTGTTGCTTGTTGCTTGTTGCTTGTTGCTTGTGCTCGTTGCTTGTGCTCGTTGCTTGACGCCTGTTGCCTGTTGCAACAAAATATCAATTTGATGACAACCTATCAACGTGCCCTGTAAATGGAGTTGCCGCGTACATTTTCCTGTGCATTACGCATTACTAGCAAAGTCAACAAAAAGTTTATTTGAATATTACATTATTCACTTGTTGCTGTTGCTTGTTTTCTTCTATTGATGCTGGTTTTAATAGATCAATTTATCATGTCCGAGCATAGAGGACAGCTTTCGATTTGAGCTAATTTGTACACAAAATACTAGTATCTAGCTATCTACTTTCAAAATTAACCTTGCAGCGCAAATTTTGTTACCACTTAGTATTTTTTGCTTATAATATTGTTTTTCTCCACATTAAAGTGAAAATTGATATAATAAACCCGATATTTTTTGAGTTTTATCTTAAAAACCTAAAGTGTCCGAGCATAGAGGACTTCTCCCTACGATAAAGCGTCAGGGATAGACTTCATTTCAGTCGAGATGTTGACCATCTTTTTCATCACAGATCATGTGCCAGCTATTCAGCAAAATATGGCAAGCAGCAACTTTTCCGGCGGATTCGATGCAGGGCATATTGATCAAGGATCCTAAATCCGTATTGCTATATGCCAGCGAAACGTAATGCGTCTCAGTGGAGACAACGCAACAAGTGCGACAAGTTATCATTCGGGCCTGACAATTGGATATCTAACGAGAAACTCCAACGTCGATGTAACCAACGGCCGATACCAACAGAAATGCGAGAACAAAGATGAAAATGAAGTGAATGAGAACCAATCGACAGAATTGCTTGTTGCCTCTTGCCTGTTGCCTATTGCTTGTTGCTTGTTGCCTGTTGCCTGTCGCATGTTGCCTGTTACTGTTGCCTGTTGCTGTTGCCTGTTGCCTGTTGCCTGTTGCTTGTTGCCTGTTGCTTGTTGCCTGTTGCTTGTTGCTTGTTGCCTGTTGCCTGTTGCCTGTTGCCTGTTGCCTGTTGCTTGTTGCTTGTTGCTTGTTGCTTGTTGCTTGTTGCTTGTTGCCTGTTGCCTGTTGCTTGTTGCCTGTTGCCTGTTGCCTGTTGCCTGTTTCCTGTTGCCTGTCGCCTGTTGCCTGTTGCTTGTTGCTTGTTGCTTGTTGCCTGTTGCTTGTTGCCTGTTGCCTGTTGCCTGTTGCCTGTTGCCTGTTGGCTGTTGCCTGTTTCCTGTTGCCTGTTTCCTGTTGCCTGTTGCCTGTTGCCTGTTGCCTGTTGCCTGTTGCCTGTTGCCTGTTGCCTGTTGCCTGTTGCCTGTTGCTTGTTGCCTGTTGCCTGTTGCTTGTTGCCTGTTGCTTGTTGCTTGTTGCTTGTTGCTTGTTGCTTGTTGCTTGTTGCTTGTTGCTTGTTGCTTGTTGCTTGTTGCTTGTTGCTTGTTGCTTGTTGCTTGTTGCTTGTTGCTTGTTGCTTGTTGCTTGTTGCTTGTTGCTTGTTGCTTGTTGCCTGTTGCCTGTTGCCAGTTGCCTGTTGTCTGTTGCCTGTTGCCTGTTGCCTGTTGCCTGTTGCTTGTTGCTTGTTGCTTGTTGCCTGTTGCATGTTGCCCATTGCCTGTTGCTTGTTGCCTGTTGCATGTTGCCTGTTGCCTGTTGCCTGTTGCCTGTTGCCTGTTGCCTGTTGCCTGTTGCCTGTTGCCTGTCGCCTGTTGCCTGTTGCCTGTTGCATGTCGCCTGTTGCCTGTTGCCTGTTGCCTGTTGCCTGTTGCCTGTTGCCTGTTGCCTGTTGCCTGTTGCCTGTTGCCTGTTACCTGTTGCCTGTTGCCTGTTGCCTGTTGCTTGTTGCCTGTTGCCTGTTGCCTGTTGCTTGTTGCTTGTTGCTTGTTGCTTGTTGCTTGTTGCTTGTTGCTTGTTGCTTGTTGCTTGTTGCTTGTTGCTTGTTGCTTGTTGCTTGTTGCTTGTTGCTTGTTGCTTGTTGCTTGTGCTCGTTGCTTGACGCCTGTTGCCTGTTGCAACAAAATATCAATTTGATGACAACCTATCAACGTGCCCTGTAAATGGAGTTGCCGCGTACATTTTCCTGTGCATTACGCATTACTAGCAAAGTCAACAAAAAGTTTATTTGAATATTACATTATTCACTTGTTGCTGTTGCTTGTTTTCTTCTATTGATGCTGGTTTTAATAGATCAATTTATCATGTCCGAGCATAGAGGACAGCTTTCGATTTGAGCTAATTTGTACACAAAATACTAGTATCTAGCTATCTACTTTCAAAATTAACCTTGCAGCGCAAATTTTGTTACCACTTAGTATTTTTTGCTTATAATATTGTTTTTCTCCACATTAAAGTGAAAATTGATATAATAAACCCGATATTTTTTGAGTTTTATCCTAAAAACCTAAAGTGTCCGAGCATAGAGGACTTCTCCCTACGATAAAGCGTCAGGGATAGACTTCATTTCAGTCGAGATGTTGACCATCTTTTTCATCACAGATCATGTGCCAGCTATTCAGCAAAATATGCCAAGCAGCAACTTTTCCGGCGGATTCGATGCAGGGCATATTGATCAAGGATCCTAAATCCGTATTGCTATATGCCAGCGAAACGTAATGCGTCTCAGTGGAGACAACGCAACAAGTGCGACAAGTTATCATTCGGGCCTGACAATTGGATATCTAACGAGAAACTCCAACGTCGATGTAACCAACGGCCAATACCAACAGAAATGCGAGAACAAAGATGAAAATGAAGTGAATGAGAACCACTCGACAGAATTGCTTGTTGCCTGTTGCCTGTTGCCTATTGCTTGTTGCCTGTTGCCTGTTGCCCGTTGCCTGTTGCCCGTTGCCTATTGCTTGTTGCTTGTTGCCTGTTGCCTGTTGCTAGCTGCATGTTGCCTGTTGCCTGTTGCCTGTCGCTTGTTGCCTGTTGCCTGTTGCCTGTTGCCTGTTGCCTGTTGCTTGTTGCTTGTTGCTTGTTGCCTGTTGCTTGTTGCCTGTTGCTGTTGCCTGTTGCCTGTTGCCCGTTTCCTGTCGCCTGTTGCCTGTTGCCTGTTGCCCGTTGCCCGTTTCCTGTCGCCTGTTGCCTGTTGCCTGTTGCTTGTTGCTTGTTGCCTGTTGTCTGTTGCCTGTTGCCTGTTGCCCGTTGCCCGTTTCCTGTCGCCTGTTGCCTGTTGCCTGTTGCCTGTTTCCTGTTGCCTGTTGCCTGTAGCTTGTTGCTTGTTGCTTGTTGCTTGTTGCTTGTTGCTTGTTGCCTGTTGCCTGTTGCTTGTTGCTTGTTGCCTGTTGCCTGTTGCCTGTTGCCTGTTGCCCGTTGCCCGTTTCCTGTCGCCTGTTGCCTGTTGCCTGTTTCCTGTTGCCTGTTGCCTGTTGCCTGTAGCTTGTTGCTTGTTGCCTGTTGCCTGTTGCCTGTTGCCTGTTTCCTGTTGCCTGTTGCTTGTTGCTTGTTGCTTGTTGCTTGTTGCTTGTTGCCTGTTGCCTGTTGCTAGTTGCATGTTGCCTGTTGCTAGTTGCATGTTGCCTGTTGCCTGTTGCCTGTTGCCTGTCGCTTGTTGCTTGTTGCCTGTTGCCTGTTGCTTGTTGCTTGTTGCCTGTTGCCTGTTGCTTGTTGCCTGTTGCCTGTTGCCTGTTGGCTGTTGCTTGTTGCTTGTTGCCTGTTGCCTGTCGCCTGTTTCCTGTTGCCTGTTGCCTGTTGCCTGTTGCCTGTTGCCAGAAATGCGAGAACAAAGATGAAAATGAAGTGAATGAGAACCAATCGACAGAATTGCTTGTTGCCTCTTGCCTGTTGCCTGTTGCCTGTTGCCTGTTGCCTGTTGGCTGTTGCTTGTTGCTTGTTGCCTGTTGCCTGTTGCCTGTTGCCTGTTGCCCGTTGCCCGTTTCCTGTTGCCTGTTGCTTGTTGCTTGTTGCCTGTTGCCTGTTGCCTGTTGCCTGTTGCTTGCTGCTTGTTGCCTGTTGCCTGTTGCCTGTTGCCTGTTGCCTGTTGCCTGTTGCCTGTTGCCTGTTGCCTGTTGCCTGTTGCCTGTTGCCTGTTGCCCGTTTCCTGTCGCCTGTTGCCTGTTGCCCGTTGCCCGTTTCCTGTCGCCTGTTGCCTGTTTCCTGTTGCCTGTTGCCTGTTGCCTGTAGCTTGTTGCTTGTTGCTTGTTGCTTGTTGCTTGTTGCTTGTTGCTTGTTGCTTGTTGCCTGTTGCCTGTTGCTTGTTGCTTGTTGCCTGTTGCCTGTTGCTTGTTGCCTGTTGCCTGTTGCCTGTTGGCTGTTGCTTGTTGCTTGTTGCCTGTTGCCTGTTGCCTGTTGCCTGTTGCCCGTTGCCCGTTTCCTGTCGCCTGTTGCCTGTTGCCTGTTGCCTGTTGCCTGTTGCCTGTTGCCTGTTGCCTGTTGCCTGTTGCCTGTTTCCTGTTGCCTGTCGCCTGTTGCCTGTTGCTTGTTGCTTGTTGCTTGTTGCTTGTTGCTTGTTGCTTGTTGCTTGTTGCTTGTTGCTTGTTGCTTGTTGCTTGTTGCTTGTTGCTTGTTGCTTGTTGCTTGTTGCTTGTTGCTTGTTGCTTGTTGCTTGTGCTCGTTGCTTGTGCTCGTTGCTTGACGCCTGTTGCCTGTTGCAACAAAATATCAATTTGATGACAACCTATCAACGTGCCCTGTAAATGGAGTTGCCGCGTACATTTTCCTGTGCATTACGCATTACTAGCAAAGTCAACAAAAAGTTTATTTGAATATTACATTATTCACTTGTTGCTGTTGCTTGTTTTCTTCTATTGATGCTGGTTTTAATAGATCAATTTATCATGTCCGAGCATAGAGGACAGCTTTCGATTTGAGCTAATTTGTACACAAAATACTAGTATCTAGCTATCTACTTTCAAAATTAACCTTGCAGCGCAAATTTTGTTACCACTTAGTATTTTTTGCTTATAATATTGTTTTTCTCCACATTAAAGTGAAAATTGATATAATAAACCCGATATTTTTTGAGTTTTATCTTAAAAACCTAAAGTGTCCGAGCATAGAGGACTTCTCCCTACGATAAAGCGTCAGGGATAGACTTCATTTCAGTCGAGATGTTGACCATCTTTTTCATCACAGATCATGTGCCAGCTATTCAGCAAAATATGCCAAGCAGCAACTTTTCCGGCGGATTCGATGCAGGGCATATTGATCAAGGATCCTAAATCCGTATTGCTATATGCCAGCGAAACGTAATGCGTCTCAGTGGAGACAACGCAACAAGTGCGACAAGTTATCATTCGGGCCTGACAATTGGATATCTAACGAGAAACTCCAACGTCGATGTAACCAACGGCCAATACCAACAGAAATGCGAGAACAAAGATGAAAATGAAGTGAATGAGAACCACTCGACAGAATTGCTTGTTGCCTGTTGCCTGTTGCCTATTGCTTGTTGCCTGTTGCCTGTTGCCCGTTGCCTGTTGCCCGTTGCCTATTGCTTGTTGCTTGTTGCCTGTTGCCTGTTGCTAGCTGCATGTTGCCTGTTGCCTGTTGCCTGTCGCTTGTTGCCTGTTGCCTGTTGCCTGTTGCCTGTTGCTTGTTGCTTGTTGCTTGTTGCCTGTTGCTTGTTGCCTGTTGCTGTTGCCTGTTGCCTGTTGCCCGTTTCCTGTCGCCTGTTGCCTGTTGCCTGTTGCCCGTTGCCCGTTTCCTGTCGCCTGTTGCCTGTTGCCTGTTGCTTGTTGCTTGTTGCCTGTTGTCTGTTGCCTGTTGCCTGTTGCCCGTTGCCCGTTTCCTGTCGCCTGTTGCCTGTTGCCTGTTGCCTGTTTCCTGTTGCCTGTTGCCTGTAGCTTGTTGCTTGTTGCTTGTTGCTTGTTGCTTGTTGCTTGTTGCCTGTTGCCTGTTGCTTGTTGCTTGTTGCCTGTTGCCTGTTGCCTGTTGCCTGTTGCCCGTTGCCCGTTTCCTGTCGCCTGTTGCCTGTTGCCTGTTTCCTGTTGCCTGTTGCCTGTTGCCTGTAGCTTGTTGCCTGTTGCCTGTTGCCTGTTGCCTGTTGCCTGTTGCCTGTTTCCTGTTGCCTGTTGCTTGTTGCTTGTTGCTTGTTGCTTGTTGCTTGTTGCTTGTTGCCTGTTGCCTGTTGCTAGTTGCATGTTGCCTGTTGCTAGTTGCATGTTGCCTGTTGCCTGTTGCCTGTTGCCTGTCGCTTGTTGCTTGTTGCCTGTTGCCTGTTGCTTGTTGCTTGTTGCCTGTTGCCTGTTGCTTGTTGCCTGTTGCCTGTTGCCTGTTGGCTGTTGCTTGTTGCTTGTTGCCTGTTGCCTGTTGCCTGTTTCCTGTTGCCTGTTGCCTGTTGCCTGTTGCCAGAAATGCGAGAACAAAGATGAAAATGAAGTGAATGAGAACCAATCGACAGAATTGCTTGTTGCCTCTTGCCTGTTGCCTGTTGCCTGTTGCCTGTTGCCTGTTGGCTGTTGCTTGTTGCTTGTTGCCTGTTGCCTGTTGCCTGTTGCCCGTTGCCCGTTTCCTGTTGCCTGTTGCTTGTTGCTTGTTGCCTGTTGCCTGTTGCCTGTTGCCTGTTGCTTGTTGCTTGTTGCCTGTTGCCTGTTGCCTGTTGCCTGTTGCTTGTTGCCTGTTGCCTGTTGCCTGTTGCCCGTTTCCTGTCGCCTGTTGCCTGTTGCCCGTTGCCCGTTGCCCGTTTCCTGTCGCCTGTTGCCTGTTTCCTGTTGCCTGTTGCCTGTTGCCTGTAGCTTGTTGCTTGTTGCTTGTTGCTTGTTGCTTGTTGCTTGTTGCTTGTTGCTTGTTGCCTGTTGCCTGTTGCTTGTTGCTTGTTGCCTGTTGCCTGTTGCTTGTTGCCTGTTGCCTGTTGCCTGTTGGCTGTTGCTTGTTGCTTGTTGCCTGTTGCCTGTTGCCTGTTGCCTGTTGCCCGTTGCCCGTTTCCTGTCGCCTGTTGCCTGTTGCCTGTTGCCTGTTGCCTGTTGCCTGTTGCCTGTTGCCTGTTGCCTGTTGCCTGTTGCCTGTTGCCTGTTGCCTGTTTCCTGTTGCCTGTCGCCTGTTGCCTGTTGCTTGTTGCTTGTTGCTTGTTGCTTGTTGCTTGTTGCTTGTTGCTTGTTGCTTGTTGCTTGTTGCTTGTTGCTTGTTGCTTGTTGCTTGTTGCTTGTTGCTTGTTGCTTGTTGCTTGTTGCTTGTTGCTTGTTGCTTGTTGCTTGTGCTCGTTGCTTGTGCTCGTTGCTTGACGCCTGTTGCCTGTTGCAACAAAATATCAATTTGATGACAACCTATCAACGTGCCCTGTAAATGGAGTTGCCGCGTACATTTTCCTGTGCATTACGCATTACTAGCAAAGTCAACAAAAAGTTTATTTGAATATTACATTATTCACTTGTTGCTGTTGCTTGTTTTCTTCTATTGATGCTGGTTTTAATAGATCAATTTATCATGTCCGAGAATAGAGGACAGCTTTCGATTTGAGCTAATTTGTACACAAAATACTAGTATCTAGCTATCTACTTTCAAAATTAACCTTGCAGCGCAAATTTTGTTACCACTTAGTATTTTTTGCTTATAATATTGTTTTTCTCCACATTAAAGTGAAAATTGATATAATAAACCCGATATTTTTTGAGTTTTATCTTAAAAACCTAAAGTGTCCGAGCATAGAGGACTTCTCCCTACGATAAAGCGTCAGGGATAGACTTCATTTCAGTCGAGATGTTGACCATCTTTTTCATCACAGATCATGTGCCAGCTATTCAGCAAAATATGCCAAGCAGCAACTTTTCCGGCGGATTCGATGCAGGGCATATTGATCAAGGATCCTAAATCCGTATTGCTATATGCCAGCGAAACGTAATGCGTCTCAGTGGAGACAACGCAACAAGTGCGACAAGTTATCATTCGGGCCTGACAATTGGATATCTAACGAGAAACTCCAACGTCGATGTAACCAACGGCCGATACCAACAGAAATGCGAGAACAAAGATGAAAATGAAGTGAATGAGAACCACTCGACAGAATTGCTTGTTGCCTGTTGCCTGTTGCCTGTTGCCTATTGCTTGTTGCTTGTTGCCTGTTGCCTGTTGCCCGTTGCCTGTTGCCCGTTGCCTATTGCTTGTTGCTTGTTGCCTGTTGCTTGTTGCCTGTTGCCCGTTGCCTGTTGCCCGTTGCCTATTGCTTGTTGCTTGTTTCCTGTTGCTTGTTGCCCGTTGCCTGTTGCCTGTTTCCTGTTGCCTATTGCTTGTTGCTTGTTGCCTGTTGCTTGTGCATGTTGCCTGTCGCCTGTTGCCTGTCGCTTGTTGCCTGTTGCCTGTTGCTTGTTGCTTGTTGCTTGTTGCCTGTTGCCTGTTGCCTGTTGCCTGTTGCTTGTTGCTTGCTGCCTGTTGCCTGTTGCTTGTTGCTTGCTGCCTGTTGCCTGTTGCCTGTTGCCTGTTGCTTGTTGCCTGTTGCCTGTTGCCTGTTGCCTGTTGCTTGTTGCCTGTTGCCCGTTTCCTGTTGCCTGTTTCGTGTTGCCTGTTGCTTGTTGCCTGTTGCTTGTTGCCTGTTGCCTGTTGCCCGTTTCCTGTTGCCTGTCGCCCGATTCCTGTTGCCTGTTGCCTGTTGCTTGTTGCCTGTTGCCTGTTGCCTGTCGCTTGTTGCTTGTTGCTTGTTGCTTGTTGCCTGTTGCCTGTTGCCTGTTGCCTGTTGCCTGTTGCTTGTTGCCTGTTGCCTGTTGCCTGTTGCCTGTTGCCTGTTGCCTGTTGCCTGTTGCCTGTTGCCTGTTGCCTGTCGCTTGTTGCCTGTTGCCTGTCGCTTGTTGCCTGTCGCTTGTTGCCTGTTGCCTGTTACCTGTCGCTTGTTGCCTGTTGCCTGTTGCTTGTTGCCTGCTGCCTGCTGCCTGTTGCCTGTTGCTTGTTGCCTGTTGCCTGTTGCCTGTTGCCTGTTGCCTGTTGCCTGTTGCCTGTTGCCTGTTGCCTGTTGCCTGTTGCCTGTTGCCTGTTGCCTGTTGCCTGTTGCCTGATGCCTGTTGCCTGTTGCCTGTTGCCTGTTGCGTGTTGCCTGTTGCCTGTTGCCTGTTGCCTGTTGCCTGTTGCCTGTTGCCTGTTTCCTGTTGCCTGTCGCCTGTTGCCTGTTGCCTGTTGCTTGTTGCTTGTTGCTTGTTGCTTGTTGCTTGTTGCTTGTTGCTTGTTGTTTGTTGCTTGTTGCTTGTTGCTTGTTGCTTGTTGCTTGTTGCTTGTTGCTTGTGTTCGTTGCTTGACGCCTGTTGCCTGTTGCAACAAAATATCAATTTGATGACAACCTATCAACGTGCCCTGTAAATGGAGTTGCCGCGTACATTTTCATGTGCATTACGCATTACTAGCAAAGTCAACAAAAAATTTATTTGAATATTACATTATTCACTTATACACAGCAAACCTGCAAGGACTGCACTCACAAGATTTGTGCTGGACACTGGAATTTTGAATTGTTCTAGGATAGTTTTCTTCTATTGATGCTGGTTTTAATAGATCAATTTATCATGTCCGAGCATAGAGGACAGCTTTCGATTTGAGCTAATTTGTACACAAAATACTAGTATCTAGCTATCTACTTTCAAAATTAACCTTGCAGCGCAAATTTTGTTACCACTTAGTATTTTTTGCTTATAATATTGTTTTTCTCCACATTAAAGTGAAAATTGATATAATAAACCCGATATTTTTTGAGTTTTATCTTAAAAACCTAAAGTGTACGAGCATAGAGGACTTCTCCCTACGATAAAGCGTCAGGGATAGACTTCATTTCAGTCGAGATGTTGACCATCTTTTTCATCACAGATCATGTGCCAGCTATTCAGCAAAATATGCCAAGCAGCAACTTTTCCGGCGGATTCGATGCAGGGCATATTGATCAAGGATCCTAAATCCGTATTGCTATACGCCAGCGAAACGTAATGCGTCTCAGTGGAGACAACGCAACAAGTGCGACAAGTTATCATTCGGGCCTGACAATTGGATATCTAACGAGAAACTCCAACGTCGATGTAACCAACGGCCAATACCAACAGAAATGCGAGAACAAAGATGAAAATGAAGTGAATGAGAACCACTCGACAGAATTGCTTGTTGCCTGTTGCCTATTGCTTGTTGCTTGTTGCCTGTTGCCTGTTGCCTGTTGCTTGTTGCCCGTTGCCTGTTGCCTGTTTCCTGTTGCCTATTGCTTGTTGCTTGTTGCCTGTTGCTTGTGCATGTTGCCTGTCGCCTGTTGCCTGTCGCTTGTTGCCTGTTGCCTGTTGCTTGTTGCTTGTTGCTTGTTGCCTGTTGCCTGTTGCCTGTTGCTTGTTGCTTGCTGCCTGTTGCCTGTTGCTTGTTGCTTGCTGCCTGTTGCCTGTTGCCTGTTGCCTGTTGCTTGTTGCTTGTTGCCTGTTGCCTGTTGCCTGTTGCCTGTTGCTTGTTGCCTGTTGCCCGTTTCCTGTTGCCTGTTTCGTGTTGCCTGTTGCTTGTTGCCTGTTGCTTGTTGCCTGTTGCCTGTTGCCCGTTTCCTGTTGCCTGTCGCCCGATTCCTGTTGCCTGTTGCCTGTTGCTTGTTGCCTGTTGCCTGTTGCCTGTCGCTTGTTGCTTGTTGCTTGTTGCTTGTTGCCTGTTGCCTGTTGCCTGTTGCCTGTTGCCTGTTGCTTGTTGCCTGTTGCCTGTTGCCTGTTGCCTGTTGCCTGTTGCCTGTTGCCTGTTGCCTGTTGCCTGTTGCCTGTCGCTTGTTGCCTGTTGCCTGTCGCTTGTTGCCTGTCGCTTGTTGCCTGTTGCCTGTTACCTGTCGCTTGTTGCCTGTTGCCTGTTGCTTGTTGCCTGCTGCCTGCTGCCTGTTGCCTGTTGCTTGTTGCCTGTTGCCTGTTGCCTGTTGCCTGTTGCCTGTTGCCTGTTGCCTGTTGCCTGTTGCCTGTTGCCTGTTGCCTGTTGCCTGTTGCCTGTTGCCTGTTGCCTGTTGCCTGATGCCTGTTGCCTGTTGCCTGTTGCCTGTTGCGTGTTGCCTGTTGCCTGTTGCCTGTTGCCTGTTGCCTGTTGCCTGTTGCCTGTTGCCTGTTGCCTGTTTCCTGTTGCCTGTCGCCTGTTGCCTGTTGCCTGTTGCTTGTTGCTTGTTGCTTGTTGCTTGTTGCTTGTTGCTTGTTGCTTGTTGTTTGTTGCTTGTTGCTTGTTGCTTGTTGCTTGTTGCTTGTTGCTTGTTGCTTGTGTTCGTTGCTTGACGCCTGTTGCCTGTTGCAACAAAATATCAATTTGATGACAACCTATCAACGTGCCCTGTAAATGGAGTTGCCGCGTACATTTTCATGTGCATTACGCATTACTAGCAAAGTCAACAAAAAATTTATTTGAATATTACATTATTCACTTATACACAGCAAACCTGCAAGGACTGCACTCACAAGATTTGTGCTGGACACTGGAATTTTGAATTGTTCTAGGATAGTTTTCTTCTATTGATGCTGGTTTTAATAGATCAATTTATCATGTCCGAGCATAGAGGACAGCTTTCGATTTGAGCTAATTTGTACACAAAATACTAGTATCTAGCTATCTACTTTCAAAATTAACCTTGCAGCGCAAATTTTGTTACCACTTAGTATTTTTTGCTTATAATATTGTTTTTCTCCACATTAAAGTGAAAATTGATATAATAAACCCGATATTTTTTGAGTTTTATCTTAAAAACCTAAAGTGTCCGAGCATAGAGGACTTCTCCCTACGATAAAGCGTCAGGGATAGACTTCATTTCAGTCGAGATGTTGACCATCTTTTTCATCACAGATCATGTGCCAGCTATTCAGCAAAATATGGCAAGCAGCAACTTTTCCGGCGGATTCGATGCAGGGCATATTGATCAAGGATCCTAAATCCGTATTGCTATATGCCAGCGAAACGTAATGCGTCTCAGTGGAGACAACGCAACAAGTGCGACAAGTTATCATTCGGGCCTGACAATTGGATATCTAACGAGAAACTCCAACGTCGATGTAACCAACGGCCGATACCAACAGAAATGCGAGAACAAAGATGAAAATGAAGTGAATGAGAACCAATCGACAGAATTGCTTGTTGCCTGTTGCCTGTTGCCTATTGCTTGTTGCTTGTTGCCTGTTGCCTGTTGCCTGTTGCTTGTTGCCCGTTGCCTGTTGCCTGTTTCCTGTTGCCTATTGCTTGTTGCTTGTTGCCTGTTGCTTGTGCATGTTGCCTGTCGCCTGTTGCCTGTTGCCTGTAGCTTGTTGCTTGTTGCTTGTTGCTTGTTGCTTGTTGCCCGTTGCCCGTTTCCTGTCGCCTGTTGCCTGTTGCCTGTTGCCTGTTTCCTGTTGCCTGTTGCCTGTAGCTTGTTGCTTGTTGCTTGTTGCTTGTTGCTTGTTGCTTGTTGCTTGTTGCCTGTTGCCTGTTGCTTGTTGCTTGTTGCCTGTTGCCTGTTGCCTGTTGCCTGTTGCTTGTTGCTTGTTGCTTGTTGCTTGTTGCTTGTTGCTTGTTGCTTGTTGCTTGTTGCCTGTTGCCTGTTGCCTGTCGCATGTTGCCTGTTGCTGTTGCCTGTTGCTGTTGCCTGTTGCTGTTGCCTGTCGCCTGTTGCCTGTTGCTTGTTGCTTGTTGCCTGCTGCTTGTTGCTTGTTTCCTGTTGCCTGTTTCCTGTTGCCTGTTGCCTGTTTCCTGTTTCCTGTTGCCTGTTGCCTGTTGCCTGTTGCCTGCTGCCTGTTGCCTGTTGCCTGTTGCCTGTTGCTTGTTGCCTGTTGCATGTTGCCTGTTGCTTGTTGCCTGTTGCATGTTGCCTGTTGCTTGTTGCTTGTTGCTTGGTGCTTGGTGCTTGTTGCTTGTTGCTTGTTGCTTGTTGCTTGTTGCCTGTTGCCTGTTGCTTGTTGCTTGTTGCCTGTTGCCTGTTGCCTGTTGCCTGTTGCCTGTTGCCTGTTGCCTGTTGCCTGTTGCCTGTTGCCTGTTGCCTGTTACCTGTTGCCTGTTGCCTGTTGCCAGGTGCCTGTTGCCTGTTGCTTGTTGCTTGTTGCCTGTTGCCTGTTGCCTGTTGCTTGTTGCTTGTTGCTTGTTGCTTGTTGCTTGTTGCTTGTTGCTTGTTGCTTGTTGCTTGTTGCTTGTTGCTTGTTGCTTGTTGCTTGTTGCTTGTTGCTTGTTGCTTGTTGCTTGTTGCTTGTTGCTTGTTGCTTGTTGCTTGTTGCTTGTTGCTTGTTGCTTGTTGCTTGTTGCTTGTTGCTTGTTGCTTGTTGCTTGTTGCTTGTTGCTTGTTGCTTGTTGCTTGTTGCTTGTTGCTTGTGCTCGTTGCTTGACGCCTGTTGCCTGTTGCAACAAAATATCAATTTGATGACAACCTATCAACGTGCCCTGTAAATGGAGTTGCCGCGTACATTTTCATGTGCATTACGCATTACTAGCAAAGTCAACAAAAAATTTATTTGAATATTACTTTATTCGCTTATACATAGCAAACCTGCAAGGACTGCACTCACAAGATTTGTGCTGGACACTGGAATTTTGAATTGTTCTAGGATAGTTTTCTTCTATTGATGCTGGTTTTAATAGATCAATTTATCATGTCCGAGCATAGAGGACAGCTTTCGATTTGAGCTAATTTGTACACAAAATACTAGTATCTAGCTATCTACTTTCAAAATTAACCTTGCAGCGCAAATTTTGTTACCACTTAGTATTTTTTGCTTATAATATTGTTTTTCTCCACATTAAAGTGAAAATTGATATAATAAACCCGATATTTTTTGAGTTTTATCTTAAAAACCTAAAGTGTCCGAGCATAGAGGACTTCTCCCTACGATAAAGCGTCAGGGATAGACTTCATTTCAGTCGAGATGTTGACCATCTTTTTCATCACAGATCATGTGCCAGCTATTCAGCAAAATATGGCAAGCAGCAACTTTTCCGGCGGATTCGATGCAGGGCATATTGATCAAGGATCCTAAATCCGTATTGCTATATGCCAGCGAAACGTAATGCGTCTCAGTGGAGACAACGCAACAAGTGCGACAAGTTATCATTCGGGCCTGACAATTGGATATCTAACGAGAAACTCCAACGTCGATGTAACCAACGGCCGATACCAACAGAAATGCGAGAACAAAGATGAAAATGAAGTGAATGAGAACCACTCGACAGAATTGCTTGTTGCCTGTTGCCTATTGCTTGTTGCCTGTTGCCTGTTGCCCGTTGCCTGTTGCCCGTTGCCTATTGCTTGTTGCTTGTTGCCTGTTGCCTGTTGCTTGTTGCCTGTTGCCTGTTGCCTGTTGCCTGTCGCTTGTTGCCTGTTGCCTGTTGCCTGTTGCCCGTCGCCTGTTGCCTGTTGCCAGTTGCTGTTGCCTGTCGCATGTTGCCTGTTGCTGTTGCCTGTTGCTGTTGCCTGTCGCCTGTTGCCTGTTGCTTGTTGCCTGTTGCTTGTTACTTGTTGCCTGTTGCTTGTTGCATGTTGCCCGCTGCCTGTTGCCTGTTGGCTGTTGCTTGTTGCCTGTTGCTTGTTGCCTGTTGCCTGTTGCCTGTTGCCTGTTGCCTGTTGCCTGTTGCGTATCGCCTGTGGCTTGTTGCTTGTTGCTTGTTGCCTGTTGCCTGTTGCCTGTTGCCTGTTGCCTGTTGCCTGTTGCCTGTTGCCTGTTGCTTGTTGCATGTTGCATGTTGCTTGTTGCTAGTTGCTTGTTGCTTGTTGCTTGTTGCTTGTTGCTTGACGCCTGTTGCCTGTTGCAACAAAATATCAATTTGATGACAACCTATCAACGTGCCCTGTAAATGGAGTTGCCGCGTACATTTTCATGTGCATTACGCATTACTAGCAAAGTCAACAAAAAATTTATTTGAATATTACATTATTCGCTTATACATAGCAAACCTGCAAGGACTGCACTCACAAGATTTGTGCTGGACACTGGAATTTTGAATTGTTCTAGGATAGTTTTCTTCTATTGATGCTGGTTTTAATAGATCAATTTATCATGTCCGAGCATAGAGGACAGCTTTCGATTTGAGCTAATTTGTACACAAAATACTAGTATCTAGCTATCTACTTTCAAAATTAACCTTGCAGCGCAAATTTTGTTACCACTTAGTATTTTTTGCTTATAATATTGTTTTTCTCCACATTAAAGTGAAAATTGATATAATAAACCCGATATTTTTTGAGTTTTATCTTAAAAACCTAAAGTGTCCGAGCATAGAGGACTTCTCCCTACGATAAAGCGTCAGGGATAGACTTCATTTCAGTCGAGATGTTGACCATCTTTTTCATCACAGATCATGTGCCAGCTATTCAGCAAAATATGGCAAGCAGCAACTTTTCCGGCGGATTCGATGCAGGGCATATTGATCAAGGATCCTAAATCCGTATTGCTATATGCCAGCGAAACGTAATGCGTCTCAGTGGAGACAACGCAACAAGTGCGACAAGTTATCATTCGGGCCTGACAATTGGATATCTAACGAGAAACTCCAACGTCGATGTAACCAACGGCCGATACCAACAGAAATGCGAGAACAAAGATGAAAATGAAGTGAATGAGAACCACTCGACAGAATTGCTTGTTGCCTGTTGCCTGTTGCCTATTGCTTGTTGCTTGTTGCCTGTTGCCTGTTGCCCGTTGCCTGTTGCCCGTTGCCTATTGCTTGTTGCTTGTTGCCTGTTGCCTGTTGCTTGTTGCATGTTGCCTGTTGCCTGTTGCCTGTTGCCTGTCGCTTGTTGCCTGTTGCCTGTTGCCTGTTGCCTGTTGCCTGTTGCCTGTTGCCTGTTGCCTGTTGCCTGTCGCATGTTGCCTGTTACTGTTGCCTGTTGCTGTTGCCTGTTGCCTGTTGCCTGTTGCTTGTTGCCTGTTGCTTGTTGCCTGTTGCCTGTTGCTTGTTGCTTGTTGCCTGTTGCCTGTTGCCTGTTGCCTGTTGCCTGTTGCCTGTTTCCTGTTGCCTGCTGCTTGTAGCCTTTCGCTTGTTGCTTGTTGCCTGTTGCCTGTTGCCTGTTGCCTGTTGCCTGTCGCCTGTTGCCTGTTGCTTGTTGCTTGTTGCTTGTTGCCTGTTCCTTGTTGCCTGTTGCCTGTTGCCTGTTGGCTGTTGCCTGTTTCCTGTTGCCTGTTTCCTGTTGCCTGTTGCCTGTTGCCTGTTGCCTGTTGCCTGTTGCCTGTTGCTTGTTGCCTGTTGCCTGTTGCCTGTTGCTTGTTGCCTGTTGCTTGTTGCTTGTTGCTTGTTGCTTGTTGCTTGTTGCTTGTTGCTTGTTGCTTGTTGCTTGTTGCTTGTTGCTTATTGCTTGTTGCTTGTTGCTTGTTGCTTGTTGCTTGTTGCTTGTTGCTTGTTGCCTGTTGCCTGTTGCCAGTTGCCTGTTGTCTGTTGCCTGTTGCCTGTTACCTGTTGCCTGTTTCCTGTTGCCTGTCGCCTGTTGCCTGTTGCTTGTTGCTTGTTGCCTGTTGCTTGTTGCCTGTTGCCTGTTGCCTGTTGCCTGTTGCCTGTTGCCTGTTGCCTGTTGCCTGTTGACTGTTGCCTGTTGCCTGTTGCCTGTTGCCTGTTGCCTGTTGCCTGTTGCCTGTTGCTTGTTGCTTGTTGCTTGTTGCTTGTTGCTTGTTGCTTGTTGCTTGTTGCTTGTTGCTTGTTGCTTGTTGCTTGTGCTCGTTGCTTGTTGCTTGTTGCTTGTTGCTTGTGCTCGTTGCTTGTGCTCGTTGCTTGACGCCTGTTGCCTGTTGCCTGTTGCTTGTTGCCTGTTGCTTGTTGCCTGTTGCCTGTTGCCTGTTGCCTGTTTCCTGTTGCCTGTCGCCTGTTGCCTGTTGCTTGTTGCTTGTGCTCGTTGCTTGACGCCTGTTGCCTGTTGCCTGTTGCTTGTTGCCTGTTGCTTGTTGCCTGTTGCCTGTTGCCTGTTTCCTGTTGCCTGTCGCCTGTTGCCTGTCGCCTGTTGCCTGTTGCTTGTTGCTTGTTGCCTGTTGCCTGTTGCCTGTTGCCTGTTGCCTGTTGCCTGTTGCCTGTTGCCTGTTGCCTGTTGCCTGTTGCTTGTTGCTTGTTGCTTGTTGCCTGTTCCTTGTTGCCTGTTGCCTGTTGCCTGTTGGCTGTTGCCTGTTTCCTGTTGCCTGTTTCCTGTTGCCTGTTGCCTGTTGCCTGTTGCCTGTTGCGTGTTGCCTGTTGCTTGTTGCTTGTTGCTTGTTGCTTGTTGCTTGTTGCTTGTTGCTTGTTGCTTGTTGCTTGTTGCTTGTTGCTTGTTGCTTGTTGCTTGTTGCTTGTTGCTTGTTGCTTGTTGCTTGTTGCTTGTTGCCTGTTGCCTGTTGCCAGTTGCCTGTTGTCTGTTGCCTGTTGCCTGTTGCCTGTTGCCTGTTTCCTGTTGCCTGTCGCCTGTTGCCTGTTGCTTGTTGCTTGTTGCCTGTTGCTTGTTGCCTGTTGCCTGTTGCCTGTTGCCTGTTGCCTGTTGCCTGTTGCCTGTTGCCTGTTGCCTGTTGCCTATTGCTTGTTGCTTGTTGCCTGTTGCCTGTTGCCCGTTGCCTGTTGCCCGTTGCCTATTGCTTGTTGCTTGTTGCCTGTTGCCTGTTGCTAGTTGCATGTTGCCTGTTGCCTGTTGCCTGTTGCCTGTTGCCTGTCGCTTGTTGCCTGTTGCCTGTTGCCTGTTGCTTGTTGCTTGTTGCTTGTTGCCTGTTGCTTGTTGCCTGTTGCTGTTGCCTGTTGCCTGTTGCCTGTTTCCTGTTGCCTGTTTCCTGTTGCCTGTTGCCTGTTGCCTGTTGCCCGTTGCCTGTTGCCTGTTGCTTGTTGCCTGTTGCTTGTTGCTTGTTGCCTGTTGCCTGTTGCCTGTTGCCTGTTGCCTGTTGCCTGTTGCCTGTTACCTGTTGCCTGTTGCCTGTTGCCTGTTGCCTGTTGCCTGTTGCCTGTTGCCTGTTGCCTGTTGCCTGTTGCCTGTTGCCTGTTGCCTGTTGCCTGGTGCCTGTTGCCTGGTGCCTGTTGCCTGTTGCCTGTTGCCTGGTGCCTGTTGCCTGTTGCTTGTTGCTTGTTGCCTGTTGCCTGTTGCCTGTTGCCTGTTGCCTGTTGCCTGTTGCCTGTTGCCTGTTGCCTGTTGCCTGTTGCCTGTTACCTGTTGCCTGTTGCCTGTTGCCTGTTGCCTGTTGCCTGTTGCCTGTTGCCTGTTGCCTGTTGCCTGTTGCCTGTTGCCTGTTACCTGTTGCCTGTTGCTTGTTGCTTGTTGCTTGTTGCTTGTTGCTTGTTGCTTGTTGCTTGTTGCTTGTTGCTTGTTGCTTGTTGCTTGTTGCTTGTTGCTTGTTGCTTGTTGCTTGTTGCTTGTTGCTTGTTGCTTGTTGCTTGTTGCTTGTTGCTTGTTGCTTGTGCTCGTTGCTTGTGCTCGTTGCTTGACGCCTGTTGCCTGTTGCAACAAAATATCAATTTGATGACAACCTATCAACGTGCCCTGTAAATGGAGTTGCCGCGTACATTTTCCTGTGCATTACGCATTACTAGCAAAGTCAACAAAAAGTTTATTTGAATATTACATTATTCACTTGTTGCTGTTGCTTGTTTTCTTCTATTGATGCTGGTTTTAATAGATCAATTTATCATGTCCGAGCATAGAGGACAGCTTTCGATTTGAGCTAATTTGTACACAAAATACTAGTATCTAGCTATCTACTTTCAAAATTAACCTTGCAGCGCAAATTTTGTTACCACTTAGTATTTTTTGCTTATAATATTGTTTTTCTCCACATTAAAGTGAAAATTGATATAATAAACCCGATATTTTTTGAGTTTTATCTTAAAAACCTAAAGTGTCCGAGCATAGAGGACTTCTCCCTACGATAAAGCGTCAGGGATAGACTTCATTTCAGTCGAGATGTTGACCATCTTTTTCATCACAGATCATGTGCCAGCTATTCAGCAAAATATGGCAAGCAGCAACTTTTCCGGCGGATTCGATGCAGGGCATATTGATCAAGGATCCTAAATCCGTATTGCTATATGCCAGCGAAACGTAATGCGTCTCAGTGGAGACAACGCAACAAGTGCGACAAGTTATCATTCGGGCCTGACAATTGGATATCTAACGAGAAACTCCAACGTCGATGTAACCAACGGCCGATACCAACAGAAATGCGAGAACAAAGATGAAAATGAAGTGAATGAGAACCAATCGACAGAATTGCTTGTTGCCTCTTGCCTGTTGCCTATTGCTTGTTGCTTGTTGCCTGTTGCCTGTTGCCTGTCGCATGTTGCCTGTTACTGTTGCCTGTTGCTGTTGCCTGTTGCCTGTTGCCTGTTGCTTGTTGCCTGTTGCTTGTTGCCTGTTGCTTGTTGCTTGTTGCCTGTTGCCTGTTGCCTGTTGCCTGTTGCCTGTTGCTTGTTGCTTGTTGCTTGTTGCTTGTTGCTTGTTGCTTGTTGCCTGTTGCCTGTTGCTTGTTGCCTGTTGCCTGTTGCCTGTTGCCTGTTTCCTGTTGCCTGTCGCCTGTTGCCTGTTGCTTGTTGCTTGTTGCTTGTTGCCTGTTGCTTGTTGCCTGTTGCCTGTTGCCTGTTGCCTGTTGCCTGTTGGCTGTTGCCTGTTTCCTGTTGCCTGTTTCCTGTTGCCTGTTGCCTGTTGCCTGTTGCCTGTTGCCTGTTGCCTGTTGCCTGTTGCCTGTTGCCTGTTGCCTGTTGCCTGTTGCCTGTTGCTTGTTGCCTGTTGCCTGTTGCTTGTTGCCTGTTGCTTGTTGCTTGTTGCTTGTTGCTTGTTGCTTGTTGCTTGTTGCTTGTTGCTTGTTGCTTGTTGCTTGTTGCTTGTTGCTTGTTGCTTGTTGCTTGTTGCTTGTTGCTTGTTGCTTGTTGCTTGTTGCTTGTTGCTTGTTGCTTGTTGCTTGTTGCCTGTTGCCTGTTGCCAGTTGCCTGTTGTCTGTTGCCTGTTGCCTGTTGCCTGTTGCCTGTTGCTTGTTGCTTGTTGCTTGTTGCCTGTTGCATGTTGCCCATTGCCTGTTGCTTGTTGCCTGTTGCATGTTGCCTGTTGCCTGTTGCCTGTTGCCTGTTGCCTGTTGCCTGTTGCCTGTTGCCTGTCGCCTGTTGCCTGTTGCCTGTTGCATGTCGCCTGTTGCCTGTTGCCTGTTGCCTGTTGCCTGTTGCCTGTTGCCTGTTGCCTGTTGCCTGTTGCCTGTTACCTGTTGCCTGTTGCCTGTTGCCTGTTGCTTGTTGCCTGTTGCCTGTTGCCTGTTGCTTGTTGCTTGTTGCTTGTTGCTTGTTGCTTGTTGCTTGTTGCTTGTTGCTTGTTGCTTGTTGCTTGTTGCTTGTTGCTTGTTGCTTGTTGCTTGTTGCTTGTTGCTTGTTGCTTGTTGCTTGTGCTCGTTGCTTGACGCCTGTTGCCTGTTGCAACAAAATATCAATTTGATGACAACCTATCAACGTGCCCTGTAAATGGAGTTGCCGCGTACATTTTCCTGTGCATTACGCATTACTAGCAAAGTCAACAAAAAGTTTATTTGAATATTACATTATTCACTTGTTGCTGTTGCTTGTTTTCTTCTATTGATGCTGGTTTTAATAGATCAATTTATCATGTCCGAGCATAGAGGACAGCTTTCGATTTGAGCTAATTTGTACACAAAATACTAGTATCTAGCTATCTACTTTCAAAATTAACCTTGCAGCGCAAATTTTGTTACCACTTAGTATTTTTTGCTTATAATATTGTTTTTCTCCACATTAAAGTGAAAATTGATATAATAAACCCGATATTTTTTGAGTTTTATCCTAAAAACCTAAAGTGTCCGAGCATAGAGGACTTCTCCCTACGATAAAGCGTCAGGGATAGACTTCATTTCAGTCGAGATGTTGACCATCTTTTTCATCACAGATCATGTGCCAGCTATTCAGCAAAATATGCCAAGCAGCAACTTTTCCGGCGGATTCGATGCAGGGCATATTGATCAAGGATCCTAAATCCGTATTGCTATATGCCAGCGAAACGTAATGCGTCTCAGTGGAGACAACGCAACAAGTGCGACAAGTTATCATTCGGGCCTGACAATTGGATATCTAACGAGAAACTCCAACGTCGATGTAACCAACGGCCAATACCAACAGAAATGCGAGAACAAAGATGAAAATGAAGTGAATGAGAACCACTCGACAGAATTGCTTGTTGCCTGTTGCCTGTTGCCTATTGCTTGTTGCCTGTTGCCTGTTGCCCGTTGCCTGTTGCCCGTTGCCTATTGCTTGTTGCTTGTTGCCTGTTGCCTGTTGCTAGCTGCATGTTGCCTGTTGCCTGTTGCCTGTCGCTTGTTGCCTGTTGCCTGTTGCCTGTTGCCTGTTGCTTGTTGCTTGTTGCTTGTTGCCTGTTGCTTGTTGCCTGTTGCTGTTGCCTGTTGCCTGTTGCCCGTTTCCTGTCGCCTGTTGCCTGTTGCCTGTTGCCCGTTGCCCGTTTCCTGTCGCCTGTTGCCTGTTGCCTGTTGCTTGTTGCTTGTTGCCTGTTGTCTGTTGCCTGTTGCCTGTTGCCCGTTGCCCGTTTCCTGTCGCCTGTTGCCTGTTGCCTGTTGCCTGTTTCCTGTTGCCTGTTGCCTGTAGCTTGTTGCTTGTTGCTTGTTGCTTGTTGCTTGTTGCTTGTTGCCTGTTGCCTGTTGCTTGTTGCTTGTTGCCTGTTGCCTGTTGCCTGTTGCCTGTTGCCCGTTGCCCGTTTCCTGTCGCCTGTTGCCTGTTGCCTGTTTCCTGTTGCCTGTTGCCTGTTGCCTGTAGCTTGTTGCCTGTTGCCTGTTGCCTGTTGCCTGTTGCCTGTTTCCTGTTGCCTGTTGCTTGTTGCTTGTTGCTTGTTGCTTGTTGCTTGTTGCCTGTTGCCTGTTGCTAGTTGCATGTTGCCTGTTGCTAGTTGCATGTTGCCTGTTGCCTGTTGCCTGTTGCCTGTCGCTTGTTGCTTGTTGCCTGTTGCCTGTTGCTTGTTGCTTGTTGCCTGTTGCCTGTTGCTTGTTGCCTGTTGCCTGTTGCCTGTTGGCTGTTGCTTGTTGCTTGTTGCCTGTTGCCTGTTGCCTGTTTCCTGTTGCCTGTTGCCTGTTGCCTGTTGCCTGTTGCCAGAAATGCGAGAACAAAGATGAAAATGAAGTGAATGAGAACCAATCGACAGAATTGCTTGTTGCCTCTTGCCTGTTGCCTGTTGCCTGTTGCCTGTTGCCTGTTGGCTGTTGCTTGTTGCTTGTTGCCTGTTGCCTGTTGCCTGTTGCCCGTTGCCCGTTTCCTGTTGCCTGTTGCTTGTTGCTTGTTGCCTGTTGCCTGTTGCCTGTTGCCTGTTGCTTGCTGCTTGTTGCCTGTTGCCTGTTGCCTGTTGCCTGTTGCCTGTTGCCTGTTGCCTGTTGCCTGTTGCCTGTTGCCCGTTTCCTGTCGCCTGTTGCCTGTTGCCCGTTGCCCGTTTCCTGTCGCCTGTTGCCTGTTTCCTGTTGCCTGTTGCCTGTTGCCTGTAGCTTGTTGCTTGTTGCTTGTTGCTTGTTGCTTGTTGCTTGTTGCTTGTTGCTTGTTGCCTGTTGCCTGTTGCTTGTTGCTTGTTGCCTGTTGCCTGTTGCTTGTTGCCTGTTGCCTGTTGCCTGTTGGCTGTTGCTTGTTGCTTGTTGCCTGTTGCCTGTTGCCTGTTGCCTGTTGCCCGTTTCCTGTCGCCTGTTGCCTGTTGCCTGTTGCCTGTTGCCTGTTGCCTGTTGCCTGTTGCCTGTTGCCTGTTGCCTGTTTCCTGTTGCCTGTCGCCTGTTGCCTGTTGCTTGTTGCTTGTTGCTTGTTGCTTGTTGCTTGTTGCTTGTTGCTTGTTGCTTGTTGCTTGTTGCTTGTTGCTTGTTGCTTGTTGCTTGTTGCTTGTTGCTTGTTGCTTGTTGCTTGTTGCTTGTTGCTTGTGCTCGTTGCTTGTGCTCGTTGCTTGACGCCTGTTGCCTGTTGCAACAAAATATCAATTTGATGACAACCTATCAACGTGCCCTGTAAATGGAGTTGCCGCGTACATTTTCCTGTGCATTACGCATTACTAGCAAAGTCAACAAAAAGTTTATTTGAATATTACATTATTCACTTGTTGCTGTTGCTTGTTTTCTTCTATTGATGCTGGTTTTAATAGATCAATTTATCATGTCCGAGCATAGAGGACAGCTTTCGATTTGAGCTAATTTGTACACAAAATACTAGTATCTAGCTATCTACTTTCAAAATTAACCTTGCAGCGCAAATTTTGTTACCACTTAGTATTTTTTGCTTATAATATTGTTTTTCTCCACATTAAAGTGAAAATTGATATAATAAACCCGATATTTTTTGAGTTTTATCTTAAAAACCTAAAGTGTCCGAGCATAGAGGACTTCTCCCTACGATAAAGCGTCAGGGATAGACTTCATTTCAGTCGAGATGTTGACCATCTTTTTCATCACAGATCATGTGCCAGCTATTCAGCAAAATATGCCAAGCAGCAACTTTTCCGGCGGATTCGATGCAGGGCATATTGATCAAGGATCCTAAATCCGTATTGCTATATGCCAGCGAAACGTAATGCGTCTCAGTGGAGACAACGCAACAAGTGCGACAAGTTATCATTCGGGCCTGACAATTGGATATCTAACGAGAAACTCCAACGTCGATGTAACCAACGGCCAATACCAACAGAAATGCGAGAACAAAGATGAAAATGAAGTGAATGAGAACCACTCGACAGAATTGCTTGTTGCCTGTTGCCTGTTGCCTATTGCTTGTTGCCTGTTGCCTGTTGCCCGTTGCCTGTTGCCCGTTGCCTATTGCTTGTTGCTTGTTGCCTGTTGCCTGTTGCTAGCTGCATGTTGCCTGTTGCCTGTTGCCTGTCGCTTGTTGCCTGTTGCCTGTTGCCTGTTGCCTGTTGCTTGTTGCTTGTTGCTTGTTGCCTGTTGCTTGTTGCCTGTTGCTGTTGCCTGTTGCCTGTTGCCCGTTTCCTGTCGCCTGTTGCCTGTTGCCTGTTGCCCGTTGCCCGTTTCCTGTCGCCTGTTGCCTGTTGCCTGTTGCTTGTTGCTTGTTGCCTGTTGTCTGTTGCCTGTTGCCTGTTGCCCGTTGCCCGTTTCCTGTCGCCTGTTGCCTGTTGCCTGTTGCCTGTTTCCTGTTGCCTGTTGCCTGTAGCTTGTTGCTTGTTGCTTGTTGCTTGTTGCTTGTTGCTTGTTGCCTGTTGCCTGTTGCTTGTTGCTTGTTGCCTGTTGCCTGTTGCCTGTTGCCTGTTGCCCGTTGCCCGTTTCCTGTCGCCTGTTGCCTGTTGCCTGTTTCCTGTTGCCTGTTGCCTGTTGCCTGTAGCTTGTTGCCTGTTGCCTGTTGCCTGTTGCCTGTTGCCTGTTTCCTGTTGCCTGTTGCTTGTTGCTTGTTGCTTGTTGCTTGTTGCTTGTTGCTTGTTGCCTGTTGCCTGTTGCTAGTTGCATGTTGCCTGTTGCTAGTTGCATGTTGCCTGTTGCCTGTTGCCTGTTGCCTGTCGCTTGTTGCTTGTTGCCTGTTGCCTGTTGCTTGTTGCTTGTTGCCTGTTGCCTGTTGCTTGTTGCCTGTTGCCTGTTGCCTGTTGGCTGTTGCTTGTTGCTTGTTGCCTGTTGCCTGTTGCCTGTTTCCTGTTGCCTGTTGCCTGTTGCCTGTTGCCTGTTGCCAGAAATGCGAGAACAAAGATGAAAATGAAGTGAATGAGAACCAATCGACAGAATTGCTTGTTGCCTCTTGCCTGTTGCCTGTTGCCTGTTGCCTGTTGCCTGTTGGCTGTTGCTTGTTGCTTGTTGCCTGTTGCCTGTTGCCTGTTGCCTGTTGCCCGTTGCCCGTTTCCTGTTGCCTGTTGCTTGTTGCTTGTTGCCTGTTGCCTGTTGCCTGTTGCCTGTTGCTTGTTGCTTGTTGCCTGTTGCCTGTTGCCTGTTGCCTGTTGCTTGTTGCCTGTTGCCTGTTGCCTGTTGCCCGTTTCCTGTCGCCTGTTGCCTGTTGCCCGTTGCCCGTTGCCCGTTTCCTGTCGCCTGTTGCCTGTTTCCTGTTGCCTGTTGCCTGTTGCCTGTAGCTTGTTGCTTGTTGCTTGTTGCTTGTTGCTTGTTGCTTGTTGCTTGTTGCTTGTTGCCTGTTGCCTGTTGCTTGTTGCTTGTTGCCTGTTGCCTGTTGCTTGTTGCCTGTTGCCTGTTGCCTGTTGGCTGTTGCTTGTTGCTTGTTGCCTGTTGCCTGTTGCCTGTTGCCTGTTGCCCGTTGCCCGTTTCCTGTCGCCTGTTGCCTGTTGCCTGTTGCCTGTTGCCTGTTGCCTGTTGCCTGTTGCCTGTTGCCTGTTGCCTGTTGCCTGTTGCCTGTTGCCTGTTTCCTGTTGCCTGTCGCCTGTTGCCTGTTGCTTGTTGCTTGTTGCTTGTTGCTTGTTGCTTGTTGCTTGTTGCTTGTTGCTTGTTGCTTGTTGCTTGTTGCTTGTTGCTTGTTGCTTGTTGCTTGTTGCTTGTTGCTTGTTGCTTGTTGCTTGTTGCTTGTTGCTTGTGCTCGTTGCTTGTGCTCGTTGCTTGACGCCTGTTGCCTGTTGCAACAAAATATCAATTTGATGACAACCTATCAACGTGCCCTGTAAATGGAGTTGCCGCGTACATTTTCCTGTGCATTACGCATTACTAGCAAAGTCAACAAAAAGTTTATTTGAATATTACATTATTCACTTGTTGCTGTTGCTTGTTTTCTTCTATTGATGCTGGTTTTAATAGATCAATTTATCATGTCCGAGAATAGAGGACAGCTTTCGATTTGAGCTAATTTGTACACAAAATACTAGTATCTAGCTATCTACTTTCAAAATTAACCTTGCAGCGCAAATTTTGTTACCACTTAGTATTTTTTGCTTATAATATTGTTTTTCTCCACATTAAAGTGAAAATTGATATAATAAACCCGATATTTTTTGAGTTTTATCTTAAAAACCTAAAGTGTCCGAGCATAGAGGACTTCTCCCTACGATAAAGCGTCAGGGATAGACTTCATTTCAGTCGAGATGTTGACCATCTTTTTCATCACAGATCATGTGCCAGCTATTCAGCAAAATATGCCAAGCAGCAACTTTTCCGGCGGATTCGATGCAGGGCATATTGATCAAGGATCCTAAATCCGTATTGCTATATGCCAGCGAAACGTAATGCGTCTCAGTGGAGACAACGCAACAAGTGCGACAAGTTATCATTCGGGCCTGACAATTGGATATCTAACGAGAAACTCCAACGTCGATGTAACCAACGGCCGATACCAACAGAAATGCGAGAACAAAGATGAAAATGAAGTGAATGAGAACCACTCGACAGAATTGCTTGTTGCCTGTTGCCTGTTGCCTGTTGCCTATTGCTTGTTGCTTGTTGCCTGTTGCCTGTTGCCCGTTGCCTGTTGCCCGTTGCCTATTGCTTGTTGCTTGTTGCCTGTTGCTTGTTGCCTGTTGCCCGTTGCCTGTTGCCCGTTGCCTATTGCTTGTTGCTTGTTTCCTGTTGCTTGTTGCCCGTTGCCTGTTGCCTGTTTCCTGTTGCCTATTGCTTGTTGCTTGTTGCCTGTTGCTTGTGCATGTTGCCTGTCGCCTGTTGCCTGTCGCTTGTTGCCTGTTGCCTGTTGCTTGTTGCTTGTTGCTTGTTGCCTGTTGCCTGTTGCCTGTTGCCTGTTGCTTGTTGCTTGCTGCCTGTTGCCTGTTGCTTGTTGCTTGCTGCCTGTTGCCTGTTGCCTGTTGCCTGTTGCTTGTTGCCTGTTGCCTGTTGCCTGTTGCCTGTTGCTTGTTGCCTGTTGCCCGTTTCCTGTTGCCTGTTTCGTGTTGCCTGTTGCTTGTTGCCTGTTGCTTGTTGCCTGTTGCCTGTTGCCCGTTTCCTGTTGCCTGTCGCCCGATTCCTGTTGCCTGTTGCCTGTTGCTTGTTGCCTGTTGCCTGTTGCCTGTCGCTTGTTGCTTGTTGCTTGTTGCTTGTTGCCTGTTGCCTGTTGCCTGTTGCCTGTTGCTTGTTGCCTGTTGCCTGTTGCCTGTTGCCTGTTGCCTGTTGCCTGTTGCCTGTTGCCTGTTGCCTGTCGCTTGTTGCCTGTTGCCTGTCGCTTGTTGCCTGTCGCTTGTTGCCTGTTGCCTGTTACCTGTCGCTTGTTGCCTGTTGCCTGTTGCTTGTTGCCTGCTGCCTGCTGCCTGTTGCCTGTTGCTTGTTGCCTGTTGCCTGTTGCCTGTTGCCTGTTGCCTGTTGCCTGTTGCCTGTTGCCTGTTGCCTGTTGCCTGTTGCCTGTTGCCTGTTGCCTGTTGCCTGTTGCCTGTTGCCTGTTGCCTGATGCCTGTTGCCTGTTGCCTGTTGCCTGTTGCGTGTTGCCTGTTGCCTGTTGCCTGTTGCCTGTTGCCTGTTGCCTGTTGCCTGTTTCCTGTTGCCTGTCGCCTGTTGCCTGTTGCCTGTTGCTTGTTGCTTGTTGCTTGTTGCTTGTTGCTTGTTGCTTGTTGCTTGTTGTTTGTTGCTTGTTGCTTGTTGCTTGTTGCTTGTTGCTTGTTGCTTGTTGCTTGTGTTCGTTGCTTGACGCCTGTTGCCTGTTGCAACAAAATATCAATTTGATGACAACCTATCAACGTGCCCTGTAAATGGAGTTGCCGCGTACATTTTCATGTGCATTACGCATTACTAGCAAAGTCAACAAAAAATTTATTTGAATATTACATTATTCACTTATACACAGCAAACCTGCAAGGACTGCACTCACAAGATTTGTGCTGGACACTGGAATTTTGAATTGTTCTAGGATAGTTTTCTTCTATTGATGCTGGTTTTAATAGATCAATTTATCATGTCCGAGCATAGAGGACAGCTTTCGATTTGAGCTAATTTGTACACAAAATACTAGTATCTAGCTATCTACTTTCAAAATTAACCTTGCAGCGCAAATTTTGTTACCACTTAGTATTTTTTGCTTATAATATTGTTTTTCTCCACATTAAAGTGAAAATTGATATAATAAACCCGATATTTTTTGAGTTTTATCTTAAAAACCTAAAGTGTCCGAGCATAGAGGACTTCTCCCTACGATAAAGCGTCAGGGATAGACTTCATTTCAGTCGAGATGTTGACCATCTTTTTCATCACAGATCATGTGCCAGCTATTCAGCAAAATATGGCAAGCAGCAACTTTTCCGGCGGATTCGATGCAGGGCATATTGATCAAGGATCCTAAATCCGTATTGCTATATGCCAGCGAAACGTAATGCGTCTCAGTGGAGACAACGCAACAAGTGCGACAAGTTATCATTCGGGCCTGACAATTGGATATCTAACGAGAAACTCCAACGTCGATGTAACCAACGGCCGATACCAACAGAAATGCGAGAACAAAGATGAAAATGAAGTGAATGAGAACCAATCGACAGAATTGCTTGTTGCCTGTTGCCTGTTGCCTATTGCTTGTTGCTTGTTGCCTGTTGCCTGTTGCCTGTTGCTTGTTGCCCGT
Source organism: Sabethes cyaneus (assembly GCF_943734655.1). Lineage (NCBI taxonomy): Eukaryota > Metazoa > Arthropoda > Insecta > Diptera > Culicidae > Sabethes > Sabethes cyaneus. Next base: position 97,501,013 of record NC_071353.1, on the reverse strand, counting down.
TGCCTGTTGCCTGTTTCCTGTTGCCTATTGCTTGTTGCTTGTTGCCTGTTGCTTGTGCATGTTGCCTGTCGCCTGTTGCCTGTTGCCTGTAGCTTGTTGCTTGTTGCTTGTTGCTTGTTGCTTGTTGCCCGTTGCCCGTTTCCTGTCGCCTGTTGCCTGTTGCCTGTTTCCTGTTGCCTGTTGCCTGTTTCCTGTTGCCTGTTGCCTGTAGCTTGTTGCTTGTTGCTTGTTGCTTGTTGCTTGTTGCATGTTGCCCGCTGCCTGTTGCCTGTTGGCTGTTGCTTGTTGCTTGTTGCCTGTTGCCTGTTGCCTGTTGCCTGTTGCTTGTTGCTTGTTGCTTGTTGCTTGTTGCTTGTTGCTTGTTGCTTGTTGCTTGTTGCTTGTTGCCTGTTGCCTGTTGCCTGTCGCATGTTGCCTGTTGCTGTTGCCTGTTGCTGTTGCCTGTTGCTGTTGCCTGTCGCCTGTTGCCTGTTGCTTGTTGCTTGTTGCCTGCTGCTTGTTGCCTGTTTCCTGTTGCCTGTTTCCTGTTGCCTGTTGCCTGTTTCCTGTTTCCTGTTGCCTGTTGCCTGTTGCCTGTTGCCTGTTGCCTGCTGCCTGTTGCCTGTTGCCTGTTGCCTGTTGCCTGTTGCTTGTTGCCTGTTGCATGTTGCCTGTTGCTTGTTGCCTGTTGCATGTTGCCTGTTGCTTGTTGCTTGTTGCTTGGTGCTTGGTGCTTGTTGCTTGTTGCTTGTTGCTTGTTGCTTGTTGCCTGTTGCCTGTTGCTTGTTGCTTGTTGCCTGTTGCCTGTTGCCTGTTGCCTGTTGCCTGTTGCCTGTTGCCTGTTGCCTGTTGCCTGTTGCCTGTTACCTGTTGCCTGTTGCCTGTTGCCAGGTGCCTGTTGCCTGTTGCTTGTTGCTTGTTGCCTGTTGCCTGTTGCCTGTTGCTTGTTGCTTGTTGCTTGTTGCTTGTTGCTTGTTGCTTGTTGCTTGTTGCTTGTTGCTTGTTGCTTGTTGCTTGTTGCTTGTTGCTTGTTGCTTGTTGCTTGTTGCTTGTTGCTTGTTGCTTGTTGCTTGTTGCTTGTTGCTTGTTGCTTGTTGCTTGTTGCTTGTTGCTTGTTGCTTGTTGCTTGTTGCTTGTGCTCGTTGCTTGACGCCTGTTGCCTGTTGCAACAAAATATCAATTTGATGACAACCTATCAACGTGCCCTGTAAATGGAGTTGCCGCGTACATTTTCATGTGCATTACGCATTACTAGCAAAGTCAACAAAAAATTTATTTGAATATTACTTTATTCGCTTATACATAGCAAACCTGCAAGGACTGCACTCACAAGATTTGTGCTGGACACTGGAATTTTGAATTGTTCTAGGATAGTTTTCTTCTATTGATGCTGGTTTTAATAGATCAATTTATCATGTCCGAGCATAGAGGACAGCTTTCGATTTGAGCTAATTTGTACACAAAATACTAGTATCTAGCTATCTACTTTCAAAATTAACCTTGCAGCGCAAATTTTGTTACCACTTAGTATTTTTTGCTTATAATATTGTTTTTCTCCACATTAAAGTGAAAATTGATATAATAAACCCGATATTTTTTGAGTTTTATCTTAAAAACCTAAAGTGTCCGAGCATAGAGGACTTCTCCCTACGATAAAGCGTCAGGGATAGACTTCATTTCAGTCGAGATGTTGACCATCTTTTTCATCACAGATCATGTGCCAGCTATTCAGCAAAATATGGCAAGCAGCAACTTTTCCGGCGGATTCGATGCAGGGCATATTGATCAAGGATCCTAAATCCGTATTGCTATATGCCAGCGAAACGTAATGCGTCTCAGTGGAGACAACGCAACAAGTGCGACAAGTTATCATTCGGGCCTGACAATTGGATATCTAACGAGAAACTCCAACGTCGATGTAACCAACGGCCGATACCAACAGAAATGCGAGAACAAAGATGAAAATGAAGTGAATGAGAACCACTCGACAGAATTGCTTGTTGCCTGTTGCCTATTGCTTGTTGCCTGTTGCCTGTTGCCCGTTGCCTGTTGCCCGTTGCCTATTGCTTGTTGCTTGTTGCCTGTTGCCTGTTGCTTGTTGCCTGTTGCCTGTTGCCTGTTGCCTGTCGCTTGTTGCCTGTTGCCTGTTGCCTGTTGCTTGTCGCCTGTTGCCTGTTGCCAGTTGCTGTTGCCTGTCGCATGTTGCCTGTTGCTGTTGCCTGTTGCTGTTGCCTGTCGCCTGTTGCCTGTTGCTTGTTGCCTGTTGCTTGTTACTTGTTGCCTGTTGCTTGTTGCATGTTGCCCGCTGCCTGTTGCCTGTTGGCTGTTGCTTGTTGCCTGTTGCTTGTTGCCTGTTGCCTGTTGCCTGTTGCCTGTTGCCTGTTGCCTGTTGCCTGTTGCCTGTTGCGTATCGCCTGTGGCTTGTTGCTTGTTGCTTGTTGCCTGTTGCCTGTTGCCTGTTGCCTGTTGCCTGTTGCCTGTTGCCTGTTGCCTGTTGCTTGTTGCATGTTGCATGTTGCTTGTTGCTAGTTGCTTGTTGCTTGTTGCTTGTTGCTTGTTGCTTGACGCCTGTTGCCTGTTGCAACAAAATATCAATTTGATGACAACCTATCAACGTGCCCTGTAAATGGAGTTGCCGCGTACATTTTCATGTGCATTACGCATTACTAGCAAAGTCAACAAAAAATTTATTTGAATATTACATTATTCGCTTATACATAGCAAACCTGCAAGGACTGCACTCACAAGATTTGTGCTGGACACTGGAATTTTGAATTGTTCTAGGATAGTTTTCTTCTATTGATGCTGGTTTTAATAGATCAATTTATCATGTCCGAGCATAGAGGACAGCTTTCGATTTGAGCTAATTTGTACACAAAATACTAGTATCTAGCTATCTACTTTCAAAATTAACCTTGCAGCGCAAATTTTGTTACCACTTAGTATTTTTTGCTTATAATATTGTTTTTCTCCACATTAAAGTGAAAATTGATATAATAAACCCGATATTTTTTGAGTTTTATCCTAAAAACCTAAAGTGTCCGAGCATAGAGGACTTCTCCCTACGATAAAGCGTCAGGGATAGACTTCATTTCAGTCGAGATGTTGACCATCTTTTTCATCACAGATCATGTGCCAGCTATTCAGCAAAATATGGCAAGCAGCAACTTTTCCGGCGGATTCGATGCAGGGCATATTGATCAAGGATCCTAAATCCGTATTGCTATATGCCAGCGAAACGTAATGCGTCTCAGTGGAGACAACGCAACAAGTGCGACAAGTTATCATTCGGGCCTGACAATTGGATATCTAACGAGAAACTCCAACGTCGATGTAACCAACGGCCAATACCAACAGAAATGCGAGAACAAAGATGAAAATGAAGTGAATGAGAACCACTCGACAGAATTGCTTGTTGCCTGTTGCCTGTTGCCTATTGCTTGTTGCTTGTTGCCTGTTGCCTGTTGCCCGTTGCCTGTTGCCCGTTGCCTATTGCTTGTTGCTTGTTGCCTGTTGCCTGTTGCTTGTTGCATGTTGCCTGTTGCCTGTTGCCTGTTGCCTGTCGCTTGTTGCCTGTTGCCTGTTGCCTGTTGCCTGTTGCCTGTTGCCTGTTGCCTGTTGCCTGTTGCCTGTCGCATGTTGCCTGTTACTGTTGCCTGTTGCTGTTGCCTGTTGCCTGTTGCCTGTTGCTTGTTGCCTGTTGCTTGTTGCCTGTTGCCTGTTGCTTGTTGCTTGTTGCCTGTTGCCTGTTGCCTGTTGCCTGTTGCCTGTTGCCTGTTTCCTGTTGCCTGCTGCTTGTAGCCTTTCGCTTGTTGCTTGTTGCCTGTTGCCTGTTGCCTGTTGCCTGTTGCCTGTCGCCTGTTGCCTGTTGCTTGTTGCTTGTTGCTTGTTGCCTGTTCCTTGTTGCCTGTTGCCTGTTGCCTGTTGGCTGTTGCCTGTTTCCTGTTGCCTGTTTCCTGTTGCCTGTTGCCTGTTGCCTGTTTCCTGTTGCCTGTTGCTTGTTGCCTGTTGCCTGTTGCTTGTTGCCTGTTGCTTGTTGCTTGTTGCTTGTTGCTTGTTGCTTGTTGCTTGTTGCTTGTTGCTTGTTGCTTGTTGCTTGTTGCTTGTTGCTTGTTGCTTGTTGCTTGTTGCTTGTTGCTTGTTGCTTGTTGCTTGTTGCTTGTTGCTTGTTGCCTGTTGCCTGTTGCCAGTTGCCTGTTGTCTGTTGCCTGTTGCCTGTTGCCTGTTGCCTGTTTCCTGTTGCCTGTCGCCTGTTGCCTGTTGCTTGTTGCTTGTTGCCTGTTGCTTGTTGCCTGTTGCCTGTTGCCTGTTTCCTGTTGCCTGTTTCCTGTTGCCTGTTGCCTGTTGCCTGTTGCCTGTTGCCTGTTGCCTGTTGCCTGTTGCCTGTTGCCTGTTGCCTGTTGCCTGTTGCCTGTTGCCTGTTGCCTGTTGCCTGTTGCCTGTTGCCTGTTGCCTGTTGCTTGTTGCTTGTTGCTTGTTGCTTGTTGCTTGTTGCTTGTTGCTTGTTGCTTGTTGCTTGTTGCTTGTTGCTTGTTGCTTGTTGCTTGTTGCTTGTTGCTTGTTGCTTGTTGCTTGTTGCTTGTTGCTTGTGCTCGTTGCTTGACGCCTGTTGCCTGTTGCCTGTTGCCTGTTGCTTGTTGCCTGTTGCCTGTTGCCTGTTTCCTGTTGCCTGTTGCTTGTTGCCTGTTGCCTGTTGCCTGTTTCCTGTTGCCTGTTGCCTGTTGCCTGTTGCCTGTTGCCTGTTGCCTGTTGCCTGTTGCCTGTTGCCTGTTGCCTGTTGCCTGTTGCCTGTTGCCTGTTGCCTGTTGCCTGTTGCCTGTTGCCTGTTGCCTGTTGCCTGTTGCCTGTTGCCTGTTGCCTGTTGCCTGGTGCCTGTTGCCTGGTGCCTGTTGCCTGTTGCCTGTTGCCTGGTGCCTGTTGCCTGGTGCCTGTTGCCTGTTGCCTGTTGCCTGGTGCCTGTTGCCTGTTGCTTGTTGCTTGTTGCCTGTTGCCTGTTGCCTGTTGCCTGTTGCCTGTTGCCTGTTGTCTGTTGCCTGTTGCATGTTGCCCATTGCCTGTTGCCTGTTGCCTGTTGCCTGTTGCCTGTTGCCTGTTGCTTGTTGCCTGTTGCCTGTTGCCTGTTGCCTGTTGCCTGTTGTCTGTTGCCTGTTGCCTGTTGCCTGTTGCCTGTTGCCTGTTGCCTGTTGCCTGTTGCCTGTTGCCTGTTGCCTGTTGCTTGTTGCCTGTTGCCTGTTGCCTGTTGCTTGTTGCTTGTTGCTTGTTGCTTGTTGCTTGTTGCTTGTTGCTTGTTGCTTGTTGCTTGTTGCTTGTTGCTTGTTGCTTGTTGCTTGTTGCTTGTTGCTTGTGCTCGTTGCTTGACGCCTGTTGCCTGTTGCAACAAAATATCAATTTGATGACAACCTATCAACGTGCCCTGTAAATGGAGTTGCCGCGTACATTTTCCTGTGCATTACGCATTACTAGCAAAGTCAACAAAAAGTTTATTTGAATATTACATTATTCACTTGTTGCTGTTGCTTGTTTTCTTCTATTGATGCTGGTTTTAATAGATCAATTTATCATGTCCGAGCATAGAGGACAGCTTTCGATTTGAGCTAATTTGTACACAAAATACTAGTATCTAGCTATCTACTTTCAAAATTAACCTTGCAGCGCAAATTTTGTTACCACTTAGTATTTTTTGCTTATAATATTGTTTTTCTCCACATTAAAGTGAAAATTGATATAATAAACCCGATATTTTTTGAGTTTTATCCTAAAAACCTAAAGTGTCCGAGCATAGAGGACTTCTCCCTACGATAAAGCGTCAGGGATAGACTTCATTTCAGTCGAGATGTTGACCATCTTTTTCATCACAGATCATGTGCCAGCTATTCAGCAAAATATGGCAAGCAGCAACTTTTCCGGCGGATTCGATGCAGGGCATATTGATCAAGGATCCTAAATCCGTATTGCTATATGCCAGCGAAACGTAATGCGTCTCAGTGGAGACAACGCAACAAGTGCGACAAGTTATCATTCGGGCCTGACAATTGGATATCTAACGAGAAACTCCAACGTCGATGTAACCAACGGCCGATACCAACAGAAATGCGAGAACAAAGATGAAAATGAAGTGAATGAGAACCACTCGACAGAATTGCTTGTTGCCTGTTGCCTGTTGCCTGTTGCCTGTTGCCTATTGCTTGTTGCTTGTTGCCTGTTGCCTGTTGCCCGTTGCCTGTTGCCCGTTGCCTATTGCTTGTTGCTTGTTGCCTGTTGCCTGTTGCTAGTTGCATGTTGCCTGTTGCCTGTTGCCTGTTGCCTGTTGCCTGTCGCTTGTTGCCTGTTGCCTGTTGCCTGTTGCCTGTTGCTTGTTGCTTGTTGCTTGTTGCCTGTTGCTTGTTGCCTGTTGCTGTTGCCTGTTGCCTGTTGCCTGTTGCCTGTTTCCTGTTGCCTGTTTCCTGTTGCCTGTTGCCTGTTGCCTGTTGCCCGTTGCCTGTTGCCTGTTGCTTGTTGCCTGTTGCTTGTTGCTTGTTGCCTGTTGCCTGTTGCCTGTTGCCTGTTGCCTGTTGCCTGTTGCCTGTTGCCTGTTGCCTGTTGCCTGTTACCTGTTTCCTGTTGCCTGCTGCTTGTAGCCTTTTGCTTGTTGCTTGTTGCCTGTTGCCTGTTGCCTGTTGCCTGTTTCCTGTTGCCTGTCGCCTGTTGCCTGTTGCTTGTTGCTTGTTGCCTGTTGCCTGTTGCCTGTTTCCTGTTGCCTGTTGCCTGTTGCCTGTTGCCTGTTGCCTGTTGCCTGTTGCCTGTTGCCTGTTGCCTGTTGCCTGTTGCCTGTTGCCTGTTGCCTGTTGCCTGTTGCCTGTTGCCTGTTGCCTGTTGCCTGTTGCCTGTTGCCTGTTGCCTGTTGCCTGTTACCTGTTGCCTGTTGCCTGTTGCCTGTTGCCTGTTGCCTGTTGCCTGGTGCCTGTTGCCTGTTGCCTGTTGCCTGGTGCCTGTTGCCTGTTGCTTGTTGCTTGTTGCCTGTTGCCTGTTGCCTGTTGCCTGTTGCCTGTTGCCTGTTGCCTGTTGCCTGTTGCCTGTTACCTGTTGCCTGTTGCCTGGTGCCTGTTGCCTGTTGCTTGTTGCTTGTTGCTTGTTGCTTGTTGCTTGTTGCTTGTTGCTTGTTGCTTGTTGCTTGTTGCTTGTTGCTTGTTGCTTGTTGCTTGTTGCTTGTTGCTTGTTGCTTGTTGCTTGTTGCTTGTTGCTTGTGCTCGTTGCTTGTGCTCGTTGCTTGACGCCTGTTGCCTGTTGCAACAAAATATCAATTTGATGACAACCTATCAACGTGCCCTGTAAATGGAGTTGCCGCGTACATTTTCCTGTGCATTACGCATTACTAGCAAAGTCAACAAAAAGTTTATTTGAATATTACATTATTCACTTGTTGCTGTTGCTTGTTTTCTTCTATTGATGCTGGTTTTAATAGATCAATTTATCATGTCCGAGCATAGAGGACAGCTTTCGATTTGAGCTAATTTGTACACAAAATACTAGTATCTAGCTATCTACTTTCAAAATTAACCTTGCAGCGCAAATTTTGTTACCACTTAGTATTTTTTGCTTATAATATTGTTTTTCTCCACATTAAAGTGAAAATTGATATAATAAACCCGATATTTTTTGAGTTTTATCTTAAAAACCTAAAGTGTCCGAGCATAGAGGACTTCTCCCTACGATAAAGCGTCAGGGATAGACTTCATTTCAGTCGAGATGTTGACCATCTTTTTCATCACAGATCATGTGCCAGCTATTCAGCAAAATATGGCAAGCAGCAACTTTTCCGGCGGATTCGATGCAGGGCATATTGATCAAGGATCCTAAATCCGTATTGCTATATGCCAGCGAAACGTAATGCGTCTCAGTGGAGACAACGCAACAAGTGCGACAAGTTATCATTCGGGCCTGACAATTGGATATCTAACGAGAAACTCCAACGTCGATGTAACCAACGGCCGATACCAACAGAAATGCGAGAACAAAGATGAAAATGAAGTGAATGAGAACCAATCGACAGAATTGCTTGTTGCCTCTTGCCTGTTGCCTATTGCTTGTTGCTTGTTGCCTGTTGCCTGTTGCCTGTCGCATGTTGCCTGTTACTGTTGCCTGTTGCTGTTGCCTGTTGCCTGTTGCCTGTTGCTTGTTGCCTGTTGCTTGTTGCCTGTTGCTTGTTGCTTGTTGCCTGTTGCCTGTTGCCTGTTGCCTGTTGCCTGTTGCTTGTTGCTTGTTGCTTGTTGCTTGTTGCTTGTTGCTTGTTGCCTGTTGCCTGTTGCTTGTTGCCTGTTGCCTGTTGCCTGTTTCCTGTTGCCTGTCGCCTGTTGCCTGTTGCTTGTTGCTTGTTGCTTGTTGCCTGTTGCTTGTTGCCTGTTGCCTGTTGCCTGTTGCCTGTTGCCTGTTGGCTGTTGCCTGTTTCCTGTTGCCTGTTTCCTGTTGCCTGTTGCCTGTTGCCTGTTGCCTGTTGCCTGTTGCCTGTTGCCTGTTGCTTGTTGCCTGTTGCCTGTTGCTTGTTGCCTGTTGCTTGTTGCTTGTTGCTTGTTGCTTGTTGCTTGTTGCTTGTTGCTTGTTGCTTGTTGCTTGTTGCTTGTTGCTTGTTGCTTGTTGCTTGTTGCTTGTTGCTTGTTGCTTGTTGCTTGTTGCCTGTTGCCTGTTGCCAGTTGCCTGTTGTCTGTTGCCTGTTGCCTGTTGCCTGTTGCCTGTTGCCTGTTGCTTGTTGCTTGTTGCTTGTTGCCTGTTGCATGTTGCCCATTGCCTGTTGCTTGTTGCCTGTTGCATGTTGCCTGTTGCCTGTTGCCTGTTGCCTGTTGCCTGTTGCCTGTTGCCTGTCGCCTGTTGCCTGTTGCCTGTTGCATGTCGCCTGTTGCCTGTTGCCTGTTGCCTGTTGCCTGTTGCCTGTTGCCTGTTGCCTGTTGCCTGTTGCCTGTTGCCTGTTGCCTGTTGCCTGTTGCCTGTTACCTGTTGCCTGTTGCCTGTTGCCTGTTGCTTGTTGCCTGTTGCCTGTTGCCTGTTGCTTGTTGCTTGTTGCTTGTTGCTTGTTGCTTGTTGCTTGTTGCTTGTTGCTTGTTGCTTGTTGCTTGTTGCTTGTTGCTTGTTGCTTGTTGCTTGTTGCTTGTTGCTTGTTGCTTGTGCTCGTTGCTTGACGCCTGTTGCCTGTTGCAACAAAATATCAATTTGATGACAACCTATCAACGTAAATGGAGTTGCCGCGTACATTTTCCTGTGCATTACGCATTACTAGCAAAGTCAACAAAAAGTTTATTTGAATATTACATTATTCACTTGTTGCTGTTGCTTGTTTTCTTCTATTGATGCTGGTTTTAATAGATCAATTTATCATGTCCGAGCATAGAGGACAGCTTTCGATTTGAGCTAATTTGTACACAAAATACTAGTATCTAGCTATCTACTTTCAAAATTAACCTTGCAGCGCAAATTTTGTTACCACTTAGTATTTTTTGCTTATAATATTGTTTTTCTCCACATTAAAGTGAAAATTGATATAATAAACCCGATATTTTTTGAGTTTTATCCTAAAAACCTAAAGTGTCCGAGCATAGAGGACTTCTCCCTACGATAAAGCGTCAGGGATAGACTTCATTTCAGTCGAGATGTTGACCATCTTTTTCATCACAGATCATGTGCCAGCTATTCAGCAAAATATGCCAAGCAGCAACTTTTCCGGCGGATTCGATGCAGGGCATATTGATCAAGGATCCTAAATCCGTATTGCTATATGCCAGCGAAACGTAATGCGTCTCAGTGGAGACAACGCAACAAGTGCGACAAGTTATCATTCGGGCCTGACAATTGGATATCTAACGAGAAACTCCAACGTCGATGTAACCAACGGCCAATACCAACAGAAATGCGAGAACAAAGATGAAAATGAAGTGAATGAGAACCACTCGACAGAATTGCTTGTTGCCTGTTGCCTGTTGCCTATTGCTTGTTGCCTGTTGCCTGTTGCCTGTTGCCTGTTGCCTGTTGCTTGTTGCTTGTTGCTTGTTGCCTGTTGCTTGTTGCCTGTTGCTGTTGCCTGTTGCCTGTTGCCCGTTTCCTGTCGCCTGTTGCCTGTTGCCTGTTGCCCGTTGCCCGTTTCCTGTCGCCTGTTGCCTGTTGCCTGTTGCTTGTTGCTTGTTGCCTGTTGTCTGTTGCCTGTTGCCTGTTGCCCGTTGCCCGTTTCCTGTCGCCTGTTGCCTGTTGCCTGTTGCCTGTTTCCTGTTGCCTGTTGCCTGTAGCTTGTTGCTTGTTGCTTGTTGCTTGTTGCTTGTTGCCTGTTGCCTGTTGCTTGTTGCTTGTTGCCTGTTGCCTGTTGCCTGTTGCCTGTTGCCCGTTGCCCGTTTCCTGTCGCCTGTTGCCTGTTGCCTGTTTCCTGTTGCCTGTTGCCTGTTGCCTGTAGCTTGTTGCCTGTTGCCTGTTGCCTGTTGCCTGTTGCCTGTTGCCTGTTGCCTGTTTCCTGTTGCCTGTAGCTTGTTGCTTGTTGCTTGTTGCTTGTTGCTTGTTGCTTGTTGCCTGTTGCCTGTTGCTAGTTGCATGTTGCCTGTTGCTAGTTGCATGTTGCCTGTTGCCTGTTGCCTGTTGCCTGTCGCTTGTTGCTTGTTGCCTGTTGCCTGTTGCTTGTTGCTTGTTGCCTGTTGCCTGTTGCTTGTTGCCTGTTGCCTGTTGCCTGTTGGCTGTTGCTTGTTGCTTGTTGCCTGTTGCCTGTTGCCTGTTTCCTGTTGCCTGTTGCCTGTTGCCTGTTGCCTGTTGCCTGTTGCCAGAAATGCGAGAACAAAGATGAAAATGAAGTGAATGAGAACCAATCGACAGAATTGCTTGTTGCCTCTTGCCTGTTGCCTGTTGCCTGTTGCCTGTTGCCTGTTGGCTGTTGCTTGTTGCTTGTTGCCTGTTGCCTGTTGCCTGTTGCCCGTTGCCCGTTTCCTGTTGCCTGTTGCTTGTTGCTTGTTGCCTGTTGCCTGTTGCCTGTTGCCTGTTGCTTGTTGCTTGTTGCCTGTTGCCTGTTGCCTGTTGCCTGTTGCCTGTTGCCTGTTGCCTGTTGCCTGTTGCCCGTTTCCTGTCGCCTGTTGCCTGTTGCCCGTTGCCCGTTTCCTGTCGCCTGTTGCCTGTTTCCTGTTGCCTGTTGCCTGTTGCCTGTAGCTTGTTGCTTGTTGCTTGTTGCTTGTTGCTTGTTGCTTGTTGCTTGTTGCTTGTTGCCTGTTGCCTGTTGCTTGTTGCTTGTTGCCTGTTGCCTGTTGCTTGTTGCCTGTTGCCTGTTGCCTGTTGGCTGTTGCTTGTTGCTTGTTGCCTGTTGCCTGTTGCCTGTTGCCTGTTGCCCGTTGCCCGTTTCCTGTCGCCTGTTGCCTGTTGCCTGTTGCCTGTTGCCTGTTGCCTGTTGCCTGTTGCCTGTTGCCTGTTGCCTGTTGCCTGTTGCCTGTTGCCTGTTGCCTGTTGCCTGTTGCCTGTTGCCTGTTTCCTGTTGCCTGTCGCCTGTTGCCTGTTGCTTGTTGCTTGTTGCTTGTTGCTTGTTGCTTGTTGCTTGTTGCTTGTTGCTTGTTGCTTGTTGCTTGTTGCTTGTTGCTTGTTGCTTGTTGCTTGTTGCTTGTTGCTTGTTGCTTGTTGCTTGTTGCTTGTGCTCGTTGCTTGTGCTCGTTGCTTGACGCCTGTTGCCTGTTGCAACAAAATATCAATTTGATGACAACCTATCAACGTGCCCTGTAAATGGAGTTGCCGCGTACATTTTCCTGTGCATTACGCATTACTAGCAAAGTCAACAAAAAGTTTATTTGAATATTACATTATTCACTTGTTGCTGTTGCTTGTTTTCTTCTATTGATGCTGGTTTTAATAGATCAATTTATCATGTCCGAGCATAGAGGACAGCTTTCGATTTGAGCTAATTTGTACACAAAATACTAGTATCTAGCTATCTACTTTCAAAATTAACCTTGCAGCGCAAATTTTGTTACCACTTAGTATTTTTTGCTTATAATATTGTTTTTCTCCACATTAAAGTGAAAATTGATATAATAAACCCGATATTTTTTGAGTTTTATCTTAAAAACCTAAAGTGTCCGAGCATAGAGGACTTCTCCCTACGATAAAGCGTCAGGGATAGACTTCATTTCAGTCGAGATGTTGACCATCTTTTTCATCACAGATCATGTGCCAGCTATTCAGCAAAATATGCCAAGCAGCAACTTTTCCGGCGGATTCGATGCAGGGCATATTGATCAAGGATCCTAAATCCGTATTGCTATATGCCAGCGAAACGTAATGCGTCTCAGTGGAGACAACGCAACAAGTGCGACAAGTTATCATTCGGGCCTGACAATTGGATATCTAACGAGAAACTCCAACGTCGATGTAACCAACGGCCGATACCAACAGAAATGCGAGAACAAAGATGAAAATGAAGTGAATGAGAACCACTCGACAGAATTGCTTGTTGCCTGTTGCCTGTTGCCTGTTGCCTATTGCTTGTTGCTTGTTGCCTGTTGCCTGTTGCCCGTTGCCTGTTGCCCGTTGCCTATTGCTTGTTGCTTGTTGCCTGTTGCCTGTTGCTAGTTGCATGTTGCCTGTTGCCTGTTGCCTGTTGCCTGTCGCTTGTTGCCTGTTGCCTGTTGCCTGTTGCTTGTTGCTTGTTGCTTGTTGCCTGTTGCTTGTTGCCTGTTGCTGTTGCCTGTTGCCTGTTGCCTGTTGCCTGTTTCCTGTTGCCTGTTTCCTGTTGCCTGTTGCCTGTTGCCTGTTGCCTGTTGCCTGTTGCCTGTTGCTTGTTGCCTGTTGCCTGTTGCTTGTTGCTTGTTGCTTGTTGCTTGTTGCTTGTTGCCTGTTGCTTGTTGCCTGTTGCCTGTTGCCTGTTTCCTGTTGCCTGCTGCTTGTAGCCTTTCGCTTGTTGCTTGTTGCCTGTTGCCTGTTGCCTGTCGCCTGTTGCCTGTTGCTTGTTGCTTGTTGCCTGTTGCTTGTTGCCTGTTGCCTGTTGCCTGTTGCCTGTTGCTTGTTGCCTGTTGCCTGTTGCTTGTTGCTTGTTGCTTGTTGCTTGTTGCTTGTTGCTTGTTGCTTGTTGCTTGCTGCTTGTTGCTTGTTGCCTGTTGCCTGTTGCCTGTCGCATGTTGCCTGTTGCTGTTGCCTGTTGCTGTTGCCTGTCGCCTGTTGCCTGTTGCTTGTTGCTTGTTGCTTGTTGCCTGCTGCTTGTTGCCTGTTTCCTGTTGCCTGTTTCCTGTTGCCTGTTGCCTGTTGCCTGTTGCCTGTTGCCTGTTGCTTGTTGCCTGTTGCCTGTTGCCTGTTGCTTGTTGCCTGTTGCCTGTTGCCTGTTGCTTGTTGCTTGTTGCTTGGTGCTTGTTGCTTGTTGCTTGTTGCTTGTTGCTTGTTGCTTGTTGCTTGTTGCTTGTTGCTTGTTGCCTGTTGCCTGTTGCTTGTTGCTTGTTGCTTGTTGCCTGTTGCCTGTTGCCTGTTGCCTGTTGCCTGTTGCCTGTTGCCTGTTGCCTGTTGCCTGTTGCCTGTTGCCTGTTGCCTGTTACCTGTTGCCTGTTGCCTGTTGCCTGGTGCCTGTTGCCTGTTGCTTGTTGCTTGTTGCCTGTTGCCTGTTGCCTGTTGCTTGTTGCTTGTTGCTTGTTGCTTGTTGCTTGTTGCTTGTTGCTTGTTGCTTGTTGCTTGTTGCTTGTTGCTTGTTGCTTGTTGCTTGTTGCTTGTTGCTTGTTGCTTGTTGCTTGTTGCTTGTTGCTTGTTGCTTGTTGCTTGTTGCTTGTTGCTTGTTGCTTGTTGCTTGTTGCTTGTTGCTTGTTGCTTGTTGCTTGTTGCTTGTTGCTTGTTGCTTGTTGCTTGTTGCTTGTTGCTTGTTGCTTGTGCTCGTTGCTTGACGCCTGTTGCCTGTTGCAACAAAATATCAATTTGATGACAACCTATCAACGTGCCCTGTAAATGGAGTTGCCGCGTACATTTTCATGTGCATTACGCATTACTAGCAAAGTCAACAAAAAATTTATTTGAATATTACTTTATTCGCTTATACATAGCAAACCTGCAAGGACTGCACTCACAAGATTTGTGCTGGACACTGGAATTTTGAATTGTTCTAGGATAGTTTTCTTCTATTGATGCTGGTTTTAATAGATCAATTTATCATGTCCGAGCATAGAGGACAGCTTTCGATTTGAGCTAATTTGTACACAAAATACTAGTATCTAGCTATCTACTTTCAAAATTAACCTTGCAGCGCAAATTTTGTTACCACTTAGTATTTTTTGCTTATAATATTGTTTTTCTCCACATTAAAGTGAAAATTGATATAATAAACCCGATATTTTTTGAGTTTTATCTTAAAAACCTAAAGTGTCCGAGCATAGAGGACTTCTCCCTACGATAAAGCGTCAGGGATAGACTTCATTTCAGTCGAGATGTTGACCATCTTTTTCATCACAGATCATGTGCCAGCTATTCAGCAAAATATGGCAAGCAGCAACTTTTCCGGCGGATTCGATGCAGGGCATATTGATCAAGGATCCTAAATCCGTATTGCTATATGCCAGCGAAACGTAATGCGTCTCAGTGGAGACAACGCAACAAGTGCGACAAGTTATCATTCGGGCCTGACAATTGGATATCTAACGAGAAACTCCAACGTCGATGTAACCAACGGCCGATACCAACAGAAATGCGAGAACAAAGATGAAAATGAAGTGAATGAGAACCAATCGACAGAATTGCTTGTTGCCTGTTGCCTATTGCTTGTTGCTTGTTGCCTGTTGCCTGTTGCCTGTTGCTTGTTGCCCGTTGCCTGTTGCCTGTTTCCTGTTGCCTATTGCTTGTTGCTTGTTGCCTGTTGCTTGTGCATGTTGCCTGTCGCCTGTTGCCTGTCGCTTGTTGCCTGTTGCTTGTTGCTTGTTGCTTGTTGCCTGTTGCCTGTTGCTGTTGCCTGTCGCATGTTGCCTGTTGCCTGTTGCCTGTTGCTTGTTGCTTGTTGCCTGTTGCCTGTTGCCTGTTGCCTGTTGCCTGTTGCCTGTTGCCTGTTGCCTGTTGCTTGTTGCCTGTTGCCTGTTGCCTGTTGCCTGTTGCCTGTTGCCTGTTGCCTGTTGCCTGTTGCCTGTTGCCTGTTGCCTGTTGCCTGTTGCCTGTTGCCTGTTGCCTGTTGCCTGTTGCCTGTTGCCTGTTGCCTGTAGCTTGTTGCTTGTTGCTTGTTGCTTGTTGCTTGTTGCTTGTTGCTTGTTGCTTGTTGCTTGTTGCTTGTTGCTTGTTGCTTGTTGCTTGTTGCTTGTTGCTTGTTGCTTGTTGCTTGTTGCTTGTTGCTTGTTGCTTGTTGCTTGTTGCTTGTTGCTTGTTGCTTGTTGCTTGTTGCCTGTTGCTTGTTGCTTGACGCCTGTTGCCTGTTGCCTGTTGCCTGTTGCTGTTGCCAGTCGCCTGTTGCCTGTTGCCTGTCGCTTGTTGCCTGTTGCCTGTTGCTTGTTGCTTGTTGCTTGTTGCTTGTTGCTTGTTGCCTGTTGCCTGTTGCCTGTTGCCTGTTGCCTGTTGCTTGTTGCTTGTTGCTTGTTGCCTGTTGCTTGTTGCTTGTTGCCTGTTGCCTGTTGCCTGTTGCCTGTTGCCTGTTGCCTGTTGCTGCTGCCTGTCGCATGTTGCTGCTGCCTGTCGCATGTTGCTGCTGCCTGTCGCATGTTGCCTGTTGCCTGTTGCCTGTTGCCTGTTTCCTGTTGCCTGTTGCCTGTAGCTTGTTGCTTGTTGCTTGTTGCCTGTTGCTTGTTGCTTGTTGCTTGTTACTTGTTGCTTGTTGCTTGTTGCTTGTTGCCTGTTGCTTGTTGCTTGTTGCTTGTTGCTTGTTGGCTGTTGCCTGTTGCTTGTTGCTTGTTGCTTGTTGCTTGTTGCTTGTTGCCTGTTGCCTGTTGCCTGTTGCCTGGTGCCCGTTTCCTGTCGCCTGTTGCCCGTTGCCTGTTGCCCGTTGCCTATTGCTTGTTGCTTGTTGCCTGTTGCCTGTTGCTAGTTGCATGTTGCCTGTTGCCTGTTGCCTGTTGCCTGTCGCTTGTTGCCTGTTGCCTGTTGCCTGTTGCCTGTTGCTTGTTGCTTGTTGCTTGTTGCCTGTTGCTTGTTGCCTGTTGCTGTTGCCTGTTGCCTGTTGCCCGTTTCCTGTCGCCTGTTGCCTGTTGCCTGTTGCCCGTTGCCCGTTTCCTGTCGCCTGTTGCCTGTTGCCTGTTGCTTGTTGCTTGTTGCCTGTTGTCTGTTGCCTGTTGCCTGTTGCCCGTTGCCCGTTTCCTGTCGCCTGTTGCCTGTTGCCTGTTGCCTGTTTCCTGTTGCCTGTTGCCTGTAGCTTGTTGCTTGTTGCTTGTTGCTTGTTGCTTGTTGCTTGTTGCTTGTTGCCTGTTGCCTGTTGCTTGTTGCTTGTTGCCTGTTGCCTGTTGCCTGTTGCCTGTTGCCCGTTGCCCGTTTCCTGTCGCCTGTTGCCTGTTGCCTGTTGCCTGTTTCCTGCTGCCTGTTGCCTGTTGCCTGTTGCCTGTAGCTTGTTGCTTGTTGCTTGTTGCTTGTTGCTTGTTGCCTGTTGCCTGTTGCTTGTTGCTTGTTGTTTAAAGTGTTGCCTGTTGCCTGTTGCCTGTTGCCTGTTGCCTGGTGGCTGTTGCTTGTTGCTTGTTGCCTGTTGCCTGTTGCCTGTTACCTGTTGCCTGTTGCCCGTTGCCCGTTTCCTGTTGCCTGTTGCTTGTTGCTTGTTGCCTGTTGCCTGTTGCCTGTTGCCTGTTGCCTGTTGCTTGTTGCTTGTTGCCTGTTGCCTGTTGCCTGTTGCCTGTTGCCTGTTGCCTGTTTCCTGTTGCCTGTTGCCTGTTGCCTGTAGCTTGTTGCTTGTTGCTTGTTGCTTGTTGCTTGTTGCTTGTTGCCTGTTGCCTGTTGCTTGTTGCTTGTTGCCTGTTGCCTGTTGCTTGTTGCCTGTTGCCTGTTGCCTGTTGCCTGTTGCCTGTTGCCTGTTGCCTGTTGCCTGTTGCCTGTTACCTGTTGCCTGTTGCCTGGTGCCTGTTGCCTGTTGCTTGTTGCTTGTTGCTTGTTGCTTGTTGCTTGTTGCTTGTTGCTTGTTGCTTGTTGCTTGTTGCTTGTTGCTTGTTGCTTGTTGCTTGTTGCTTGTTGCTTGTTGCTTGTTGCTTGTTGCTTGTTGCTTGTGCTCGTTGCTTGTGCTCGTTGCTTGACGCCTGTTGCCTGTTGCAACAAAATATCAATTTGATGACAACCTATCAACGTGCCCTGTAAATGGAGTTGCCGCGTACATTTTCCTGTGCATTACGCATTACTAGCAAAGTCAACAAAAAGTTTATTTGAATATTACATTATTCACTTGTTGCTGTTGCTTGTTTTCTTCTATTGATGCTGGTTTTAATAGATCAATTTATCATGTCCGAGCATAGAGGACAGCTTTCGATTTGAGCTAATTTGTACACAAAATACTAGTATCTAGCTATCTACTTTCAAAATTAACCTTGCAGCGCAAATTTTGTTACCACTTAGTATTTTTTGCTTATAATATTGTTTTTCTCCACATTAAAGTGAAAATTGATATAATAAACCCGATATTTTTTGAGTTTTATCTTAAAAACCTAAAGTGTCCGAGCATAGAGGACTTCTCCCTACGATAAAGCG
The DNA here is from genome assembly GCF_943734655.1 of Sabethes cyaneus. Taxonomy (NCBI): domain Eukaryota; kingdom Metazoa; phylum Arthropoda; class Insecta; order Diptera; family Culicidae; genus Sabethes; species Sabethes cyaneus. The sequence continues at coordinate 97,483,445 of NC_071353.1, read as the reverse complement.
TCAGGGATAGACTTCATTTCAGTCGAGATGTTGACCATCTTTTTCATCACAGATCATGTGCCAGCTATTCAGCAAAATATGGCAAGCAGCAACTTTTCCGGCGGATTCGATGCAGGGCATATTGATCAAGGATCCTAAATCCGTATTGCTATATGCCAGCGAAACGTAATGCGTCTCAGTGGAGACAACGCAACAAGTGCGACAAGTTATCATTCGGGCCTGACAATTGGATATCTAACGAGAAACTCCAACGTCGATGTAACCAACGGCCGATACCAACAGAAATGCGAGAACAAAGATGAAAATGAAGTGAATGAGAACCACTCGACAGAATTGCTTGTTGCCTGTTGCCTGTTGCCTGTTGCCTATTGCTTGTTGCTTGTTGCCTGTTGCCTGTTGCCCGTTGCCTGTTGCCCGTTGCCTATTGCTTGTTGCTTGTTGCCTGTTGCCTGTTGCTAGTTGCATGTTGCCTGTTGCCTGTTGCCTGTTGCCTGTCGCTTGTTGCCTGTTGCCTGTTGCCTGTTGCCTGTTGCTTGTTGCTTGTTGCTTGTTGCCTGTTGCTTGTTGCCTGTTGCTGTTGCCTGTTGCCTGTTGCCTGTTTCCTGTTGCCTGTTTCCTGTTGCCTGTTGCCTGTTGCCTGTTGCCTGTTGCCTGTTGCTTGTTGCCTGTTGCCTGTTGCTTGTTGCTTGTTGCTTGTTGCTTGTTGCTTGTTGCCTGTTGCCTGTTGCCTGTTTCCTGTTGCCTGCTGCTTGTAGCCTTTCGCTTGTTGCTTGTTGCCTGTTGCCTGTTGCCTGTCGCCTGTTGCCTGTTGCTTGTTGCTTGTTGCCTGTTGCTTGTTGCCTGTTGCCTGTTGCCTGTTGCCTGTTGCTTGTTGCCTGTTGCCTGTTGCTTGTTGCTTGTTGCTTGTTGCTTGTTGCTTGTTGCTTGTTGCTTGTTGCTTGTTGCTTGTTGCCTGTTGCCTGTTGCCAGTTGCCTGTTGTCTGTTGCCTGTTGCCTGTTGCCTGTTGCCTGTTGCTTGTTGCTTGTTGCTTGTTGCCTGTTGCATGTTGCCCATTGCCTGTTGCTTGTTGCCTGTTGCATGTTGCCTGTTGCCTGTTGCCTGTTGCCTGTTGCCTGTTGCCTGTTGCCTGTCGCCTGTTGCCTGTTGCCTGTTGCATGTCGCCTGTTGCCTGTTGCCTGTTGCCTGTTGCCTGTTGCCTGTTGCCTGTTGCCTGTTGCCTGTTGCCTGTTACCTGTTGCCTGTTGCCTGTTGCCTGTTGCTTGTTGCCTGTTGCCTGTTGCCTGTTGCTTGTTGCTTGTTGCTTGTTGCTTGTTGCTTGTTGCTTGTTGCTTGTTGCTTGTTGCTTGTTGCTTGTTGCTTGTTGCTTGTTGCTTGTTGCTTGTTGCTTGTTGCTTGTGCTCGTTGCTTGACGCCTGTTGCCTGTTGCAACAAAATATCAATTTGATGACAACCTATCAACGTGCCCTGTAAATGGAGTTGCCGCGTACATTTTCCTGTGCATTACGCATTACTAGCAAAGTCAACAAAAAGTTTATTTGAATATTACATTATTCACTTGTTGCTGTTGCTTGTTTTCTTCTATTGATGCTGGTTTTAATAGATCAATTTATCATGTCCGAGCATAGAGGACAGCTTTCGATTTGAGCTAATTTGTACACAAAATACTAGTATCTAGCTATCTACTTTCAAAATTAACCTTGCAGCGCAAATTTTGTTACCACTTAGTATTTTTTGCTTATAATATTGTTTTTCTCCACATTAAAGTGAAAATTGATATAATAAACCCGATATTTTTTGAGTTTTATCTTAAAAACCTAAAGTGTCCGAGCATAGAGGACTTCTCCCTACGATAAAGCGTCAGGGATAGACTTCATTTCAGTCGAGATGTTGACCATCTTTTTCATCACAGATCATGTGCCAGCTATTCAGCAAAATATGCCAAGCAGCAACTTTTCCGGCGGATTCGATGCAGGGCATATTGATCAAGGATCCTAAATCCGTATTGCTATATGCCAGCGAAACGTAATGCGTCTCAGTGGAGACAACGCAACAAGTGCGACAAGTTATCATTCGGGCCTGACAATTGGATATCTAACGAGAAACTCCAACGTCGATGTAACCAACGGCCAATACCAACAGAAATGCGAGAACAAAGATGAAAATGAAGTGAATGAGAACCACTCGACAGAATTGCTTGTTGCCTGTTGCCTGTTGCCTATTGCTTGTTGCCTGTTGCCTGTTGCCCGTTGCCTGTTGCCCGTTGCCTATTGCTTGTTGCTTGTTGCCTGTTGCCTGTTGCTAGCTGCATGTTGCCTGTTGCCTGTTGCCTGTCGCTTGTTGCCTGTTGCCTGTTGCCTGTTGCCTGTTGCTTGTTGCTTGTTGCTTGTTGCCTGTTGCTTGTTGCCTGTTGCTGTTGCCTGTTGCCTGTTGCCCGTTTCCTGTCGCCTGTTGCCTGTTGCCTGTTGCCCGTTGCCCGTTTCCTGTCGCCTGTTGCCTGTTGCCTGTTGCTTGTTGCTTGTTGCCTGTTGTCTGTTGCCTGTTGCCTGTTGCCCGTTGCCCGTTTCCTGTCGCCTGTTGCCTGTTGCCTGTTGCCTGTTTCCTGTTGCCTGTTGCCTGTAGCTTGTTGCTTGTTGCTTGTTGCTTGTTGCTTGTTGCTTGTTGCCTGTTGCCTGTTGCCTGTTGCTTGTTGCTTGTTGCCTGTTGCCTGTTGCCTGTTGCCTGTTGCCCGTTGCCCGTTTCCTGTCGCCTGTTGCCTGTTGCCTGTTTCCTGTTGCCTGTTGCCTGTTGCCTGTAGCTTGTTGCCTGTTGCCTGTTGCCTGTTGCCTGTTGCCTGTTGCCTGTTTCCTGTTGCCTGTTGCTTGTTGCTTGTTGCTTGTTGCTTGTTGCTTGTTGCTTGTTGCCTGTTGCCTGTTGCTAGTTGCATGTTGCCTGTTGCTAGTTGCATGTTGCCTGTTGCCTGTTGCCTGTTGCCTGTCGCTTGTTGCTTGTTGCCTGTTGCCTGTTGCTTGTTGCTTGTTGCCTGTTGCCTGTTGCTTGTTGCCTGTTGCCTGTTGCCTGTTGGCTGTTGCTTGTTGCTTGTTGCCTGTTGCCTGTTGCCTGTTTCCTGTTGCCTGTTGCCTGTTGCCTGTTGCCTGTTGCCAGAAATGCGAGAACAAAGATGAAAATGAAGTGAATGAGAACCAATCGACAGAATTGCTTGTTGCCTCTTGCCTGTTGCCTGTTGCCTGTTGCCTGTTGGCTGTTGCTTGTTGCTTGTTGCCTGTTGCCTGTTGCCTGTTGCCTGTTGCCCGTTGCCCGTTTCCTGTTGCCTGTTGCTTGTTGCTTGTTGCCTGTTGCCTGTTGCCTGTTGCCTGTTGCTTGTTGCTTGTTGCCTGTTGCCTGTTGCCTGTTGCCTGTTGCCTGTTGCCTGTTGCCTGTTGCCTGTTGCCTGTTGCCTGTTGCCCGTTTCCTGTCGCCTGTTGCCTGTTGCCCGTTGCCCGTTTCCTGTCGCCTGTTGCCTGTTTCCTGTTGCCTGTTGCCTGTTGCCTGTTGCCTGTAGCTTGTTGCTTGTTGCTTGTTGCTTGTTGCTTGTTGCTTGTTGCTTGTTGCCTGTTGCCTGTTGCCTGTTGCTTGTTGCTTGTTGCCTGTTGCCTGTTGCTTGTTGCCTGTTGCCTGTTGCCTGTTGGCTGTTGCTTGTTGCTTGTTGCCTGTTGCCTGTTGCCTGTTGCCCGTTGCCCGTTTCCTGTCGCCTGTTGCCTGTTGCCTGTTGCCTGTTGCCTGTTGCCTGTTGCCTGTTGCCTGTTGCCTGTTGCCTGTTGCCTGTTGCCTGTTGCCTGTTGCCTGTTGCCTGTTGCCTGTTTCCTGTTGCCTGTCGCCTGTTGCCTGTTGCTTGTTGCTTGTTGCTTGTTGCTTGTTGCTTGTTGCTTGTTGCTTGTTGCTTGTTGCTTGTTGCTTGTTGCTTGTTGCTTGTTGCTTGTTGCTTGTTGCTTGTTGCTTGTTGCTTGTGCTCGTTGCTTGTGCTCGTTGCTTGACGCCTGTTGCCTGTTGCAACAAAATATCAATTTGATGACAACCTATCAACGTGCCCTGTAAATGGAGTTGCCGCGTACATTTTCCTGTGCATTACGCATTACTAGCAAAGTCAACAAAAAGTTTATTTGAATATTACATTATTCACTTGTTGCTGTTGCTTGTTTTCTTCTATTGATGCTGGTTTTAATAGATCAATTTATCATGTCCGAGCATAGAGGACAGCTTTCGATTTGAGCTAATTTGTACACAAAATACTAGTATCTAGCTATCTACTTTCAAAATTAACCTTGCAGCGCAAATTTTGTTACCACTTAGTATTTTTTGCTTATAATATTGTTTTTCTCCACATTAAAGTGAAAATTGATATAATAAACCCGATATTTTTTGAGTTTTATCTTAAAAACCTAAAGTGTCCGAGCATAGAGGACTTCTCCCTACGATAAAGCGTCAGGGATAGACTTCATTTCAGTCGAGATGTTGACCATCTTTTTCATCACAGATCATGTGCCAGCTATTCAGCAAAATATGGCAAGCAGCAACTTTTCCGGCGGATTCGATGCAGGGCATATTGATCAAGGATCCTAAATCCGTATTGCTATATGCCAGCGAAACGTAATGCGTCTCAGTGGAGACAACGCAACAAGTGCGACAAGTTATCATTCGGGCCTGACAATTGGATATCTAACGAGAAACTCCAACGTCGATGTAACCAACGGCCGATACCAACAGAAATGCGAGAACAAAGATGAAAATGAAGTGAATGAGAACCACTCGACAGAATTGCTTGTTGCCTGTTGCCTGTTGCCTGTTGCCTATTGCTTGTTGCTTGTTGCCTGTTGCCTGTTGCCCGTTGCCTGTTGCCCGTTGCCTATTGCTTGTTGCTTGTTGCCTGTTGCCTGTTGCTAGTTGCATGTTGCCTGTTGCCTGTTGCCTGTTGCCTGTCGCTTGTTGCCTGTTGCCTGTTGCCTGTTGCCTGTTGCTTGTTGCTTGTTGCTTGTTGCCTGTTGCTTGTTGCCTGTTGCTGTTGCCTGTTGCCTGTTGCCTGTTGCCTGTTTCCTGTTGCCTGTTTCCTGTTGCCTGTTGCCTGTTGCCTGTTGCCTGTTGCCTGTTGCTTGTTGCCTGTTGCCTGTTGCTTGTTGCTTGTTGCTTGTTGCTTGTTGCCTGTTGCTTGTTGCCTGTTGCCTGTTGCCTGTTTCCTGTTGCCTGCTGCTTGTAGCCTTTCGCTTGTTGCTTGTTGCCTGTTGCCTGTTGCCTGTCGCCTGTTGCCTGTTGCTTGTTGCTTGTTGCCTGTTGCTTGTTGCCTGTTGCCTGTTGCCTGTTGCCTGTTGCTTGTTGCCTGTTGCCTGTTGCTTGTTGCTTGTTGCTTGTTGCTTGTTGCTTGTTGCTTGTTGCTTGTTGCTTGCTGCTTGTTGCTTGTTGCCTGTTGCCTGTTGCCTGTCGCATGTTGCCTGTTGCTGTTGCCTGTTGCTGTTGCCTGTCGCCTGTTGCCTGTTGCTTGTTGCTTGTTGCCTGCTGCTTGTTGCCTGTTTCCTGTTGCCTGTTTCCTGTTGCCTGTTGCCTGTTGCCTGTTGCCTGTTGCCTGTTGCCTGTTGCTTGTTGCCTGTTGCCTGTTGCCTGTTGCTTGTTGCCTGTTGCCTGTTGCCTGTTGCTTGTTGCTTGTTGCTTGGTGCTTGTTGCTTGTTGCTTGTTGCTTGTTGCTTGTTGCTTGTTGCTTGTTGCTTGTTGCTTGTTGCCTGTTGCCTGTTGCTTGTTGCTTGTTGCCTGTTGCCTGTTGCCTGTTGCCTGTTGCCTGTTGCCTGTTGCCTGTTGCCTGCTGCCTGTTGCCTGTTGCCTGTTGCCTGTTGCCTGTTGCCTGTTACCTGTTGCCTGTTGCCTGTTGCCTGGTGCCTGTTGCCTGTTGCTTGTTGCTTGTTGCCTGTTGCCTGTTGCCTGTTGCTTGTTGCTTGTTGCTTGTTGCTTGTTGCTTGTTGCTTGTTGCTTGTTGCTTGTTGCTTGTTGCTTGTTGCTTGTTGCTTGTTGCTTGTTGCTTGTTGCTTGTTGCTTGTTGCTTGTTGCTTGTTGCTTGTTGCTTGTTGCTTGTTGCTTGTTGCTTGTTGCTTGTTGCTTGTTGCTTGTTGCTTGTTGCTTGTTGCTTGTTGCTTGTTGCTTGTTGCTTGTTGCTTGTGCTCGTTGCTTGACGCCTGTTGCCTGTTGCAACAAAATATCAATTTGATGACAACCTATCAACGTGCCCTGTAAATGGAGTTGCCGCGTACATTTTCATGTGCATTACGCATTACTAGCAAAGTCAACAAAAAATTTATTTGAATATTACTTTATTCGCTTATACATAGCAAACCTGCAAGGACTGCACTCACAAGATTTGTGCTGGACACTGGAATTTTGAATTGTTCTAGGATAGTTTTCTTCTATTGATGCTGGTTTTAATAGATCAATTTATCATGTCCGAGCATAGAGGACAGCTTTCGATTTGAGCTAATTTGTACACAAAATACTAGTATCTAGCTATCTACTTTCAAAATTAACCTTGCAGCGCAAATTTTGTTACCACTTAGTATTTTTTGCTTATAATATTGTTTTTCTCCACATTAAAGTGAAAATTGATATAATAAACCCGATATTTTTTGAGTTTTATCTTAAAAACCTAAAGTGTCCGAGCATAGAGGACTTCTCCCTACGATAAAGCGTCAGGGATAGACTTCATTTCAGTCGAGATGTTGACCATCTTTTTCATCACAGATCATGTGCCAGCTATTCAGCAAAATATGGCAAGCAGCAACTTTTCCGGCGGATTCGATGCAGGGCATATTGATCAAGGATCCTAAATCCGTATTGCTATATGCCAGCGAAACGTAATGCGTCTCAGTGGAGACAACGCAACAAGTGCGACAAGTTATCATTCGGGCCTGACAATTGGATATCTAACGAGAAACTCCAACGTCGATGTAACCAACGGCCAATACCAACAGAAATGCGAGAACAAAGATGAAAATGAAGTGAATGAGAACCAATCGACAGAATTGCTTGTTGCCTGTTGCCTATTGCTTGTTGCTTGTTGCCTGTTGCCTGTTGCCTGTTGCTTGTTGCCCGTTGCCTGTTGCCTGTTTCCTGTTGCCTATTGCTTGTTGCTTGTTGCCTGTTGCTTGTGCATGTTGCCTGTCGCCTGTTGCCTGTCGCTTGTTGCCTGTTGCTTGTTGCTTGTTGCTTGTTGCCTGTTGCCTGTTGCTGTTGCCTGTCGCATGTTGCCTGTTGCCTGTTGCCTGTTGCTTGTTGCTTGTTGCCTGTTGCCTGTTGCCTGTTGCCTGTTGCCTGTTGCCTGTTGCCTGTTGCCTGTTGCTTGTTGCCTGTTGCCTGTTGCCTGTTGCCTGTTGCCTGTTGCCTGTTGCCTGTTGCCTGTTGCCTGTTGCCTGTTGCCTGTTGCCTGTTGCCTGTTGCCTGTTGCCTGTTGCCTGCAGCTTGTTGCTTGTTGCTTGTTGCTTGTTGCTTGTTGCTTGTTGCTTGTTGCTTGTTGCTTGTTGCTTGTTGCTTGTTGCTTGTTGCTTGTTGCTTGTTGCTTGTTGCCTGTTGCTTGTTGCTTGTTGCTTGTTGCTTGTTGCCTGTTGCTTGTTGCTTGACGCCTGTTGCCTGTTGCCTGTTGCCTGTTGCTGTTGCCAGTCGCCTGTTGCCTGTTGCCTGTCGCTTGTTGCCTGTTGCCTGTTGCTTGTTGCTTGTTGCTTGTTGCTTGTTGCTTGTTGCTTGTTGCTTGTTGCTTGTTGCTTGTTGCCTGTTGCCTGTTGCCTGTTGCCTGTTGCCTGTTGCTTGTTGCTTGTTGCTTGTTGCCTGTTGCTTGTTGCTTGTTGCCTGTTGCCTGTTGCCTGTTGCCTGTTGCCTGTTGCCTGTTGCCTGGTGCCTGTTGCCTGTTGCTTGTTGCTTGTTGCCTGTTGCCTGTTGCCTGTTGCCTGTTGCTTGTTGCTTGTTGCTTGTTGCTTGTTGCTTGTTGCTTGTTGCTTGTTGCTTGTTGCTTGTTGCTTGTTGCTTGTTGCTTGTTGCTTGTTGCTTGTGCTCGTTGCTTGTGCTCGTTGCTTGACGCCTGTTGCCTGTTGCAACAAAATATCAATTTGATGACAACCTATCAACGTGCCCTGTAAATGGAGTTGCCGCGTACATTTTCCTGTGCATTACGCATTACTAGCAAAGTCAACAAAAAGTTTATTTGAATATTACATTATTCACTTGTTGCTGTTGCTTGTTTTCTTCTATTGATGCTGGTTTTAATAGATCAATTTATCATGTCCGAGCTCTATGGACAGCTTTCGATTTGAGCTAATTTGTACACAAAATACTAGTATCTAGCTATCTACTTTCAAAATTAACCTTGCAGCGCAAATTTTGTTACCACTTAGTATTTTTTGCTTATAATATTGTTTTTCTCCACATTAAAGTGAAAATTGATATAATAAACCCGATATTTTTTGAGTTTTATCTTAAAAACCTAAAGTGTCCGAGCATAGAGGACTTCTCCCTACGATAAAGCGTCAGGGATAGACTTCATTTCAGTCGAGATGTTGACCATCTTTTTCATCACAGATCATGTGCCAGCTATTCAGCAAAATATGGCAAGCAGCAACTTTTCCGGCGGATTCGATGCAGGGCATATTGATCAAGGATCCTAAATCCGTATTGCTATATGCCAGCGAAACGTAATGCGTCTCAGTGGAGACAACGCAACAAGTGCGACAAGTTATCATTCGGGCCTGACAATTGGATATCTAACGAGAAACTCCAACGTCGATGTAACCAACGGCCAATACCAACAGAAATGCGAGAACAAAGATGAAAATGAAGTGAATGAGAACCACTCGACAGAATTGCTTGTTGCCTGTTGCCTGTTGCCTATTGCTTGTTGCTTGTTGCCTGTTGCCTGTTGCTTGTTGCATGTTGCCTGTTGCCTGTTGCCTGTTGCTTGTTGCCTGTTGCCTGTTGCTTGTTGCATGTTGCCTGTTGCCTGTTGCCTGTCGCGTGTTGCCTGTTGCCTGTTGCCTGTTGCCTGTTGCCTGTTGCCTGTTGCCTGTTGCCTGTCGCATGTTGCCTGTTGCTGTTGCCTGTTGCTGTTGCCTGTTGCCTGTTGCCTGTTGCCTGTTGCTTGTTGCCTGTTGCTTGTTGCCTGTTGCCTGTTGCTTGTTGCTTGTTGCCTGTTGCCTGTTGCCTGGTGCCTGTTGCCTGTTTCCTGTTGCCTGTTGCCTGTAGCGTGTTGCTTGTTGCTTGTTGCTTGTTGCTTGTTGCTTGTTGCTTGTTGCTTGTTGCTTGTTGCTTGTTGCCTGTTGCCTGTTGCCTGTTGCCTGTTGCCTGTTGCCTGTTGCCTGTTGCCTGTTGCCTGTTGCCTGTTGCCTGTTGCTTGTTGCTTGTTGCTTGTTGCTTGTTGCTTGTTGCTTGTTGCTTGTTGCTTGTTGCTTGTTGCTTGTTGCTTGTTGCTTGTTGCCTGTTGCCTGTTGCCTGTTGCTTGTTGCCTGTTGCCTGTTGCCTGTTGCCTGTTGCTTGTTGCTGCTGCCTGTCGCATGTTGCTGCTGCCTGTCGCATGTTGCTGCTGCCTGTCGCATGTTGCCTGTTGCCTGTTGCCTGTTGCCTGTTTCCTGTTGCCTGTTGCCTGTAGCTTGTTGCTTGTTGCTTGTTGCCTGTTGCTTGTTGCTTGTTGCTTGTTGCTTGTTGCTTGTTGCTTGTTGCTTGTTGCTTGTTGCTTGTTGCTTGTTGCTTGTTGCCTGTTGCCTGTTGCTTGTTGCTTGTTGCTTGTTGCTTGTTGCTTGTTGCCTGTTGCCTGTTGCCTGTTGCCTGGTGCCCGTTTCCTGTCGCCTGTTGCCCGTTGCCTGTTGCCCGTTGCCTATTGCTTGTTGCTTGTTGCCTGTTGCCTGTTGCTAGTTGCATGTTGCCTGTTGCCTGTTGCCTGTTGCCTGTCGCTTGTTGCCTGTTGCCTGTTGCCTGTTGCCTGTTGCTTGTTGCTTGTTGCTTGTTGCCTGTTGCTTGTTGCCTGTTGCTGTTGCCTGTTGCCTGTTGCCCGTTTCCTGTCGCCTGTTGCCTGTTGCCTGTTGCCCGTTGCCCGTTTCCTGTCGCCTGTTGCCTGTTGCCTGTTGCCTGTTGCTTGTTGCTTGTTGCCTGTTGTCTGTTGCCTGTTGCCTGTTGCCCGTTGCCCGTTTCCTGTCGCCTGTTGCCTGTTGCCTGTTGCCTGTTTCCTGTTGCCTGTTGCCTGTAGCTTGTTGCTTGTTGCTTGTTGCTTGTTGCTTGTTGCTTGTTGCCTGTTGCCTGTTGCTTGTTGCTTGTTGCCTGTTGCCTGTTGCCTGTTGCCTGTTGCCCGTTGCCCGTTTCCTGTCGCCTGTTGCCTGTAGCTTGTTGCTTGTTGCTTGTTGCTTGTTGCTTGTTGCCTGTTGCCTGTTGCTTGTTGCTTGTTGTTTAAAGTGTTGCCTGTTGCCTGTTGCCTGTTGCCTGTTGCCTGTTGGCTGTTGCTTGTTGCTTGTTGCTTGTTGCTTGTTGCCTGTTGCCTGTTGCCTGTTGCCTGTTGCCTGTTGCCCGTTGCCCGTTTCCTGTTGCCTTTTGCTTGTTGCTTGTTGCCTGTTGCCTGTTGCCTGTTGCCTGTTGCCTGTTGCCTGTTGCCTGTTGCTTGTTGCCTGTTGCCTGTTGCCTGTTGCCTGTTGCCTGTTGCCTGTTGCCTGTTTCCTGTTGCCTGTTGCCTGTTGCCTGTAGCTTGTTGCTTGTTGCTTGTTGCTTGTTGCTTGTTGCCTGTTGCCTGTTGCTTGTTGCTTGTTGCCTGTTGCCTGTTGCTTGTTGCCTGTTGCCTGTTGCCTGTTGGCTGTTGCTTGTTGCTTGTTGCCTGTTGCCTGTTGCCTGTTGCCTGTTGCCCGTTGCCCGTTTCCTGTCGCCTGTTGCCTGTTGCCTGTTGCCTGTTGCCTGTTGCCTGTTGCCTGTTGCCTGTTGCCTGTTGCCTGTTGCCTGTTGCCTGTTGCCTGTTGCCTGTTGCCTGTTGCCTGTTGCCTGTTGCCTGTTGCCTGTTTCCTGTTGCCTGTCGCCTGTTGCCTGTTGCTTGTTGCTTGTTACTTGTTGCTTGTTGCTTGTTGCTTGTTGCTTGTTGCTTGTTGCTTGTTGCTTGTTGCTTGTTGCTTGTTGCTTGTTGCTTGTTGCTTGTTGCTTGTTGCTTGTGCTCGTTGCTTGTGCTCGTTGCTTGACGCCTGTTGCCTGTTGCAACAAAATATCAATTTGATGACAACCTATCAACGTGCCCTGTAAATGGAGTTGCCGCGTACATTTTCCTGTGCATTACGCATTACTAGCAAAGTCAACAAAAAGTTTATTTGAATATTACATTATTCACTTGTTGCTGTTGCTTGTTTTCTTCTATTGATGCTGGTTTTAATAGATCAATTTATCATGTCCGAGCATAGAGGACAGCTTTCGATTTGAGCTAATTTGTACACAAAATACTAGTATCTAGCTATCTACTTTCAAAATTAACCTTGCAGCGCAAATTTTGTTACCACTTAGTATTTTTTGCTTATAATATTGTTTTTCTCCACATTAAAGTGAAAATTGATATAATAAACCCGATATTTTTTGAGTTTTATCTTAAAAACCTAAAGTGTCCGAGCATAGAGGACTTCTCCCTACGATAAAGCGTCAGGGATAGACTTCATTTCAGTCGAGATGTTGACCATCTTTTTCATCACAGATCATGTGCCAGCTATTCAGCAAAATATGGCAAGCAGCAACTTTTCCGGCGGATTCGATGCAGGGCATATTGATCAAGGATCCTAAATCCGTATTGCTATATGCCAGCGAAACGTAATGCGTCTCAGTGGAGACAACGCAACAAGTGCGACAAGTTATCATTCGGGCCTGACAATTGGATATCTAACGAGAAACTCCAACGTCGATGTAACCAACGGCCGATACCAACAGAAATGCGAGAACAAAGATGAAAATGAAGTGAATGAGAACCACTCGACAGAATTGCTTGTTGCCTGTTGCCTGTTGCCTGTTGCCTATTGCTTGTTGCTTGTTGCCTGTTGCCTGTTGCCCGTTGCCTGTTGCCCGTTGCCTATTGCTTGTTGCTTGTTGCCTGTTGCCTGTTGCTAGTTGCATGTTGCCTGTTGCCTGTTGCCTGTTGCCTGTCGCTTGTTGCCTGTTGCCTGTTGCCTGTTGCTTGTTGCTTGTTGCTTGTTGCCTGTTGCTTGTTGCCTGTTGCTGTTGCCTGTTGCCTGTTGCCTGTTTCCTGTTGCCTGTTTCCTGTTGCCTGTTGCCTGTTGCCTGTTGCCTGTTGCCTGTTGCTTGTTGCCTGTTGCCTGTTGCTTGTTGCTTGTTGCTTGTTGCCTGTTGCTTGTTGCCTGTTGCCTGTTGCCTGTTGCCTGTTTCCTGTTGCCTGCTGCTTGTAGCCTTTCGCTTGTTGCTTGTTGCTTGTTGCCTGTTGCCTGTTGCCTGTTGCCTGTTGCCTGTCGCCTGTTGCCTGTTGCTTGTTGCCTGTTGCCTGTTGCCTGTTGCTTGTTGCCTGTTGCCTGTTGCTTGTTGCTTGTTGCTTGTTGCTTGTTGCTTGTTGCTTGTTGCTTGTTGCCTGTTGCCTGTTGCCTGTCGCATGTTGCCTGTTGCTGTTGCCTGTTGCTGTTGCCTGTTGCCTGTTGCCTGTTGCTTGTTGCTTGTTGCCTGCTGCTTGTTGCCTGTTTCCTGTTGCCTGTTTCCTGTTGCCTGTTGCCTGTTGCCTGTTGCCTGTTGCCTGTTGCTTGTTGCCTGTTGCCTGTTGCCTGTTGCCTGTTGCCTGTTGCTTGTTGCCTGTTGCCTGTTGCCTGTTGCTTGTTGCTTGTTGCTTGGTGCTTGTTGCTTGTTGCTTGTTGCTTGTTGCTTGTTGCTTGTTGCTTGTTGCCTGTTGCCTGTTGCTTGTTGCTTGTTGCCTGTTGCCTGTTGCCTGTTGCCTGTTGCCTGTTGCCTGTTGCCTGTTGCCTGTTGCCTGTTGCCTGTTGCCTGTTGCCTGTTGCCTGTTGCCTGTTGCCTGTTACCTGTTGCCTGTTGCCTGTTGCCTGTTGCCTGGTGCCTGTTGCCTGTTGCTTGTTGCTTGTTGCCTGTTGCCTGTTGCTTGTAGCTTGTTGCTTGTTGCTTGTTGCTTGTTGCTTGTTGCTTGTTGCTTGTTGCTTGTTGCTTGTTGCTTGTTGCTTGTTGCTTGTTGCTTGTTGCTTGTTGCTTGTTGCTTGTTGCTTGTTGCTTGTTGCTTGTTGCTTGTTGCTTGTTGCTTGTTGCTTGTTGCTTGTTGCTTGTTGCTTGTTGCTTGTTGCTTGTTGCTTGTTGCTTGTTGCTTGTTGCTTGTTGCTTGTGCTCGTTGCTTGACGCCTGTTGCCTGTTGCAACAAAATATCAATTTGATGACAACCTATCAACGTGCCCTGTAAATGGAGTTGCCGCGTACATTTTCATGTGCATTACGCATTACTAGCAAAGTCAACAAAAAATTTATTTGAATATTACTTTATTCGCTTATACATAGCAAACCTGCAAGGACTGCACTCACAAGATTTGTGCTGGACACTGGAATTTTGAATTGTTCTAGGATAGTTTTCTTCTATTGATGCTGGTTTTAATAGATCAATTTATCATGTCCGAGCATAGAGGACAGCTTTCGATTTGAGCTAATTTGTACACAAAATACTAGTATCTAGCTATCTACTTTCAAAATTAACCTTGCAGCGCAAATTTTGTTACCACTTAGTATTTTTTGCTTATAATATTGTTTTTCTCCACATTAAAGTGAAAATTGATATAATAAACCCGATATTTTTTGAGTTTTATCTTAAAAACCTAAAGTGTCCGAGCATAGAGGACTTCTCCCTACGATAAAGCGTCAGGGATAGACTTCATTTCAGTCGAGATGTTGACCATCTTTTTCATCACAGATCATGTGCCAGCTATTCAGCAAAATATGGCAAGCAGCAACTTTTCCGGCGGATTCGATGCAGGGCATATTGATCAAGGATCCTAAATCCGTATTGCTATATGCCAGCGAAACGTAATGCGTCTCAGTGGAGACAACGCAACAAGTGCGACAAGTTATCATTCGGGCCTGACAATTGGATATCTAACGAGAAACTCCAACGTCGATGTAACCAACGGCCGATACCAACAGAAATGCGAGAACAAAGATGAAAATGAAGTGAATGAGAACCACTCGACAGAATTGCTTGTTGCCTGTTGCCTGTTGCCTGTTGCCTATTGCTTGTTGCTTGTTGCCTGTTGCCTGTTGCCCGTTGCCTGTTGCCCGTTGCCTATTGCTTGTTGCTTGTTGCCTGTTGCCTGTTGCTAGTTGCATGTTGCCTGTTGCCTGTTGCCTGTTGCCTGTCGCTTGTTGCCTGTTGCCTGTTGCCTGTTGCCTGTTGCTTGTTGCTTGTTGCTTGTTGCCTGTTGCTTGTTGCCTGTTGCTGTTGCCTGTTGCCTGTTGCCTGTTGCCTGTTTCCTGTTGCCTGTTTCCTGTTGCCTGTTGCCTGTTGCCTGTTGCCTGTTGCCTGTTGCTTGTTGCCTGTTGCCTGTTGCTTGTTGCTTGTTGCTTGTTGCCTGTTGCTTGTTGCCTGTTGCCTGTTGCCTGTTGCCTGTTTCCTGTTGCCTGCTGCTTGTAGCCTTTCGCTTGTTGCTTGTTGCTTGTTGCCTGTTGCCTGTTGCCTGTTGCCTGTTGCCTGTTGCTTGTTGCCTGTTGCCTGTTGCCTGTTGCCTGTTGCCTGTTGCTTGTTGCCTGTTGCCTGTTGCTTGTTGCTTGTTGCTTGTTGCTTGTTGCTTGTTGCTTGTTGCTTGTTGCTTGTTGCTTGTTGCCTGTTGCCTGTTGCCTGTTGCCTGTCGCATGTTGCCTGTTGCTGTTGCCTGTTGCTGTTGCCTGTTGCCTGTTGCCTGTTGCTTGTTGCTTGTTGCCTGCTGCTTGTTGCCTGTTTCCTGTTGCCTGTTTCCTGTTGCCTGTTTCCTGTTGCCTGTTGCCTGTTGCCTGTTGCCTGTTGCCTGTTGCCTGTTGCTTGTTGCCTGTTGCCTGTTGCCTGTTGCTTGTTGCCTGTTGCCTGTTGCCTGTTGCTTGTTGCTTGTTGCTTGGTGCTTGTTGCTTGTTGCTTGTTGCTTGTTGCTTGTTGCTTGTTGCTTGTTGCTTGTTGCCTGTTGCCTGTTGCCTGTTGCTTGTTGCCTGTTGCCTGTTGCCTGTTGCCTGTTGCCTGTTGCCTGTTGCCTGTTGCCTGTTGCCTGTTGCCTGTTACCTGTTGCCTGTTGCCTGTTGCCTGTTGCCTGGTGCCTGTTGCCTGTTGCTTGTTGCTTGTTGCCTGTTGCATGTTGCTTGTAGCTTGTTGCTTGTTGCTTGTTGCTTGTTGCTTGTTGCTTGTTGCTTGTTGCTTGTTGCTTGTTGCTTGTTGCTTGTTGCTTGTTGCTTGTTGCTTGTTGCTTGTTGCTTGTTGCTTGTTGCTTGTTGCTTGTTGCTTGTTGCTTGTTGCTTGTTGCTTGTTGCTTGTTGCTTGTTGCTTGTGCTCGTTGCTTGACGCCTGTTGCCTGTTGCAACAAAATATCAATTTGATGACAACCTATCAACGTGCCCTGTAAATGGAGTTGCCGCGTACATTTTCATGTGCATTACGCATTACTAGCAAAGTCAACAAAAAATTTATTTGAATATTACTTTATTCGCTTATACATAGCAAACCTGCAAGGACTGCACTCACAAGATTTGTGCTGGACACTGGAATTTTGAATTGTTCTAGGATAGTTTTCTTCTATTGATGCTGGTTTTAATAGATCAATTTATCATGTCCGAGCATAGAGGACAGCTTTCGATTTGAGCTAATTTGTACACAAAATACTAGTATCTAGCTATCTACTTTCAAAATTAACCTTGCAGCGCAAATTTTGTTACCACTTAGTATTTTTTGCTTATAATATTGTTTTTCTCCACATTAAAGTGAAAATTGATATAATAAACCCGATATTTTTTGAGTTTTATCTTAAAAACCTAAAGTGTCCGAGCATAGAGGACTTCTCCCTACGATAAAGCGTCAGGGATAGACTTCATTTCAGTCGAGATGTTGACCATCTTTTTCATCACAGATCATGTGCCAGCTATTCAGCAAAATATGCCAAGCAGCAACTTTTCCGGCGGATTCGATGCAGGGCATATTGATCAAGGATCCTAAATCCGTATTGCTATATGCCAGCGAAACGTAATGCGTCTCAGTGGAGACAACGCAACAAGTGCGACAAGTTATCATTCGGGCCTGACAATTGGATATCTAACGAGAAACTCCAACGTCGATGTAACCAACGGCCGATACCAACAGAAATGCGAGAACAAAGATGAAAATGAAGTGAATGAGAACCAATCGACAGAATTGCTTGTTGCCTGTTGCCTATTGCTTGTTGCTTGTTGCCTGTTGCCTGTTGCCTGTTGCTTGTTGCCCGTTGCCTGTTGCCTGTTTCCTGTTGCCTATTGCTTGTTGCTTGTTGCCTGTTGCTTGTGCATGTTGCCTGTTTCCTGTTGCCTATTGCTTGTTGCTTGTTGCCTGTTGCTTGTGCATGTTGCCTGTCGCCTGTTGCCTGTCGCTTGTTGCCTGTTGCTTGTTGCTTGTTGCCTGTTGCCTGTTGCTGTTGCCTGTCGCATGTTGCCTGTTGCCTGTTGCCTGTTGCTTGTTGCTTGTTGCCTGTTGCCTGTTGCCTGTTGCCTGTTGCCTGTTGCCTGTTGCCTGTTGCTTGTTGCCTGTTGCCTGTTGCCTGTTGCCTGTTGCCTGTTGCCTGTTGCCTGTTGCCTGTTGCCTGTTGCCTGTTGCCTGTTGCCTGTTGCCTGTAGCTTGTTGCTTGTTGCTTGTTGCTTGTTGCTTGTTGCTTGTTGCTTGTTGCTTGTTGCTTGTTGCTTGTTGCTTGTTGCTTGTTGCTTGTTGCTTGTTGCTTGTTGCTTGTTGCTTGTTGCTTGTTGCTTGTTGCTTGTTGCTTGTTGCTTGTTGCCTGTTGCTTGTTGCTTGTTGCCTGTTGCCTGTTGCCTGTTGCCTGTTGCTGTTGCCAGTCGCCTGTTGCCTGTTGCCTGTCGCTTGTTGCCTGTTGCCTGTTGCTTGTTGCTTGTTGCTTGTTGCTTGTTGCTTGTTGCTTGTTGCTTGTTGCTTGTTGCTTGTTGCTTGTTGCTTGTTGCCTGTTGCCTGTTGCCTGTTGCTTGTTGCTTGTTGCCTGTTGCTTGTTGCTTGTTGCCTGTTGCCTGTTGCCTGTTGCCTGTTGCCTGGTGCCTGTTGCCTGTTGCTTGTTGCTTGTTGCCTGTTGCCTGTTGCCTGTTGCCTGTTGCTTGTTGCTTGTTGCTTGTTGCTTGTTGCTTGTTGCTTGTTGCTTGTTGCTTGTTGCTTGTTGCTTGTTGCTTGTTGCTTGTGCTCGTTGCTTGACGCCTGTTGCCTGTTGCAACAAAATATCAATTTGATGACAACCTATCAACGTGCCCTGTAAATGGAGTTGCCGCGTACATTTTCATGTGCATTACGCATTACTAGCAAAGTCAACAAAAAATTTATTTGAATATTACTTTATTCGCTTATACATAGCAAACCTGCAAGGACTGCACTCACAAGATTTGTGCTGGACACTGGAATTTTGAATTGTTCTAGGATAGTTTTCTTCTATTGATGCTGGTTTTAATAGATCAATTTATCATGTCCGAGCATAGAGGACAGCTTTCGATTTGAGCTAATTTGTACACAAAATACTAGTATCTAGCTATCTACTTTCAAAATTAACCTTGCAGCGCAAATTTTGTTACCACTTAGTATTTTTTGCTTATAATATTGTTTTTCTCCACATTAAAGTGAAAATTGATATAATAAACCCGATATTTTTTGAGTTTTATCTTAAAAACCTAAAGTGTCCGAGCATAGAGGACTTCTCCCTACGATAAAGCGTCAGGGATAGACTTCATTTCAGTCGAGATGTTGACCATCTTTTTCATCACAGATCATGTGCCAGCTATTCAGCAAAATATGCCAAGCAGCAACTTTTCCGGCGGATTCGATGCAGGGCATATTGATCAAGGATCCTAAATCCGTATTGCTATATGCCAGCGAAACGTAATGCGTCTCAGTGGAGACAACGCAACAAGTGCGACAAGTTATCATTCGGGCCTGACAATTGGATATCTAACGAGAAACTCCAACGTCGATGTAACCAACGGCCGATACCAACAGAAATGCGAGAACAAAGATGAAAATGAAGTGAATGAGAACCAATCGACAGAATTGCTTGTTGCCTGTTGCCTATTGCTTGTTGCTTGTTGCCTGTTGCCTGTTGCCTGTTGCTTGTTGCCCGTTGCCTGTTGCCTGTTTCCTGTTGCCTATTGCTTGTTGCTTGTTGCCTGTTGCTTGTGCATGTTGCCTGTTTCCTGTTGCCTATTGCTTGTTGCTTGTTGCCTGTTGCTTGTGCATGTTGCCTGTCGCCTGTTGCCTGTCGCTTGTTGCCTGTTGCTTGTTGCTTGTTGCCTGTTGCCTGTTGCTGTTGCCTGTCGCATGTTGCCTGTTGCCTGTTGCCTGTTGCTTGTTGCTTGTTGCCTGTTGCCTGTTGCCTGTTGCCTGTTGCCTGTTGCCTGTTGCCTGTTGCTTGTTGCCTGTTGCCTGTTGCCTGTTGCCTGTTGCCTGTTGCCTGTTGCCTGTTGTCTGTTGCCTGTTGCCTGTTGCCTGTTGCCTGTTGCCTGTTGCCTGTAGCTTGTTGCTTGTTGCTTGTTGCTTGTTGCTTGTTGCTTGTTGCTTGTTGCTTGTTGCTTGTTGCTTGTTGCTTGTTGCTTGTTGCTTGTTGCTTGTTGCTTGTTGCTTGTTGCTTGTTGCTTGTTGCTTGTTGCTTGTTGCTTGTTGCTTGTTGCCTGTTGCTTGTTGCTTGTTGCCTGTTGCCTGTTGCCTGTTGCCTGTTGCTGTTGCCAGTCGCCTGTTGCCTGTTGCCTGTCGCTTGTTGCCTGTTGCCTGTTGCTTGTTGCTTGTTGCTTGTTGCTTGTTGCTTGTTGCTTGTTGCTTGTTGCTTGTTGCTTGTTGCTTGTTGCTTGTTGCCTGTTGCCTGTTGCCTGTTGCTTGTTGCTTGTTGCCTGTTGCTTGTTGCTTGTTGCCTGTTGCCTGTTGCCTGTTGCCTGTTGCCTGTTGCCTGGTGCCTGTTGCCTGTTGCTTGTTGCTTGTTGCCTGTTGCCTGTTGCCTGTTGCCTGTTGCTTGTTGCTTGTTGCTTGTTGCTTGTTGCTTGTTGCTTGTTGCTTGTTGCTTGTTGCTTGTTGCTTGTTGCTTGTTGCTTGTGCTCGTTGCTTGTGCTCGTTGCTTGACGCCTGTTGCCTGTTGCAACAAAATATCAATTTGATGACAACCTATCAACGTGCCCTGTAAATGGAGTTGCCGCGTACATTTTCCTGTGCATTACGCATTACTAGCAAAGTCAACAAAAAGTTTATTTGAATATTACATTATTCACTTGTTGCTGTTGCTTGTTTTCTTCTATTGATGCTGGTTTTAATAGATCAATTTATCATGTCCGAGCATAGAGGACAGCTTTCGATTTGAGCTAATTTGTACACAAAATACTAGTATCTAGCTATCTACTTTCAAAATTAACCTTGCAGCGCAAATTTTGTTACCACTTAGTATTTTTTGCTTATAATATTGTTTTTCTCCACATTAAAGTGAAAATTGATATAATAAACCCGATATTTTTTGAGTTTTATCTTAAAAACCTAAAGTGTCCGAGCATAGAGGACTTCTCCCTACGATAAAGCGTCAGGGATAGACTTCATTTCAGTCGAGATGTTGACCATCTTTTTCATCACAGATCATGTGCCAGCTATTCAGCAAAATATGCCAAGCAGCAACTTTTCCGGCGGATTCGATGCAGGGCATATTGATCAAGGATCCTAAATCCGTATTGCTATATGCCAGCGAAACGTAATGCGTCTCAGTGGAGACAACGCAACAAGTGCGACAAGTTATCATTCGGGCCTGACAATTGGATATCTAACGAGAAACTCCAACGTCGATGTAACCAACGGCCAATACCAACAGAAATGCGAGAACAAAGATGAAAATGAAGTGAATGAGAACCACTCGACAGAATTGCTTGTTGCCTGTTGCCTGTTGCCTATTGCTTGTTGCTTGTTGCCTGTTGCCTGTTGCCTGTTGCCCGTTGCCTGTTGCCCGTTGCCTATTGCTTGTTGCTTGTTGCCTGTTGCTTGTTGCATGTTGCCTGTTGCCTGTTGCCTGTTGCTTGTTGCCTGTTGCCTGTTGCTTGTTGCATGTTGCCTGTTGCCTGTTGCCTGTTGCCTGTCGCTTGTTGCCTGTTGCCTGTTGCCTGTTGCCTGTTGCCTGTTGCCTGTCGCATGTTGCCTGTTGCTGTTGCCTGTTGCTGTTGCCTGTTGCCTGTTGCCTGTTGCCTGTTGCCTGTTGCTTGTTGCCTGTTGCTTGTTGCCTGTTGCCTGTTGCTTGTTGCTTGTTGCCTGTTGCCTGTTGCCTGTTGCCTGTTGCCTGTTTCCTGTTGCCTGTTGCCTGTAGCGTGTTGCTTGTTGCTTGTTGCTTGTTGCTTGTTGCTTGTTGCTTGTTGCTTGTTGCTTGTTGCTTGTTGCTTGTTGCTTGTTGCTTGTTGCTTGTTGCTTGTTGCTTGTTGCTTGTTGCTTGTTGCCTGTTGCCTGTTGCCTGTTGCCTGTTGCCTGTTGCCTGTTGCCTGTTGCCTGTTGCCTGTTGCTTGTTGCTGCTGCCTGTCGCATGTTGCTGCTGCCTGTCGCATGTTGCCTGTTGCCTGTTGCCTGTTGCCTGTTTCCTGTTGCCTGTTGCCTGTAGCTTGTTGCTTGTTGCTTGTTGCTTGTTGCTTGTTGCCTGTTGCTTGTTGCTTGTTGCTTGTTGCTTGTTGCTTGTTGCTTGTTGCTTGTTGCTTGTTGCTTGTTGCTTGTTGCCTGTTGCCTGTTGCTTGTTGCTTGTTGCCTGTTGCCTGTTGCCTGTTGCCTGTTGCCTGTTGCCTGTTGACTGTTGCCTGTTGCCTGTTGCCTGTTGCCTGTTGCCTGTTGCCTGTTGCCTGGTGCCTGTTGCCTGTTGCTTGTTGCTTGTTGCTTGTTGCTTGTTGCTTGTTGCTTGTTGCTTGTTGCTTGTTGCTTGTTGCTTGTTGCTTGTTGCTTGTTGCTTGTTGCTTGTTGCTTGTTGCTTGTTGCTTGTTGCTTGTTGCTTGTTGCTTGTTGCTTGTTGCTTGTTGCTTGTTGCTTGTTGCTTGTTGCTTGTTGCTTGTTGCTTGTTGCTTGTTGCTTGTTGCTTGTTGCTTGTTGCTTGTTGCTTGTGCTCGTTGCTTGACGCCTGTTGCCTGTTGCAACAAAATATCAATTTGATGACAACCTATCAACGTGCCCTGTAAATGGAGTTGCCGCGTACATTTTCCTGTGCATTACGCATTACTAGCAAAGTCAACAAAAAGTTTATTTGAATATTACATTATTCACTTGTTGCTGTTGCTTGTTTTCTTCTATTGATGCTGGTTTTAATAGATCAATTTATCATGTCCGAGCATAGAGGACAGCTTTCGATTTGAGCTAATTTGTACACAAAATACTAGTATCTAGCTA
This sequence comes from Sabethes cyaneus, assembly GCF_943734655.1. NCBI lineage: Eukaryota > Metazoa > Arthropoda > Insecta > Diptera > Culicidae > Sabethes > Sabethes cyaneus. Next base: position 97,461,882 of record NC_071353.1, on the reverse strand, counting down.
TCTACTTTCAAAATTAACCTTGCAGCGCAAATTTTGTTACCACTTAGTATTTTTTGCTTATAATATTGTTTTTCTCCACATTAAAGTGAAAATTGATATAATAAACCCGATATTTTTTGAGTTTTATCCTAAAAACCTAAAGTGTCCGAGCATAGAGGACTTCTCCCTACGATAAAGCGTCAGGGATAGACTTCATTTCAGTCGAGATGTTGACCATCTTTTTCATCACAGATCATGTGCCAGCTATTCAGCAAAATATGCCAAGCAGCAACTTTTCCGGCGGATTCGATGCAGGGCATATTGATCAAGGATCCTAAATCCGTATTGCTATATGCCAGCGAAACGTAATGCGTCTCAGTGGAGACAACGCAACAAGTGCGACAAGTTATCATTCGGGCCTGACAATTGGATATCTAACGAGAAACTCCAACGTCGATGTAACCAACGGCCAATACCAACAGAAATGCGAGAACAAAGATGAAAATGAAGTGAATGAGAACCACTCGACAGAATTGCTTGTTGCCTGTTGCCTATTGCTTGTTGCTTGTTGCCTGTTGCCTGTTGCCTGTTGCCCGTTGCCTGTTGCCCGTTGCCTATTGCTTGTTGCTTGTTGCCTGTTGCCTGTTGCCTGTTGCTTGTTGCATGTTGCCTGTTGCCTGTTGCCTGTTGCCTGTTGCCTGTCGCTTGTTGCCTGTTGCCTGTTGCCTGTTGCCTGTTGCCTGTTGCCTGTTGCCTGTTGCCTGTTGCCTGTTGCCTGTTGCCTGTTGCCTGTTGCCTGTTGCCTGTCGCATGTCGCATGTTGCCTGTTACTGTTGCCTGTTGCCTGTTGCCTGTTGCCTGTTGCCTGTTGCTTGTTGCCTGTTGCTTGTTGCCTGTTGCCTGTTGCTTGTTGCTTGTTGCCTGTTGCCTGTTGCCTGTTGCCTGTTGCCTATTGCCTGTTTCCTGTTTCCTGTTGCCTGCTGCTTGTAGCCTTGCGCTTGTTGCTTGTTGCTTGTTGCTTGTTGCCTGTTGCCTGTTGCCTGTTGCCTGTTGCCTGTTGCCTGTTGCCTGTTGCCAGTTGCCTGTTGTCTGTTGCCTGTTGCCTGTTGCCTGTTGCCTGTTGCTTGTTGCTTGTTGCTTGTTGCCTGTTGCATGTTGCCCATTGCCTGTTGCCTGTTGCATGTTGCCCATTGCCTGTTGCTTGTTGCCTGTTGCATGTTGCCTGTTGCCTGTTGCCTGTTGCCTGTTGCCTGTTGCCTGTTGCCTGTTGCCTGTTGCCCGTTGCATGTCGCCTGTTGCCTGTTGCCTGTTGCCTGTTGCCTGTTGCCTGTTGCCTGTTGCCTGTTGCTTGTTGCCTGTTGCCTGTTGCCTGTTGCCTGTTGCTTGTTGCTTGTTGCTTGTTGCTTGTTGCTTGTTGCTTGTTGCTTGTTGCTTGTTGCTTGTGCTCGTTGCTTGACGCCTGTTGCCTGTTGCAACAAAATATCAATTTGATGACAACCTATCAACGTGCCCTGTAAATGGAGTTGCCGCGTACATTTTCCTGTGCATTACGCATTACTAGCAAAGTCAACAAAAAATTTATTTGAATATTACATTATTCACTTGTTGCTGTTGCTTGTTTTCTTCTATTGATGCTGGTTTTAATAGATCAATTTATCATGTCCGAGCATAGAGGACAGCTTTCGATTTGAGCTAATTTGTACACAAAATACTAGTATCTAGCTATCTACTTTCAAAATTAACCTTGCAGCGCAAATTTTGTTACCACTTAGTATTTTTGACGTAGGACTACGTCTTACGGCAAGTTTTGAGATAGGGTGTCATTCCAAAAAATCGAAAAATGCGAGCGTCACGAAAAATGAAAGGTTTTGAGCGTCAATAGCTCAGCGGTTTTCCGATCGATTTTCAATGTTCTTACACCAATCGATCGGAAAATCTTCTAAGAATTAACCCAAATGAAGAAAAGTATGGATTCTTGATGTTGAACTATTGAAAAATTGAAAATAATGAACCTATGTTTTACCAGAATTCTCGCTTCGTGATTGGTTGGAAGATTCTTTGCGATGATCTAAACCTATACCAATTTGATATCTGTGCTTGGGAAGTAAGCCAAACCAAGTGACCAAGTTTCCTCATTTCAACAAGATTGCTTGACACCGTGGTTAAACCTAGACCATTTTGATGTCCTTGCTTGGGAAGTACGCCAGAAGGAGTGACAAAGCCCCCTCGTGCCAACAGATTTCTTACGAACGCGATTAAACCTAGTCCAATTTGATGTCTGTGTTAGGGAAGTGTGCCAGAAAAAATTCGTTTTCCCAACAGATCGCAAATGCTTTACTGCGAGACGATTAAACCTCGGCGAATTTGATATCTGTGTTGGAAAAATGTGCTACAGCTGTAGTGTTCGGTTATAATATGACTCTGTATGAAGGTGAAATTAGTCATCATCGATTCTGCCAATTTCAAAAGCAGTTTTTTTGTTTGAAACAAAGATTCGGTTTATGAAAATATATTCGCTGTGTTCAGATTGGCAAGAAGAATGCAGTATATACATTTTTATAAACACAATCCCGCTTTTGGATCGAAAAGCTGCTTCCGAAATTGGGCTTTCCGACGAAAAGTCAATGACTGCCCAGTAAACCATTTGATTTGTATATCTCGATTGCAATTGAGATATACGAAATCATTTCTGAACGAAAAAGTTTTATTTCACTCCATATAATAACATATATGTACCAAAGTGGAGGCGATATACGTGCGAACATTATGACAACTATTTGCAATTCTATTTTGCGTAGTTTTTATAACACGCAACTATATACTCCTGAATATATGATTAAGATATAATCAAATATTGCAATCGTCTATACTGCTTTATAATTCACAGTCATGAATTGTATATGAAGACACGCACGACTGCAAAACAACTTATTGTTCACTTCGGTTTGACATACTCTAATCATTATACAATTCCAATGTGAGATTGACATGAAAACGATATAATGTGAACTTCCTATTACGATTTTGTGTTATCTGGGTGCTAGTTTCCCGTGAATACGCATTCTTACCGTTTCATTAGAGGTGTATTGAAAAGATGTGCTGTTGATAAAATAGGATTGAATTGGTAAAATCCCTTCAATGTGGGGAACCATGGGTAATAAAAACAATCTTTAATTTCAGTAAGGTAGCAGGAAAGCGATAGTTTGTGTTCTTAATTTTGTTAAATTGTTTTCAAATGCACAATCTTTTAAGAATTGAACGTATGAAATGTTACTACTTTGATAAATGTTATATACAACGCATGTAGCATGTATATATGTTACATATAGCATGTATACATGAAGAATCGAATGATTACAAGCATGAATACATGCTACTATCACTACAAAGAGACTTACGTAGTCCTGCGTCACCTATATATGCGGTCGTGTCTTGTACACAACCCCTCTGATTTTTGCTTATAATATTGTTTTTCTCCACATTAAAGTGAAAATTGATATAATAAACCCGATATTTTTTGAGTTTTATCTTAAAAACCTAAAGTGTCCGAGCATAGAGGACTTCTCCCTACGATAAAGCGTCAGGGATAGACTTCATTTCAGTCGAGATGTTGACCATCTTTTTCATCACAGATCATGTGCCAGCTATTCAGCAAAATATGCCAAGCAGCAACTTTTCCGGCGGATTCGATGCAGGGCATATTGATCAAGGATCCTAAATCCGTATTGCTATATGCCAGCGAAACGTAATGCGTCTCAGTGGAGACAACGCAACAAGTGCGACAAGTTATCATTCGGGCCTGACAATTGGATATCTAACGAGAAACTCCAACGTCGATGTAACCAACGGCCAATACCAACAGAAATGCGAGAACAAAGATGAAAATGAAGTGAATGAGAACCACTCGACAGAATTGCTTGTTGCCTGTTGCCTGTTGCCTATTGCTTGTTGCTTGTTGCCTGTTGCCTGTTGCCCGTTGCCTGTTGCCCGTTGCCTATTGCTTGTTGCTTGTTGCCTGTTGCCTGTTGCTTGTTGCATGTTGCCTGTTGCCTGTTGCCTGTTGCCTGTCGCTTGTTGCCTGTTGCCTGTTGCCTGTTGCCTGTTGCCTGTTGCCTGTTGCCTGTTGCCTGTTCCCTTTTGCCTGTTGCCTGTTGCCTGTCGCATGTCGCATGTTGCCTGTTACTGTTGCCTGTTGCTGTTGCCTGTTGCCTGTTGCCTGTTGCTTGTTGCCTGTTGCTTGTTGCCTGTTGCCTGTTGCTTGTTGCTTGTTGCCTGTTGCCTGTTGCCTGTTGCCTGTTGCCTATTGCCTGTTTCCTGTTTCCTGTTGCCTGCTGCTTGTAGCCTTTCGCTTGTTGCTTGTTGCTTGTTGCCTGTTGCCTGTTGCCTGTTGCCTGTTGCCTGTTGCCTGTTGCTTGTTGCCTGTTGCCTGTTGCCTGTTGCCTGTTGCTTGTTGCTTGTTGCTTGTTGCTTGTTGCTTGTTGCTTGTTGCTTGTTGCTTGTTGCTTGTTGCTTGTTGCTTGTGCTCGTTGCTTGACGCCTGTTGCCTGTTGCAACAAAATATCAATTTGATGACAACCTATCAACGTGCCCTGTAAATGGAGTTGCCGCGTACATTTTCCTGTGCATTACGCATTACTAGCAAAGTCAACAAAAAATTTATTTGAATATTACATTATTCACTTGTTGCTGTTGCTTGTTTTCTTCTATTGATGCTGGTTTTGCCTTTCTACTATATAAGTATATAGTATAAAGGTATAGAAATCACTTGGAAAACCGGAAATGGAAAGAAGGTCCTGCGGGCCGAATGTTATATACCATTCGACTCAGTTTCGAAAACTGAGCATTTTCTGTGTGTGTGTATGTATGTGTGTGTGTGTGTGTGTGTGTGTGTGTGTGTGTGTGTATGTAACGCTTTTAATCTCACTCACTTTTCTCGGAGATGGCTGGACCGATTTTAATGTTCTTAGTATCAAATGAAAGGTCTAGGTGTCCCATTGGTCGCTATTGAATTTCATACTGATCGGACTTTTAGTTCAAAAGTTATGTATAAAAATACGAAAAATATGGGACTTCATTATCTCATAGATCCCTTAACCGATTTGAACAAAATTGATTGCATATGAAAGAGGAGCCTTACAAACCCTTAACTTCCAAATTTCATGATGATTGGACTTGTTGTTTGAAAGTTACATAAAGAAATGTGAAAAAATAGTATTAAAAAAATATTTTTGTAGCATTTAAGAATTAATTCAATGAAAAACATCACACATTTTATGATTATTTGTAAATTACTGCTGAGATCTATCAAATGAAACCGAGTTATTTAAAATCTGATGCTTCATTCAAAAGTTATTCAAACTTTAACACTTAAGCACCGTATATTAAACCGTTAAAACGTGTGAAATCAAAACATATCAATCAAATGTTGATTGTATTCAATGTATGAGATATGTGTGATGTATGTGTGTATGTATGTATGTATGTATGTATGTATGTATGTATGTATGTATGTATGTATGTGTATGTATGTGTGTATGTATGTGATGACAATTTGCAATTTTAAAATTTGCAATGAAATTCAAGAAAAGTGAGAATCATGTCAATTGTCTGAAGTTTTTGAAGCCTCTTAGTGGAATACGAACTCTAAAATTAAAGAAAAGAAAAAACTTTTACCGACTAAATTCCACTATTTAATATTTATTCGCGACAGATACGTATACGCTTTGAAATAAGACACTGATGAAGCCTGCACGTCGTAGGTGAACTACGTATCTGTTGTAAATAAATATTATATTCAATCGAAAAGTTTTTTCTTCTCTTTGATTTCAGATTTCAATTGTCATTTTCTTCACTTGCTGTTACTCACAATTGTACAAGAAAAGCAAAAAGCGAAGAAAAGCAGTTTATTTAAGCATGTAGGTATAGTGGTGTATAGAATCAAAAATACTAGTGAGTTGATTTTTCCAAATAAATTTGTACAAATTCCAAACAAATTCTGCGCATCAATAGATGCTCTTTTCAACCAATAGATACTAGAGCTTAGAAATGTTATATGAAAAATAGGAAGTAAACGTTGCACGGTAGTAACTTTGTAAGATTTATTTTCGTTAGTGACATTTTAAAGGACAGATGTCTTATGTCATGTATCATGTTTTAATAAATAAATCAAAAATGACAAGCACTGGAAATCATATCGATCATATTTCCCATTCTCAAGCATGTTAATGGAGCAGCTTTTGCACTATTTTTCGACCTCATTTTGTTTTCCTAACCATCTAACATTGTAAAAACGATGCGGTCATGCTAATGACTATCTTTTCATGAAGGTGCATTCAAAAGAAGCTTAAGTTTTGATTTTCATGCAAAAATAATTATGTGAAAGAGCGCCAGCTAAGAAAAAGTTCAATTTCTCTTTTTTATATCTAATGCTCTATTTAGTTATTTTTTCTAATTCAGATATATTGCAAAATTGAGGCCAAGCAAACTTATAGTAGAATTTTGAGATTAATCATTTTGTTGTCGATATCCTTTTTCTTCAAAAGCGAAGTATAATAATAATTTTTCTGAACACTTGTTTTTCAAAGATGCTAACTTTTGAACGCATGGTGTTAATATCAAAATATCAAAAAATTTGCTATGAACACATGTTTCATATTGTCAATTCAAAAAAATTCAAGTTTCGTATATGGCTCTGAAGCCCGAAAGTTAAGGCCGTCCGTAGACCCGTTAGAAGGTTAATTTCTAATTTTCTATATATATTCATTCAAGTCTGTAAAAATTATCTTTTGTGTTTACATTATTTCTCGACAAATCACGTAAATATTATATAACTAAATAAGGTGTTCATCAAGTAACATAAATGACGCTTACAAGTATTTACGCACCCAAGGAAAGAAATATAATTATTCTACGCAATACGTTGTGAATTTTACTGGCAAATAAGGATTTTGAGGAATACGGAACGCATATTTAAAAATATAGTCAAGTTAATTATAGATGTTCCTGAGAAATTAAATAGTGGCAGTAGAAAGGCTAGGTCACGCCGCTAGGTGGATTAATTCGGGTTTTAATAGATCAATTTATCATGTCCGAGCATAGAGGACAGCTTTCGATTTGAGCTAATTTGTACACAAAATACTAGTATCTAGCTATCTACTTTCAAAATTAACCTTGCAGCGCAAATTTTGTTACCACTTAGTATTTTTGACGTAGGACTACGTCTTACGGCAAGTTTTGAGATAGGGTGTCATTCCAAAAAATCGAAAAATGCGAGCGTCACGAAAAATGAAAGGTTTTGAGCGTCAATAGCTCAGCGGTTTTCCGATCGATTTTCAATGTTCTTACACCAATCGATCGGAAAATCTTCTAAGAATTAACCCAAATGAAGAAAAGTATGGATTCTTGATGTTGAACTATTGAAAAATTGAAAATAATGAACCTATGTTTTACCAGAATTCTCGCTTCGTGATTGGTTGGAAGATTCTTTGCGATGATCTAAACCTATACCAATTTGATATCTGTGCTTGGGAAGTAAGCCAAACCAAGTGACCAAGTTTCCTCATTTCAACAAGATTGCTTGACACCGTGGTTAAACCTAGACCATTTTGATGTCCTTGCTTGGGAAGTACGCCAGAAGGAGTGACAAAGCCCCCTCGTGCCAACAGATTTCTTACGAACGCGATTAAACCTAGTCCAATTTGATGTCTGTGTTAGGGAAGTGTGCCAGAAAAAATTCGTTTTCCCAACAGATCGCAAATGCTTTACTGCGAGACGATTAAACCTCGGCGAATTTGATATCTGTGTTGGAAAAATGTGCTACAGCTGTAGTGTTCGGTTATAATATGACTCTGTATGAAGGTGAAATTAGTCATCATCGATTCTGCCAATTTCAAAAGCAGTTTTTTTGTTTGAAACAAAGATTCGGTTTATGAAAATATATTCGCTGTGTTCAGATTGGCAAGAAGAATGCAGTATATACATTTTTATAAACACAATCCCGCTTTTGGATCGAAAAGCTGCTTCCGAAATTGGGCTTTCCGACGAAAAGTCAATGACTGCCCAGTAAACCATTTGATTTGTATATCTCGATTGCAATTGAGATATACGAAATCATTTCTGAACGAAAAAGTTTTATTTCACTCCATATAATAACATATATGTACCAAAGTGGAGGCGATATACGTGCGAACATTATGACAACTATTTGCAATTCTATTTTGCGTAGTTTTTATAACACGCAACTATATACTCCTGAATATATGATTAAGATATAATCAAATATTGCAATCGTCTATACTGCTTTATAATTCACAGTCATGAATTGTATATGAAGACACGCACGACTGCAAAACAACTTATTGTTCACTTCGGTTTGACATACTCTAATCATTATACAATTCCAATGTGAGATTGACATGAAAACGATATAATGTGAACTTCCTATTACGATTTTGTGTTATCTGGGTGCTAGTTTCCCGTGAATACGCATTCTTACCGTTTCATTAGAGGTGTATTGTAAAGATGTGCTGTTGATAAAATAGGATTGAATTGGTAAAATCCCTTCAATGTGGGGAACCATGGGTAATAAAAACAATCTTTAATTTCAGTAAGGTAGCAGGAAAGCGATAGTTTGTGTTCTTAATTTTGTTAAATTGTTTTCAAATGCACAATCTTTTAAGAATTGAACGTATGAAATGTTACTACTTTGATAAATGTTATATACAACGCATGTGGCATGTATATATGTTACATATAGCATGTATACATGAAGAATCGAATGATTACAAGCATGAATACATGCTACTATCACTACAAAGAGACTTACGTAGTCCTGCGTCACCTATATATGCGGTCGTGTCTTGTACACAACCCCTCTGATTTTTGCTTATAATATTGTTTTTCTCCACATTAAAGTGAAAATTGATATAATAAACCCGATATTTTTTGAGTTTTATCTTAAAAACCTAAAGTGTCCGAGCATAGAGGACTTCTCCCTACGATAAAGCGTCAGGGATAGACTTCATTTCTGTCGAGATGTTGATCATCTTTTTCATCACAGATCATGTGCCAGCTATTCAGCAAAATATGCCAAGCAGCAACTTTTCCGGCGGATTCGATGCAGGGCATATTGATCAAGGATCCTAAATCCGTATTGCTATATGCCAGCGAAACGTAATGCGTCTCAGTGGAGACAACGCAACAAGTGCGACAAGTTATCATTCGGGCCTGACAATTGGATATCTAACGAGAAACTCCAACGTCGATGTAACCAACGGCCAATACCAACAGAAATGCGAGAACAAAGATGAAAATGAAGTGAATGAGAACCAATCGACAGAATTGCTTGTTGCCTGTTGCCTATTGCTTGTTGCTTGTTGCCTGTTGCCTGTTGCCTGTTGCCTGTTGCCTGTTGCCTGTTGCTTGTTGCTTGTTGCCTGTTGCCTGTTGCCTGTTTTCTGTCGCCTGTTGCCTGTTGCCTGTTGCCTGTTGCCTGTTGCCTGTTGCCTGTTGCCTGTTGCCTGTTGCCTGTTGCCTGTTGCTTGTTGCCTGTTGCCTGTTGCCTGTTGCCTGTTGCTTGTTGCTTGTTGCTTGCTGCTTGTTGCTTGTTGCTTGTTGCTTGTTGCTTGTTGCTTGTTGCTTGTTGCTTGTTGCTTGTTGCTTGTTGCTTGTTGCTTGTTGCTTGTTGCTTGTTGCTTGTTGCTTGTTGCTTGTTGCTTGTTGCTTGTTGCTTGTGCTCGTTGCTTGACGCCTGTTGCCTGTTGCAACAAAATATCAATTTGATGACAACCTATCAACGTGCCCTGTAAATGGAGTTGCCGCGTACATTTTCATGTGCATTACGCATTACTAGCAAAGTCAACAAAAAATTTATTTGAATATTACATTATTCACTTATACATAGCAAACCTGCAAGGACTGCACTCACAAGATTTGTGCTGGACACTGGAATTTTGAATTGTTCTAGGATAGTTTTCTTCTATTGATGCTGGTTTTAATAGATCAATTTATCATGTCCGAGCATAGAGGACAGCTTTCGATTTGAGCTAATTTGTACACAAAATACTAGTATCTAGCTATCTACTTTCAAAATTAACCTTGCAGCGCAAATTTTGTTACCACTTAGTATTTTTTGCTTATAATATTGTTTTCTCCACATTAAAGTGAAAATTGATATAATAAACCCGATATTTTTTGAGTTTTATCTTAAAAACCTAAAGTGTCCGAGCATAGAGGACTTCTCCCTACGATAAAGCGTCAGGGATAGACTTCATTTCAGTCGAGATGTTGACCATCTTTTTCATCACAGATCATGTGCCAGCTATTCAGCAAAATATGCCAAGCAGCAACTTTTCCGGTGGATTCGATGCAGGGCATATTGATCAAGGATCCTAAATCCGTATTGCTATATGCCAGCGAAACGTAATGCGTCTCAGTGGAGACAACGCAACAAGTGCGACAAGTTATCATTCGGGCCTGACAATTGGATATCTAACGAGAAACTCCAACGTCGATGTAACCAACGGCCAATACCAACAGAAATGCGAGAACAAAGATGAAAATGAAGTGAATGAGAACCACTCGACAGAATTGCTTGTTGCCTGTTGCCTGTTGCCTATTGCTTGTTGCTTGTTGCCTGTTGCCTGTTGCCCATTGCCTGTTGCCTGTTGCCTATTGCTTGTTGCTTGTTGCCTGTTGCCTGTTGCTTGTTGCATGTTGCCTGTTGCCTGTTGCCTGTTGCCTGTCGCTTGTTGCCTGTTGCCTGTTGCCTGTTGCCTGTTGCCTGTTGCTGTTGCCTGTCGCATGTTGCCTGTTGCTGTTGCCTGTTGCTGTTGCCTGTCGCCTGTTGCCTGTTGCTTGTTGCCTGTTGCTTGTTGCTTGTTGCCTGTTGCTTGTTGCATGTTGCCCGCTGCCTGTTGCCTGTTGGCTGTTGTTTGTTGCCTGTTGCCTGTTGCTTGTCGCTTGTTGCCTGTTGCCTGTTGCCTGTTGCTTGTTGCCTGTTGCCTGTTGCCTGTTGCCTGTTGCCTGTTGCCTGTTGCCTGTTGCTTGTTGCTTGCGCTTGTTGCTTGCTGCTTGTTGCTTGTTGCTTGTTGCTTGTTGCTTGTTGCTTTTTGCCTGTTGCCTGTTGCTTGTTGCTTGTTGCTTGTTGCTTGTTGCTTGTTGCTTGTTGCTTGTTGCTTGTTGCCTGTTGCCTGTTGCCTGTTGCCTGTTGCCTGTTGCCTGTTGCCTGTTGCTTGTTGCCTGTTGCTTGTTGCTTGTTGCCTGTTGCCTGTTGCCTATTGCTTGTTGCTTGTTGCCTGTTGCCTGTTGCTTGTTGCATGTTGCTGTTGCCTGTTGCCTGTCGCCTAATGCCTGTTGCCTGTTGCCTGTTGCCTGTTGCTGTTGCCTGTCGAATGTTGCTTGTTGCCTGTTGCCTGTTGCCTGTTGCCTGTTGCCTGTTGCCTGTTGCCTGTTGCCTGTTGCCTGTTGCGTATCGCCTGTGTCTTGTTGCTTGTTGCTTGTTGCTTGTTGCCTGTTGCCTGTTGCCTGTTGCCTGTTGCCTGTTGCTTGTTGCCTGTTGCTTGTTGCATGTTGCATGTTGCTTGTTGCTAGTTGCTTGTTGCTTGTTGCTTGTTGCTTGTTGCTTGTTGCTTGTTGCTTGTTGCTTGACGCCTGTTGCCTGTTGCAACAAAATATCAATTTGATGACAACCTATCAACGTGCCCTGTAAATGGAGTTGCCGCGTACATTTTCATGTGCATTACGCATTACTAGCAAAGTCAACAAAAAATTTATTTGAATATTACATCATTCACTTATACACAGCAAACCTGCAAGGACTGCACTCACAAGATTTGTGCTGGACACTGGAATTTTGAATTGTTCTAGGATAGTTTTCTTCTATTGATGCTGGTTTTAATAGATCAATTTATCATGTCCGAGCATAGAGGACAGCTTTCGATTTGAGCTAATTTGTACACAAAATACTAGTATCTAGCTATCTACTTTCAAAATTAACCTTGCAGCGCAAATTTTGTTACCACTTAGTATTTTTTGCTTATAATATTGTTTTTCTCCACATTAAAGTGAAAATTGATATAATAAACCCGATATTTTTTGAGTTTTATCTTAAAAACCTAAAGTGTCCGAGCATAGAGGACTTCTCCCTACGATAAAGCGTCAGGGATAGACTTCATTTCAGTCGAGATGTTGACCATCTTTTTCATCACAGATCATGTGCCAGCTATTCAGCAAAATATGCCAAGCAGCAACTTTTCCGGCGGATTCGATGCAGGGCATATTGATCAAGGATCCTAAATCCGTATTGCTATATGCCAGCGAAACGTAATGCGTCTCAGTGGAGACAACGCAACAAGTGCGACAAGTTATCATTCGGGCCTGACAATTGGATATCTAACGAGAAACTCCAACGTCGATGTAACCAACGGCCAATACCAACAGAAATGCGAGAACAAAGATGAAAATGAAGTGAATGAGAACCACTCGACAGAATTGCTTGTTGCCTGTTGCCTATTGCTTGTTGCTTGTTGCCTGTTGCCTGTTGCCTGTTGCCCGTTGCCTGTTGCCTGTTGCCTGTTGCCTATTGCTTGTTGCTTGTTGCCTGTTGCCTGTTGCTTGTGCATATTGCCTGTTGCTTGTTGCCCGTTGCCGGTTGCCTGTTTCCTGTTGCCTATTGCTTGTTGCTTGTTGCCTGTTGCCTGTTGCTTGTTGCCTGTTGCCTGTTGCTTGTTGCTTGTTGCTTGTTGCTTGTTGCCTGTTGCCTGTTGCCTGTTGCCTGTTGCCTGTTGTCTGTTGCTGTTGCCTGTCGCATGTCGCCTGTTGCCTGTTGCCTGTTGCCTGTTGCCTGTTGCCTGTTGCCTGTTGCCTGTTGCCTGTTGCCTGTTGCCTGTTGCCTGTTGCCTGTTGCCTGTTGCCTGTTGCCTGTTGCCTGTTGCCTGTTGCTTGTTGCTTGTTGCCCGTTGCCCGTTGCCTGTTGCCTGTTGCCTGTTGCCTGTTGTCTGTTGCTGTTGCCTGTCGCATGTCGCCTGTTGCCTGTTGCCTGTTGCCTGTTGCCTGTTGCTTGTTGCCTGTTGCCTGTTGCCTGTTGCCTTTTGCCTGTTGCCTGTTGCCTGTTGCCTGTTGCCTGTTGCCTGTTGCCTGTTGCCTGTTGCCTGTTGCCTGTTGCTGTTGCCTGTCGCATGTCGCCTGTTGCTTGTTGCCTGTTGCCTGTTGCCTGTTGCCTGTTGCCTGATGCCTGTTGCCTGTTGCTTGTTGCTTGTTGCTTGTTGCTTGTTGCTTGTTGCTTGTTGCTTGTTGCTTGTTGCTTGTTGCTTGTTGCTTGTTGCTTGTTGCTTGTTGCTTGTTGCTTGTTGCTTGTTGCTTGTTGCTTGTTGCTTGTTGCTTGTTGCTTGTTGCTTGTTGCTTGTTGCTTGTTGCTTGTTGCTTGTTGCTTGTTGCTTGTTGCTTGTTGCTTGTTGCTTGTTGCTTGTTGCTTGTTGCTTGTTGCTTGTTGCTTGTTGCTTGTGCTCGTTGCTTGACGCCTGTTGCCTGTTGCAACAAAATATCAATTTGATGACAACCTATCAACGTGCCCTGTAAATGGAGTTGCCGCGTACATTTTCATGTGCATTACGCATTACTAGCAAAGTCAACAAAAAATTTATTTGAATATTACTTTATTCGCTTATACATAGCAAACCTGCAAGGACTGCACTCACAAGATTTGTGCTGGACACTGGAATTTTGAATTGTTCTAGGATAGTTTTCTTCTATTGATGCTGGTTTTAATAGATCAATTTATCATGTCCGAGCATAGAGGACAGCTTTCGATTTGAGCTAATTTGTACACAAAATACTAGTATCTAGCTATCTACTTTCAAAATTAACCTTGCAGCGCAAATTTTGTTACCACTTAGTATTTTTTGCTTATAATATTGTTTTTCTCCACATTAAAGTGAAAATTGATATAATAAACCCGATATTTTTTGAGTTTTATCTTAAAAACCTAAAGTGTCCGAGCATAGAGGACTTCTCCCTACGATAAAGCGTCAGGGATAGACTTCATTTCAGTCGAGATGTTGACCATCTTTTTCATCACAGATCATGTGCCAGCTATTCAGCAAAATATGCCAAGCAGCAACTTTTCCGGCGGATTCGATGCAGGGCATATTGATCAAGGATCCTAAATCCGTATTGCTATATGCCAGCGAAACGTAATGCGTCTCAGTGGAGACAACGCAATAAGTGCGACAAGTTATCATTCGGGCCTGACAATTGGATATCTAACGAGAAACTCCAACGTCGATGTAACCAACGGCCAATACCAACAGAAATGCGAGAACAAAGATGAAAATGAAGTGAATGAGAACCACTCGACAGAATTGCTTGTTGCCTGTTGCCTGTTGCCTGTTGCCCGTTGCCTGTTGCCTGTTGCCGTTGCCCGTTTCCTGTCGCCTGTTGCCTGTTGCCTGTTGCCTGTTGCCTGTTTCCTGTTGCCTGTTGCCTGTAGCTTGTTGCTTGTTGCTTGTTGCTTGTTGCTTGTTGCCTGTTGCTTGTTGCTTGTTGCTTGTTGCTTGTTGCTTGTTGCTTGTTGCTTGTTGCTTGTTGCTTGTTGCTTGTTGCTTGTTGCTTGTTGCTTGTTGCTTGTTGCTTGTTGCTTGTTGCTTGTTGCTTGTTGCTTGTTGCTTGTTGCTTGTTGCCTGTTGCCTGTTGCCTGTTGCCTGTTGCCTGTTGCCTGTTGCCTGTTGCTTGTTGCTGTTGCCTGTCGCATGTTGCCTGTTGCCTGTTGCCTGTTGCCTGTTGCCTGTCGCCTGTTGCCTGTTGCCTGTCGCTTGTTGCCTGTTGCCTGTTGCTTGTTGCCTGTTGCCTGTTGCTTGTTGCTTGTTGCTTGTTGCTTGTTGCTTGTTGCTTGTTGCCTGTTGCCTGTTGCTTGTTGCTTGTTGCCTGTTGCCTGTTGCCTGTTGCCTGTTGCCTGTTGCCTGTTGCCTGTTGCCTGTTGCCTGTTGCCTGTTGCCTGTTGCCTGGTGCCTGTTGCCTGTTGCTTGTTGCTTGTTGCTTGTTGCTTGTTGCTTGTTGCTTGTTGCTTGTTGCTTGTTGCTTGTTGCTTGTTGCTTGTTGCTTGTTGCTTGTTGCTTGTTGCTTGTTGCTTGTTGCTTGTTGCTTGTTGCTTGTTGCTTGTTGCTTGTTGCTTGTTGCTTGTTGCTTGTTGCTTGTTGCTTGTTGCTTGTGCTCGTTGCTTGACGCCTGTTACCTGTTGCAACAAAATATCAATTTGATGACAACCTATCAACGTGCCCTGTAAATGGAGTTGCCGCGTACATTTTCCTGTGCATTACGCATTACTAGCAAAGTCAACAAAAAGTTTATTTGAATATTACATTATTCACTTGTTGCTGTTGCTTGTTTTCTTCTATTGATGCTGGTTTTAATAGATCAATTTATCATGTCCGAGCATAGAGGACAGCTTTCGATTTGAGCTAATTTGTACACAAAATACTAGTATCTAGCTATCTACTTTCAAAATTAACCTTGCAGCGCAAATTTTGTTACCACTTAGTATTTTTTGCTTATAATATTGTTTTTCTCCACATTAAAGTGAAAATTGATATAATAAACCCGATATTTTTTGAGTTTTATCTTAAAAACCTAAAGTGTCCGAGCATAGAGGACTTCTCCCTACGATAAAGCGTCAGGGATAGACTTCATTTCAGTCGAGATGTTGACCATCTTTTTCATCACAGATCATGTGCCAGCTATTCAGCAAAATATGCCAAGCAGCAACTTTTCCGGCGGATTCGATGCAGGGCATATTGATCAAGAATCCTAAATCCGTATTGCTATATGCCAGCGAAACGTAATGCGTCTCAGTGGAGACAACGCAACAAGTGCGACAAGTTATCATTCGGGCCTGACAATTGGATATCTAACGAGAAACTCCAACGTCGATGTAACCAACGGCCAATACCAACAGAAATGCGAGAACAAAGATGAAAATGAAGTGAATGAGAACCACTCGACAGAATTGCTTGTTGCCTGTTGCCTGTTGCCTATTGCTTGTTGCTTGTTGCCTGTTGCCTGTTGCCCATTGCCTGTTGCCTGTTGCCTATTGCTTGTTGCTTGTTGCCTGTTGCCTGTTGCTTGTTGCATGTTGCCTGTTGCCTGTTGCCTGTTGCCTGTTGCCTGTCGCTTGTTGCCTGTTGCCTGTTGCCTGTTGCCTGTTGCCTGTTGCCTGTTGCCTGTTGCCTGTTGCCTGTTGCCTGTCGCATGTTGCCTGTTACTGTTGCCTGTTGCTGTTGCCTGTTGCCTGTTGCCTGTTGCTTGTTGCCTGTTGCTTGTTGCCTGTTGCCTGTTGCTTGTTGCTTGTTGCCTGTTGCCTGTTGCCTGTTGCCTGTTGCCTGTTTCCTGTTGCCTGTTGCTTGTAGCCTTTCGCTTGTTGCTTGTTGCCTGTTGCCTGTTGCCTGTTGCCTGTTTCCTGTTGCCTGTCGCCTGTTGCCTGTTGCTTGTTGCTTGTTGCTTGTTGCCTGTTCCTTGTTGCCTGTTGCCTGTTGCCTGTTGGCTGTTGCCTGTTTCCTGTTGCCTGTTTCCTGTTGCCTGTTGCCTGTTGCCTGTGGCCTGTTGCCTGTTGCCTGTTGCCTGTTGCCTGTTGCTTGTTGCCTGTTGCTTGTTGCTTGTTGCCTGTTGCTGTTGCCTGTTGCCTGTTGCCTGTTTCCTGTTGCCTGTTTCCTGTTGCCTGTTGCCTGTTGCCTGTTGCCTGTTGCTTGTTGCCTGTTGCCTGTTGCTTGTTGCTTGTTGCTTGTTGCCCGTTGCTTGTTGCCTGTTGCCTGTTGCCTGTTGCCTGTTACCTGTTGCCTGTTGCCTGTTGCCTGGTGCCTGTTGCCTGTTGCTTGTTGCTTGTTGCTTGTTGCTTGTTGCCTGTTGCTTGTTGCTTGTTGCTTGTTGCTTGTTGCTTGTTGCTTGTTGCTTGTTGCTTGTTGCTTGTTGCTTGTTGCCTGTTGCCTGTTGCCTGTTGCCTGTTGCTTGTTGCTGCTGCCTGTCGCATGTTGCTGCTGCCTGTCGCATGTTGCCTGTTGCCTGTTGCCTGTTGCCTGTTTCCTGTTGCCTGTAGCCTGTAGCTTGTTGCTTGTTGCTTGTTGCTTGTTGCTTGTTGCCTGTTGCTTGTTGCTTGTTGCTTGTTGCTTGTTGCTTGTTGCTTGTTGCTTGTTGCTTGTTGCTTGTTGCTTGTTGCCTGTTGCCTGTTGCTTGTTGCTTGTTTCCTGTTGCCTGTTGCCTGTTGCCTGTTGCCTGTTGCCTGTTGCCTGTTGCCTGTTGCCTGTTGCCTGTTACCTGTTGCCTGTTGCCTGTTGCCTGGTGCCTGTTGCCTGTTGCTTGTTGCTTGTTGCTTGTTGCTTGTTGCTTGTTGCTTGTTGCTTGTTGCTTGTTGCTTGTTGCTTGTTGCTTGTTGCTTGTTGCTTGTTGCTTGTTGCTTGTTGCTTGTTGCTTGTTGCTTGTTGCTTGTTGCTTGTTGTTTGTTGCTTGTTGCTTGTTGCTTGTTGCTTGTTGCTTGTTGCTTGTTGCTTGTTGCTTGTTGCTTATTGCTTGTTGCTTGTTGCTTGTGCTCTTTGCTTGACGCCTGTTGCCTGTTGCAACAAAATATCAATTTGATGACAACCTATCAACGTGCCCTGTAAATGGAGTTGCCGCGTACATTTTCCTGTGCATTACGCATTACTAGCAAAGTCAACAAAAAGTTTATTTGAATATTACTTGTTGCTGTTGCTTGTTTTCTTCTATTGATGCTGGTTTTAATAGATCAATTTATCATGTCCGAGCATAGAGGACAGCTTTCGATTTGAGCTAATTTGTACACAAAATACTAGTATCTAGCTATCTACTTTCAAAATTAACCTTGCAGCGCAAATTTTGTTACCACTTAGTATTTTTTGCTTATAATATTGTTTTTCTCCACATTAAAGTGAAAATTGATATAATAAACCCGATATTTTTTGAGTTTTATCCTAAAAACCTAAAGTATCCGAGCATAGAGGACTTCTCCCTACGATAAAGCGTCAGGGATAGACTTCATTTCAGTCGAGATGTTGACCATCTTTTTCATCACAGATCATGTGCCAGCTATTCAGCAAAATATGCCAAGCAGCAACTTTTCCGGCGGATTCGATGCAGGGCATATTGATCAAGGATCCTAAATCCGTATTGCTATATGCCAGCGAAACGTAATGCGTCTCAGTGGAGACAACGCAACAAGTGCGACAAGTTATCATTCGGGCCTGACAATTGGATATCTAACGAGAAACTCCAACGTCGATGTAACCAACGGCCAATACCAACAGAAATGCGAGAACAAAGATGAAAATGAAGTGAATGAGAACCACTCGACAGAATTGCTTGTTGCCTGTTGCCTGTTGCCTATTGCTTGTTGCTTGTTGCCTGTTGCCTGTTGCCCGTTGCCTGTTGCCCGTTGCCTGTTGCCCGTTGCCTATTGCTTGTTGCTTGTTGCCTGTTGCCTGTTGCTTGTTGCATGTTGCCTGTTGCCTGTTGCCTGTTGCCTGTCGCTTGTTGCCTGTTGCCTGTTGCCTGTTGCCTGTTGCCTGTTGCCTGTTGCCTGTTGCCTGTTGCCTGTTGCCTGTTGCCTGTCGCATGTTGCCTGTTACTGTTGCCTGTTGCTGTTGCCTGTTGCCTGTTGCTTGTTGCCTGTTGCTTGTTGCCTGTTGCCTGTTGCTTGTTGCTTGTTGCCTGTTGCCTGTTGCCTGTTGCCTGTTGCCTATTGCCTGTTGCCTGTTGCTTGTTGCCTGTTGCATGTTGCTTGTTGCCTGTTGCTTGTTGCCTGTTGCCTGTTGCCTGTTGCCTGTTGCCTGTTGCCTGTTGCCAGTTGCCTGTTGTCTGTTGCCTGTTGCCTGTTGCCTGTTGCCTGTTGCTTGTTGCCTGTTGCATGTTGCTTGTTGCCTGTTGCTTGTTGCCTGTTGCATGTTGCCTGTTGCCTGTTGCCTGTTGCCTGTTGCCTGTTGCCTGTTGCCTGTTGCCTGTTGCCTGTTGCATGTCGCCTGTTGCCTGTTGCTTGTTGCCTGTTGCATGTTGCTTGTTGCCTGTTGCTTGTTGCCTGTTGCATGTTGCCTGTTGCCTGTTGCCTGTTGCCTGTTGCCAGTTGCCTGTTGTCTGTTGCCTGTTGCCTGTTGCCTGTTGCTTGTTGCCTGTTGCCTGTTGCCTGTTGCCTGTTGCTTGTTGCCTGTTGCATGTTGCTTGTTGCCTGTTGCTTGTTGCCTGTTGCATGTTGCCTGTTGCCTGTTGCCTGTTGCCTGTTGCCTGTTGCCTGTTGCCTGTTGCCTGTTGCCTGTTGCCAGTTGCCTGTTGTCTGTTGCCTGTTGCCTGTTGCCTGTTGCCTGTTGCTTGTTGCCTGTTGCTTGTTGCTTGTTGCCTGTTGCCTGTTGCCTGTTGCCTGTTGCCTGTTGCCTGTTGCCAGTTGCCTGTTGTCTGTTGCCTGTTGCCTGTTGCCTGTTGCCTGTTGCTTGTTGCCTGTTGCATGTTGCTTGTTGCCTGTTGCTTGTTGCCTGTTGCATGTTGCCTGTTGCCTGTTGCCTGTTGCCTGTTGCCTGTTGCCTGTTGCCTGTTGCCTGTTGCCTGTTGCCTGTTGCCTGTTGCATGTCGCCTGTTGCCTGTTGCCTGTTGCCTGTTGCCTGTTGCCTGTTGCCTGTTGCCTGTTGCCTCTTGCCTGTTGCCTGTTGCTTGTTGCCTGTTGCCTGTTGCCTGTTGCCTGTTGCTTGTTGCTTGTTGCTTGTTGCTTGTTGCTTGTTGCTTGTTGCTTGTTGTTTGTTGCTTGTTGCTTGTTGCTTGTTGCTTGTTGCTTGTTGCTTGTTGCTTGTTGCTTGTTGCTTGTTGCTTGTTGCTTGTGCTCGTTGCTTGACGCCTGTTGCCTGTTGCAACAAAATATCAATTTGATGACAACCTATCAACGTGCCCTGTAAATGGAGTTGCCGCGTACATTTTCCTGTGCATTACGCATTACTAGCAAAGTCAACAAAAAATTTATTTGAATATTACATTATTCACTTGTTGCTGTTGCTTGTTTTCTTCTATTGATGCTGGTTTTAATAGATCAATTTATCATGTCCGAGCATAGAGGACAGCTTTCGATTTGAGCTAATTTGTACACAAAATACTAGTATCTAGCTATCTACTTTCAAAATTAACCTTGCAGCGCAAATTTTGTTACCACTTAGTATTTTTGACGTAGGACTACGTCTTACGGCAAGTTTTGAGATAGGGTGTCATTCCAAAAAATCGAAAAATGCGAGCGTCACGAAAAATGAAAGGTTTTGAGCGTCAATAGCTCAGCGGTTTTCCGATCGATTTTCAATGTTCTTACACCAATCGATCGGAAAATCTTCTAAGAATTAACCCAAATGAAGAAAAGTATGGATTCTTGATGTTGAACTATTGAAAAATTGAAAATAATGAACCTATGTTTTACCAGAATTCTCGCTTCGTGATTGGTTGGAAGATTCTTTGCGATGATCTAAACCTATACCAATTTGATATCTGTGCTTGGGAAGTAAGCCAAACCAAGTGACCAAGTTTCCTCATTTCAACAAGATTGCTTGACACCGTGGTTAAACCTAGACCATTTTGATGTCCTTGCTTGGGAAGTACGCCAGAAGGAGTGACAAAGCCCCCTCGTGCCAACAGATTTCTTACGAACGCGATTAAACCTAGTCCAATTTGATGTCTGTGTTAGGGAAGTGTGCCAGAAAAAATTCGTTTTCCCAACAGATCGCAAATGCTTTACTGCGAGACGATTAAACCTCGGCGAATTTGATATCTGTGTTGGAAAAATGTGCTACAGCTGTAGTGTTCGGTTATAATATGACTCTGTATGAAGGTGAAATTAGTCATCATCAATTCTGCCAATTTCAAAAGCAGTTTTTTTGTTTGAAACAAAGATTCGGTTTATGAAAATATATTCGCTGTGTTCAGATTGGCAAGAAGAATGCAGTATATACATTTTTATAAACACAATCCCGCTTTTGGATCGAAAAGCTGCTTCCGAAATTGGGCTTTCCGACGAAAAGTCAATGACTGCCCAGTAAACCATTTGATTTGTATATCTCGATTGCAATTGAGATATACGAAATCATTTCTGAACGAAAAAGTTTTATTTCACTCCATATAATAACATATATGTACCAAAGTGGAGGCGATATACGTGCGAACATTATGACAACTATTTGCAATTCTATTTTGCGTAGTTTTTATAACACGCAACTATATACTCCTGAATATATGATTAAGATATAATCAAATATTGCAATCGTCTATACTGCTTTATAATTCACAGTCATGAATTGTATATGAAGACACGCACGACTGCAAAACAACTTATTGTTCACTTCGGTTTGACATACTCTAATCATTATACAATTCCAATGTGAGATTGACATGAAAACGATATAATGTGAACTTCCTATTACGATTTTGTGTTATCTGGGTGCTAGTTTCCCGTGAATACGCATTCTTACCGTTTCATTAGAGGTGTATTGAAAAGATGTGCTGTTGATAAAATAGGATTGAATTGGTAAAATCCCTTCAATGTGGGGAACCATGGGTAATAAAAACAATCTTTAATTTCAGTAAGGTAGCAGGAAAGCGATAGTTTGTGTTCTTAATTTTGTTAAATTGTTTTCAAATGCACAATCTTTTAAGAATTGAACGTATGAAATGTTACTACTTTGATAAATGTTATATACAACGCATGTGGCATGTATATATGTTACATATAGCATGTATACATGAAGAATCGAATGATTACAAGCATGAATACATGCTACTATCACTACAAAGAGACTTACGTAGTCCTGCGTCACCTATATATGCGGTCGTGTCTTGTACACAACCCCTCTGATTTTTGCTTATAATATTGTTTTTCTCCACATTAAAGTGAAAATTGATATAATAAACCCGATATTTTTTGAGTTTTATCTTAAAAACCTAAAGTGTCCGAGCATAGAGGACTTCTCCCTACGATAAAGCGTCAGGGATAGACTTCATTTCTGTCGAGATGTTGATCATCTTTTTCATCACAGATCATGTGCCAGCTATTCAGCAAAATATGCCAAGCAGCAACTTTTCCGGCGGATTCGATGCAGGGCATATTGATCAAGGATCCTAAATCCGTATTGCTATATGCCAGCGAAACGTAATGCGTCGCAGTGGAGACAACGCAACAAGTGCGACAAGTTATCATTCGGGCCTGACAATTGGATATCTAACGAGAAACTCCAACGTCGATGTAACCAACGGCCAATACCAACAGAAATGCGAGAACAAAGATGAAAATGAAGTGAATGAGAACCAATCGACAGAATTGCTTGTTGCCTGTTGCCTATTGCTTGTTGCTTGTTGCCTGTTGCCTGTTGCCTGTTGCCTGTTGCCTGTTGCCTGTTGCCTGTTGCTTGTTGCTTGTTGCCTGTTGCCTGTTGCCTGTTGCCTGTTTTCTGTCGCCTGTTGCCTGTTGCCTGTTGCCTGTTGCCTGTTGCCTGTTGCCTGTTGCCTGTTGCCTGTTGCTTGTTGCCTGTTGCCTGTTGCCTGTTGCTTGTTGCTTGTTGCTTGCTGCTTGTTGCTTGTTGCTTGTTGCTTGTTGCTTGTTGCTTGTTGCTTGTTGCTTGTTGCTTGTTGCTTGTTGCTTGTTGCTTGTTGCTTGTTGCTTGTTGCTTGTTGCTTGTTGCTTGTTGCTTGTTGCTTGTTGCTTGTTGCTTGTTGCTTGTTGCTTGTTGCTTGTTGCTTGTTGCTTGTTGCTTGTGCTCGTTGCTTGACGCCTGTTGCCTGTTGCAACAAAATATCAATTTGATGACAACCTATCAACGTGCCCTGTAAATGGAGTTGCCGCGTACATTTTCATGTGCATTACGCATTACTAGCAAAGTCAACAAAAAATTTATTTGAATATTACATTATTCACTTATACATAGCAAACCTGCAAGGACTGCACTCACAAGATTTGTGCTGGACACTGGAATTTTGAATTGTTCTAGGATAGTTTTCTTCTATTGATGCTGGTTTTAATAGATCAATTTATCATGTCCGAGCATAGAGGACAGCTTTCGATTTGAGCTAATTTGTACACAAAATACTAGTATCTAGCTATCTACTTTCAAAATTAACCTTGCAGCGCAAATTTTGTTACCACTTAGTATTTTTTGCTTATAATATTGTTTTTCTCCACATTAAAGTGAAAATTGATATAATAAACCCGATATTTTTTGAGTTTTATCTTAAAAACCTAAAGTGTCCGAGCATAGAGGACTTCTCCCTACGATAAAGCGTCAGGGATAGACTTCATTTCAGTCGAGATGTTGACCATCTTTTTCATCACAGATCATGTGCCAGCTATTCAGCAAAATATGCCAAGCAGCAACTTTTCCGGCGGATTCGATGCAGGGCATATTGATCAAGGATCCTAAATCCGTATTGCTATATGCCAGCGAAACGTAATGCGTCTCAGTGGAGACAACGCAACAAGTGCGACAAGTTATCATTCGGGCCTGACAATTGGATATCTAACGAGAAACTCCAACGTCGATGTAACCAACGGCCAATACCAACAGAAATGCGAGAACAAAGATGAAAATGAAGTGAATGAGAACCACTCGACAGAATTGCTTGTTGCCTGTTGCCTGTTGCCTATTGCTTGTTGCTTGTTGCCTGTTGCCTGTTGCCCATTGCCTGTTGCCTGTTGCCTATTGCTTGTTGCTTGTTGCCTGTTGCCTGTTGCTTGTTGCATGTTGCCTGTTGCCTGTTGCCTGTTGCCTGTCGCTTGTTGCCTGTTGCCTGTTGCCTGTTGCCTGTTGCCTGTTGCTGTTGCCTGTCGCATGTTGCCTGTTGCTGTTGCCTGTTGCTGTTGCCTGTCGCCTGTTGCCTGTTGCTTGTTGCCTGTTGCTTGTTGCTTGTTGCCTGTTGCTTGTTGCATGTTGCCCGCTGCCTGTTGCCTGTTGGCTGTTGTTTGTTGCCTGTTGCCTGTTGCTTGTCGCTTCTTGCCTGTTGCCTGTTGCCTGTTGCTTGTTGCCTGTTGCCTGTTGCCTGTTGCCTGTTGCCTGTTGCCTGTTGCTTGTTGCTTGCGCTTGTTGCATGCTGCTTGTTGCTTGTTGCTTGTTGCTTGTTGCTTGTTGCTTGTTGCTTGTTGCCTGTTGCCTGTTGCTTGTTGCTTGTTGCTTGTTGCTTGTTGCTTGTTGCTTGTTGCTTGTTGCCTGTTGCCTGTTGCCTGTTGCCTGTTGCCTGTTGCCTGTTGCCTGTTGCTTGTTGCCTGTTGCTTGTTGCTTGTTGCCTGTTGCCTATTGCTTGTTGCTTGTTGCCTGTTGCCTGTTGCTTGTTGCATGTTGCTGTTGCCTGTTGCCTGTCGCCTAATGCCTGTTGCCTGTTGCCTGTTGCCTGTTGCTGTTGCCTGTCGAATGTTGCTTGTTGCCTGTTGCCTGTTGCCTGTTGCCTGTTGCCTGTTGCGTATCGCCTGTTTCTTGTTGCTTGTTGCTTGTTGCTTGTTGCCTGTTGCCTGTTGCCTGTTGCCTGTTGCCTGTTGCTTGTTGCATGTTGCATGTTGCTTGTTGCTAGTTGCTTGTTGCTTGTTGCTTGTTGCTTGTTGCTTGTTGCTTGTTGCTTGTTGCTTGTTGCTTGACGCCTGTTGCCTGTTGCAACAAAATATCAATTTGATGACAACCTATCAACGTGCCCTGTAAATGGAGTTGCCGCGTACATTTTCATGTGCATTACGCATTACTAGCAAAGTCAACAAAAAATTTATTTGAATATTACATCATTCACTTATACACAGCAAACCTGCAAGGACTGCACTCACAAGATTTGTGCTGGACACTGGAATTTTGAATTGTTCTAGGATAGTTTTCTTCTATTGATGCTGGTTTTAATAGATCAATTTATCATGTCCGAGCATAGAGGACAGCTTTCGATTTGAGCTAATTTGTACACAAAATACTAGTATCTAGCTATCTACTTTCAAAATTAACCTTGCAGCGCAAATTTTGTTACCACTTAGTATTTTTTGCTTATAATATTGTTTTTCTCCACATTAAAGTGAAAATTGATATAATAAACCCGATATTTTTTGAGTTTTATCCTAAAAACCTAAAGTGTCCGAGCATAGAGGACTTCTCCCTACGATAAAGCGTCAGGGATAGACTTCATTTCAGTCGAGATGTTGACCATCTTTTTCATCACAGATCATGTGCCAGCTATTCAGCAAAATATGCCAAGCAGCAACTTTTCCGGCGGATTCGATGCAGGGCATATTGATCAAGGATCCTAAATCCGTATTGCTATATGCCAGCGAAACGTAATGCGTCTCAGTGGAGACAACGCAACAAGTGCGACAAGTTATCATTCGGGCCTGACAATTGGATATCTAACGAGAAACTCCAACGTCGATGTAACCAACGGCCAATACCAACAGAAATGCGAGAACAAAGATGAAAATGAAGTGAATGAGAACCACTCGACAGAATTGCTTGTTGCCTGTTGCCTGTTGCCTATTGCTTGTTGCTTGTTGCCTGTTGCCTGTTGACTGTTGCCCGTTGCCTGTTGCCTGTTGCCTGTTGCCTGTTGCCTATTGCTTGTTGCTTGTTGCCTGTTGCCTGTTGCTTGTGCATGTTGCCTGTTGCTTGTTGCCCGTTGCCGGTTGCCTGTTTCCTGTTGCCTATTGCTTGTTGCTTGTTGCCTGTTGCCGGTTGCTTGTGCATGTTGCCTGTCGCCTGTTGCCTGTCGCTTGTTGCCTGTTGCCTGTTGCCTGTTGCTGTTGCCTGTTGCTTGTTGCTTGTTGCCTGTTGCCTGTTGCTTGTTGCTTGTTGCTTGTTGCCTGTTGCCTGTTGCCTGTTGCCTGTTGTCTGTTGCTGTTGCCTGTCGCATGTCGCCTGTTGCCTGTTGCCTGTTGCCTGTTGCCTGTTGCCTGTTGCTTGTTGCCTGTTGCCTGTTGCCTGTTGCCTGTTGCCTGTTGCCTGTTGCCTGTTGCTTGTTGCTTGTTGCTTGTTGCTTGTTGCCCGTTGCCTGTTGCTTGTGCATGTTGCCTGTTGCTGTTGCCTGTCGCCTGTTGCCTGTTGCCTGTTGCCTATTGCTTGTTGCTTGTTGCCTGTTGCCTGTTGCCTGTTGCTTGTTGCCCGTTGCCTGTTGCCTGTTTCCTGTTGCCTATTGCTTGTTGCTTGTTGCCTGTTGCCGGTTGCTTGTGCATGTTGCCTGTCGCCTGTTGCCTGTCGCTTGTTGCCTGTTGCCTGTTGCCTGTTGCCTGTTGCTGTTGCCTGTTGCTTGTTGCCTGTTGCCTGTTGCTTGTTGCTTGTTGCTTGTTGCTTGTTGCTTGTTGCCTGTTGCCTGTTGCCTGTTGCCTGTTGTCTGTTGCTGTTGCCTGTCGCATGTCGCCTGTTGCCTGTTGCCTGTTGCTTGTTGCCTGTTGCCTGTTGCCTGTTGCCTGTTGCCTGTTGCCTGTTGCCTGTTGCCTGTTGCTTGTTGCTTGTTGCCCGTTGCCCGTTGCCTGTTGCCTGTTGCCTGTTGCCTGTTGTCTGTTGCTGTTGCCTGTCGCATGTCGCCTGTTGCCTGTTGCCTGTTGCCTGTTGCTTGTTGCCTGTTGCCTGTTGCCTGTTGCCTGTTGCCTGTTGCCTGTTGCCTTTTGCCTGTTGCCTGTTGCCTGTTGCCTGTTGCCTGTTGCCTGTTGCCTGTTGCCTGTTGCTGTTGCCTGTCGCATGTTGCCTGTTGCTTGTTGCCTGTTGCCTGTTGCCTGTTGCCTGATGCCTGTTGCCTGTTGCTTGTTGCTTGTTGCTTGTTGCTTGTTGCTTGTTGCTTGTTGCTTGTTGCTTGTTGCTTGTTGCTTGTTGCTTGTTGCTTGTTGCTTGTTGCTTGTTGCTTGTTGCTTGTTGCTTGTTGCTTGTTGCTTGTTGCTTGTTGCTTGTTGCTTGTTGCTTGTTGCTTGTTGCTTGTTGCTTGTTGCTTGTTGCTTGTTGCTTGTTGCTTGTTGCTTGTTGCTTGTGCTCGTTGCTTGACGCCTGTTGCCTGTTGCAACAAAATATCAATTTGATGACAACCTATCAACGTGCCCTGTAAATGGAGTTGCCGCGTACATTTTCATGTGCATTACGCATTACTAGCAAAGTCAACAAAAAATTTATTTGAATATTACATTATTCACTTATACATAGCAAACCTGCAAGGACTGCACTCACAAGATTTGTGCTGGACACTGGAATTTTGAATTGTTCTAGGATAGTTTTCTTCTATTGATGCTGGTTTTAATAGATCAATTTACCATGTCCGAGCATAGAGGACAGCTTTCGATTTGAGCTAATTTGTACACAAAATACTAGTATCTAGCTATCTACTTTCAAAATTAACCTTGCAGCGCAAATTTTGTTACCACTTAGTATTTTTTGCTTATAATATTGTTTTTCTCCACATTAAAGTGAAAATTGATATAATAAACCCGATATTTTTTGAGTTTTATCTTAAAAACCTAAAGTGTCCGAGCATAGAGGACTTCTCCCTACGATAAAGCGTCAGGGATAGACTTCATTTCAGTCGAGATGTTGACCATCTTTTTCATCACAGATCATGTGCCAGCTATTCAGCAAAATATGCCAAGCAGCAACTTTTCCGGTGGATTCGATGCAGGGCATATTGATCAAGGATCCTAAATCCGTATTGCTATATGCCAGCGAAACGTAATGCGTCTCAGTGGAGACAACGCAACAAGTGCGACAAGTTATCATTCGAGCCTGACAATTGGATATCTAACGAGAAACTCCAACGTCGATGTAACCAACGGCCAATACCAACAGAAATGCGAGAACAAAGATGAAAATGAAGTGAATGAGAACCACTCGACAGAATTGCTTGTTGCCTGTTGCCTATTGCTTGATGCTTGTTGCCTGTTGCCTGTTGCCCGTTGCCTGTTGCCTGTTGCCTATTGCTTGTTGCTTGTTGCCTATTGCCTGTTGCTTGTTGCATGTTGCCTGTTGCCTGTTGCCTGTTGCCTGTCGCTTGTTGCCTGTTGCCTGTTGCCTGTTGCCTGTTGCTGTTGCCTGTCGCATGTTGCCTGTTGCCTGTTGCTGTTGCCTGTTGCTGTTGCCTGTCGCCTGTTGCCTGTTGCTTGTTGCCTGTTGCTTGTTGCTTGTTGCCTGTTGCTTGTTGCATGTTGCCCGCTGCCTGTTGCCTGTTGCCTGTTGCCTGTTGCCTGTTGCTGTTGCCTGTCGCATGTTGCCTGTTGCCTGTTGCTGTTGCCTGTTGCTGTTGCCTGTCGCCTGTTGCCTGTTGCTTGTTGCCTGTTGCTTGGTGCTTGTTGCCTGTTGCTTGTTGCCTGTTGCCTGTTGCCTGTTGCTTGTTGCTTGCTGCTTGTTGCTTGTTGCTTGTTGCTTGTTGCTTGTTGCTTGTTGCTTGTTGCTTGTTGCTTGTTGCTTGTTGCTTGTTGCTTGTTGCTTGTTGCTTGTTGCTTGTTGCTTGTTGCTTGTTGCTTGTTGCTTGTTGCTTGTTGCTTGTTGCTTGTTGCTTGTTGCTTGTTGCTTGTTGCCTGTTGCTTGTTGCTTGTTGCTTGTTGCCCGTTGCCTGTTGCCTGCTGCCTGTCGCCTGTTGCCTGTTGCCTGTTGCCTGTTTCCTGTTGCCTGTTGCCTGTTGCCTGTTGCCTGTTGCCTGTTGCCTGTTGCCTGTTGACTGTTGCCTGTTGCCTGTTGCCTGTTGCCTGTTGCCTGTTGCTTGTTGCCTGTTGCCTGTTGCCTGTTGCTGTTGCCTGTCGCATGTTGCCTGTTGCTTGTTGCCTGTTGCCTGTTGCCTGATGCCTGTTGCCTGTTGCCTGTTGCGTGTTGCCTGTTGCCTGTTGCCTATTGCCTGTTGCCTGTTGCCTGTTGCCTGTTGTCTGTTGCCTGTTGCCTGTTGCCTGTTGCCTGTTGCCTGTTGCCTGTTGCCTGTTGCCTGTTGCCTGTTGCCTGTTTCCTGTTGCCTGTCGCCTGTTGCCTGTTGCTTGTTGCTTGTTGCTTGTTGCTTGTTGCTTGTTGCTTGTTGCTTGTTGCTTGTGCTCGTTGCTTGACGCCTGTTGCCTGTTGCAACAAAATATCAATTTGATGACAACCTATCAACGTGCCCTGTAAATGGAGTTGCCGCGTACATTTTCATGTGCATTACGCATTAGGCGACATCCATTTAGTACGTCACGCAAATTTTGACCAAAATCAACCCCCCTCCCCCCCCTTGTCACATTTTGTCACACATTCTTGACACCCCCCCTGAGAAAGTACGTCACGTCACGGCCATCCCCCCCCCCCCCTCCACTGCATAACAAAAAAATTAAATTTATGTTCCAACCTTTTTACCTTTGTTATACTATAACAAAGGTTTAAAAATTGGTCGAAAAACACGAAATTGATCCGAGGCCCGGAGGGCCAAGTCACATATACCAATCGATAGGGTTCGACGATTTGAGCAATGTCTGTGTGTGTGTGTGTGTGTGTGTATGTATGTAATGATTTTTTCTATCGCCTGTTTCTCAAAGATGGCTGAACCGAATCGTTCGCTATTACTTTTGTTTGAAAGGTATTATTGTCTAGTAGATCACTATTGAGTTGCTTCGTGACACGACGTTTCGTTTAAAAGTTATAAGCAAAAATGTGAAAAATACGTGACACGGGTTTCTCTAGAACTACATGACCGATTTCAACGATCTTAGTATCAAATGAAAGCCCTTATTAAAGCTAAATTATTCAGAAATTTTTAATTGAAAACAAACAAGTAGTTTAAAAGTTATGCTTAAAAAACCTGTTTTGACAAGGAAATAATTATCGCCTGTTTCTTAGAGATGGCCAAACCGATTTATGCGCTATTAGTCTCATTTGAAAGATAATATATGCTAATAGATCACTATTGAATGGTTTTTTGATTGGACGTTTAATTTGAAAGTTATGAGCAACCGTATACACCACACCAAAATTAACAATAATTTATAATGATTTTAACCAAGATAATTT
This sequence comes from Sabethes cyaneus, assembly GCF_943734655.1. Classification (NCBI taxonomy): domain Eukaryota; kingdom Metazoa; phylum Arthropoda; class Insecta; order Diptera; family Culicidae; genus Sabethes; species Sabethes cyaneus. Next base: position 97,431,943 of record NC_071353.1, on the reverse strand, counting down.
ACCTAATTTGAAATATTTTAATATCAAACGAGAGGTTTTGACAATACGAATATATATGCAAAATTTCATAAGAATTGGTTGTACCGGTCAAAAGATATTACCCCTCGAACACTCGCGCCAACTTTTGCAACACAGTTACTCGCGCGCACTATAATCCCAAACCAAAGAAAACGTGCGCACTAGAGGTTTGACTGGGAAAACTTGGTTTTAGGTTTATCGAACCTTTAGAAAAGTTTCTTGAAATTAAAAGCTCTATCGTCTGGTGGAATCTAAATTTTGATTAATCCCCCTAAAAGTGAAATAAAAAAAATTATTTTTCTTCAGTGTCAATAACACATTGATGTGCTCTGCAAAGTTATAGAGCATATTATTACAAGAAATTTTGCTAGAGACAGTAACCTTCCATCTCTGCAGCTAAGATAGAAAAATCTTATTTATTGTATATGAATTTGTAAACTCAGTTTTTATAAACTTTGCTCTTTTTGTAATTGTTGTATGACTTTTTCTTGTATTACAAAATTGTACAAATGATAAAAATACACAACTTTGCTGAATATAGTATACCTCTATGTTTGCTTGTTTAGGAACTGTAGAACTTTGATTATAAAAAAATACCTTAATTTTGATTACGAATTACTCGACTACCAGCAGACGGATACATTCCACTTGGGGTCAATTGCGGTACACCTCGCATGCTGATTGTTTCGTTTCTGTGATGGCGGTTTATGCTGATCTATTTTTCCAACAATTTAAATTATTAATGCATTGAATAATTATGACATTTTGCTCAGAATAAGTTTATTGAAGAATATTCGTTAGTTAAACAACGATTTGTAACTTTATAACAATATGGCGTTGAAAAACCTACACGTGTTGTACAAAATATAGCAGCGTGAGTAACCGAAGGTTAATAAAAATTATTCAAGTAAACTCTATTGATGTGAATCAAATAGAATGGCATTACAGGAAATTATGCATAGTTCAAAAACCTATAAACTAGACCTTTAATAGGCAATGTATATGTTAAAGAATAAGATTTCCTCTTACAACTTACTTTTATTTGCACTTACTCAAATTAATAACAACTTACTTATCCTTACTCAGCAATTACATGAAAATAGGATCTATCAAAATTTAAAAGTGTTTCTATTTTGTTCAAAATTTGTAAACTTATTCAATTTTCAAAAATTTTATGTAAACCAACGTATTACGCAACGTTAACCAATAGATGAATTATGTCCCGAAAACGTATCGATTTCTATCTCAAATACCAAGTAAGACCGTATAACAAAGGTTCCTTTCACCATTAGGTGGATTAAATCGGGTTTTATTTCAAGCTATCAATATAATTCACTTCAATCAATTCATCAAATAACAAAAATGAACTTCAGCAAATAAAAAAAGAAAATTTTCGAGCTTATAATTTATCGATTCACGGATTTTGAAGATGATTTCCAATTGCAGCGATCGGATACACTTCAGAAGTCGCTAATGTGTTATTGATTAATGTTTCGCGCATATTCACGACCTTTTCACGCCTATTCACGATCTAAATTCGTCTGATCTAGCTGAAAGAATCAGGACTTTTTGCTGACGTCTTGTAGCAACACGCCTTGGAAGAACTTTTCTGACGGATTTTGACATTTTGTATATTTTTCCAATCATTCAACATTACCTTAGATGCGAAATTTAATCCGCAAGTGGCATAAACTCTATCCTTCAGAGAGCTTTTGAGTAAGCGGCAGTACAGGTTATACGGAAGAACCTTAAAACCAGCCATGGAACCTCGGTATGAGTATGTTTATCGATTGAGTTCAGCACGAATATCAAGGGGAAACATTGCCATTGGTCTCTGGTAGCACCCCGTAGCCCCTCAGGAGTATATGCGACTGCTATTTGCGGTTGCAAAAATCTTTTAGGCAGGACTTTACTCAAGGAGCCTTCAGTGGTGTATAGCATATTCTGTGAAACCTGAATGGAGAGTTCATACTAGAAGAATAAATTGAGTCCTGTTCGCACATATATGTTAAAAAAAGTTATTCAAAAAATGTAACTATTTCTTTTATAGTCCATCAGTACGTTAATTTTATAGAAGCCTTCAATAGTTGTATCTTAAAATGAAGGGTAAATATTAATTTCCCGAATAAATTTTCCATTTGAAATTCTTTTCGCGTGACGTCACATAACTTTATATCTCCCCTCCCCCCTACGTCACAAATCGTCACGATTAGGTCAACCCCCCCTCCCCCCTATAAGCGTGACGTACTTTATGGATGGCCCCTTACTAGCAAAGTCAACAAAAAATTTATTTGAATATTACATTATTCACTTATACACAGCAAACCTGCAAGGACTGCACTCACAAGATTTGTGCTGGACACTGGAATTTTGAATTGTTCTAGGATAGTTTTCTTCTATTGATGCTGGTTTTAATAGATCAATTTATCATGTCCGAGCATAGAGGACAGCTTTCGATTTGAGCTAATTTGTACACAAAATACTAGTATCTAGCTACCGTGAACGCCCCTAATTCTGCGCAGCTCCTAATTCTGCGCATTTTTCTTTATATAAGTATTTTTTAACATTGTGCATAACTATGATCATTACGTTATTTTTTTATAAATGTCTGTTGAATATTACGTCATTATTCGCAAATGGGTCATAATATTTGAGTGCGAAATAATTTAACGTTAAACTGAAAGTATTTTATATCGCAGAAAACACCGTCGTTAGCACCAACGCCAAGATTGTCCTTCCAGAAAATTAACAAATTTATGATCGAAATTCTTTGCAATGATCAAATTACCCAGCATAATTAGAAAGAATAATTAGTTTTAGTCATGTTTTAGACAAAAAGAGTGATTGCATGCATTGCTTTCCTCAGAAAAATGCGATGCAATAATGCGCAGATTTAGGCACAGATTTTTTATTCATGTTCCAAATTCTGCGCAGTAATGTATCCTACGAAGAAATCGCGAAAGAATACGCAACCTCACCAAAATGGCTGAGGTATAGAGGCATGAAAATTCAAGTAGAATCTTTAACTTGCATTGATTGGAATCCTATGCTGTGTCTCAGGGTCCGAACCTACGAGCGCCAATTCATGAAACTATGTCTTCTATTTTTTTTAATGTCCAACCTCATAGGGCTTTCAGAGAGTGGGGAAGTGGTTTCTATATGAAAACACAATTTTTAGTATTAGTCTAAAGTAATGTTCAGTGTGCAGAACGTTATCGTTATCGTTATCTTCACGTTATCGAGAATAAAATATTTAAAACGAGGCAATCAAAATGATAACAATATTCTTTTGCCACTCGGACAGCACAGGAAGGCCGGATCATGGATTTAATTATAGTAATGGCTAATGCCGGATTTTTTAGTGTGGTTTCACCGTATAAAGACATAAACAGCATGGCAGGAGTATTTATTTTCACTTTTTGGGTGCGCAGAATTAGGAGCAAACATGCGCAGAATTAGGAGCATTGGCAAGAAAGTGCGCAGAATTAGGCACCGTGGATAAGTTTACAAAACGAAAAATATACTCAATTGTTGGTCGACTTATAATTCCTATATTTTTTACCAGATACTATAGACCGTAGCACTACACGTTGCTGCTATTCACGTTGTAAATTCAAATCTGGAATACTTAGAATAGCGGAAGAATCATAAAAATGTCTTAACTGCGCAGAATATGGTACGTTCACGGTATCTACTTTCAAAATTAACCTTGCAGCGCAAATTTTGTTACCACTTAGTATTTTTACCTTTGTTATACTATATAACAAAGGTTTAGAAATTGGTCGAAAAACACGAAATTGATCTAAGGCCCGGAGGGCCGAGTCACATGTACCAATCGATAGGGTTCGACGAACTGAGCAATGTCTGTGTGTGTGTGTGTGTGTGTGTGTGTGTGTATGCATGTGTGTATGTGTGTATGTGTGTATGTGTGTTCGCTCCGAATTTTCTATCGCCTGTTACTCGGAGATGGCTGAACCGATTCGACCGCTATTACTTTTGTTTGAAAAGTACTATTGCCTAGTATATCACTATTAAATGGTTTTGTGGTCTGACTTTTCGTTTGAAAGTTATAAGCAAAAATGTGAAAACTACGTGACACGGTTTTCTCCGGAACCACGCAACCAATTTTAACGGTATTAGTACCAAACGAAAGCTCTTACTATTACTAAACATTTTGCTAAGTTTTATTGAAAACGGACAAGCAGTTTAAAAGTTAGCCCTGAAAAACCTGTTTTGACTAGGTACAAATGAACGCCTGTTTCTCAGAGATGGCCAAACCGATTTACACGCTATTAGTTTCATTTGGCAGGTAATATAGCCGGATAGATCACTATTGAATGGTTCTCTGATCGGACGTTTAATTTGAAAGTTATGAGTAATCGAATACACCACACCAAAATTAACAATAATTTATAATGATTTTAACCAAGTTAATTTACCTAATTTCATTTATTTTAATATCAAACGAGAGGTTTTCACACTACGAATATATATGCAAAATTACATTAGTATAGGTTTTACCGGTCAAAAGATATTAACCCTCGAACACTCGCCCCAACTTTTATAACACGGTTACTTGCGCGCAGAATAGCCCAAACCCAAAGAAAACGTGCGCACTAGAGTTTTGACTAGGAAAACTTGGTTTTAAGTTTATCGAACCTTTGGAAGAGTTTCTTAAAATTGAAAGTTCTATCGTCTGGTAGAATTTGAATTTTGATTAATCCCCCTAAAAGTGAAATAAAAAAATTATTTTCCTTCAGTGTCAATACAACACATGGATGTGTTCTGCAAACTTTTAGAGCATATTATTACAAGAAATTTTGCTGAAAACAGTAACCTTCTATCTCTTCAGTGAAGGTAGAAAAATCTTATTTATTGTATATGAATTTGTAAAATCAGGTTTTCTATTCTAACTCTTCTTATAATTGTTGTATGACTTTTTCGTGTATTACAAAGTTGTACAAATAATAAAAATACACAACTTTGTTGAATTTAGTATACCTCTATGTTTGCTTGTTAGGAACTGTAGAACTTTAATTGTAAAAAATAACCTGATTTTGACCCCGAATTACTCGATTACCAACAGACGGATACATCTTAAACATTTTACATTTGCTGGTAGTTTTGCTGCATACAGACACCATTTTTCCATATGAAGAAACGAGAGAAAATTTTATTTGGGTTTAATTGCGGTACACGTCACATGCTACCTGCTTCGTTTCTGTGATGTCGGTTTATGCTAATCTTGTTTCCTAACAATTTCAAGTATTAATGCATTGAATAATTCGGACATTTTGCTCATAACAAGTTTACTGAAGAATATACGTTAGTATATACGTAATATACGATTTGTAACTTTATAACAATATGGCATTCAAAAACCTACACATGTTGTACAAAATACAACAGCGTGAGTAACCGAAAGTTAATAAAAATTGATGAAATTTATTCAAGAAAACTTTTTTGTTGTGAATCAAAAAGAATGGCATTACGGGAAATTATGCATAGTTCAAAAACTTACAAACTAGACGTTTACTACGCAATGCATATGTTAAAGAATAATATTTCATCTTACAACTTACTTTTACTTGCACTTACCCTCATTAGTAACAACTTACTCAGCAATTTAAGCATAAGCATAAGCATAGGATACCGCCCGTGTGCTGCTACTCCGTTATTGACCAGGACCGATGAAAATTGCAAAATGATGGTTGGAAAAAGCATACTTGGGACAGCAGGCTATTTTTCATTGTGCAACATTATCAGGTCCCTGCATGCTGATCAATACCGACGCCGGCCACGTCCGAATGCGGGTCCTGGTGGGATGGGAAGGAATGTTAGTCCAATACTTGTTGCTACTAAAGACCAGGGAATCCTCTGCATCTTCACAAGTATTTCGGGAAAGGAATTGTTGTTAGTAGATGGGCGGAGCTAGATGGATAATGTAAGTATGTAAGCATCAGTCATATGAGACTAACCTGGATATTCGAAAATTTTCTTGTAAAGCCAGTAACTACGAAAATTAAGATATAAAAAATACCTTTTTAACAAATTCAATATAATGCCAATGGTGCTCATATACAACCATAATTTAATTTATATCGAAAAATACTACGCACATGCGAGATTTACGGTTCAAAAACCACGTAACAACTTGAACTTATCCGCGATCAGGGAAATCAGGGATAATGAGACGAGTCAATATAGTCCCTAAGTTGATAAGCATTTCCTCTTACCAACGCTAAAATGCAGAGATATAGCGCCCTACACGCTTAGTAACAACTTACTCAGCAATTTCATGAGAAAAGGAACTATCAAAATTTATAAGTGCTTCTATTTGGTTCAAATTTTGTAAACTTATTCAATTTCCAAAAATTTCATGTAAGCAAGTAAGATCGTATAACAAAGGTTCCTTTCACCACTAGGTGGATTAAATCAGGTTTTGCTTATAATATTGTTTTTCTCCACATTAAAGTGAAAATTGATATAATAAACCCGATATTTTTTGAGTTTTATCTTAAAAACCTAAAGTGTCCGAGCATAGAGGACTTCTCCCTACGATAAAGCGTCAGGGATAGACTTCATTTCAGTCGAGATGTTGACCATCTTTTTCATCACAGATCATGTGCCAGCTATTCAGCAAAATATGCCAAGCAGCAACTTTTCCGGCGGATTCGATGCAGGGCATATTGATCAAGGATCCTAAATCCGTATTGCTATACGCCAGCGAAACGAAATGCGTCTCAGTAGAGACAACGCAACAAGTGCGACAAGTTATCATTCGGGCCTGACAATTGGATATCTAACGAGAAACTCCAACGTCGATGTAACCAACGGCCGATACCAACAGAAATGCGAGAACAAAGATGAAAATGAAGTGAATGAGAACCACTCGACAGAATTGCTTGTTGCCTGTTGCCTATTGCTTGTTACATGTTGCCTGTTGCCTGTTGCCTGTTGCCTGTTGCATGTTGCCCGTTGCCTGTTGCCTGTTGCCTGTTGCCTATTGCTTGTTGCTTGTTGCCTGTTGCCTGTTGCTTGTGCATGTTGCCTGTTGCCTGTTGCCTGTTGCCTGTTGCTGTTGCCTGTCGCATGTTGCCTGCTGCCTGTTGCCTGTTGCCTGTTGCTGTTGCCTGTTGCTGTTGCCTGTCGCCTGTTGCTGTTGCTTGTTGCCTGTTGCTTGTTGCTTGTTGCCTGTTGCTTGTTGCCTGTTGCCCGCTGCCTGTTGCCTGTTGGCTGTTGCTTGTTGCCTGTTGCCTGTTGCTTGTCGCTTGTTGCCTGTTGCCTGTCGCTTGTTGCCTGTTGCCTGTTGCCTGTTGCCTGTTGCCTGTTGCCTGTTGCCTGTTGCCTGTTGCCTGTTGCCTGTTGCCTGTTGCCTGTCGCATGTTGCCTGTTGCCTGTTGCCTAATGCCTGTTGCCTGTTGCCTGTTGCCTATTGCTTGTTGCTTGTTGCCTTTGCCTGTTGCTTGTGCATGTTGCCTGTTGCCTGTTGCCTGTTGCCTGTTGCTGTTGCCTGTCGCCTGTTGCCTGTTGCTTGTTGCCTGTTGCTTGTTGCTTGTTGCCTGTTGCTTGTTGCCTGTTGCTTGTTGCATGTTGCATGTTGCTTGTTGCTAGTTGCTTGTTGCTTGTTGCTTGTTGCTTGTTGCTTGTTGCTTGTTGCATGTTGCTAGTTGCTTGTTGCTTGTTGCTTGTTGCTTGTTGCTTGTTGCTTGTTGCTTGTTGCTTGTTGCTTGTTGCTTGCTGCTTGTTGCTTGACGCCTGTTGCCTGTTGCAACAAAATATCAATTTGATGACAACCTATCAACGTGCCCTGTAAATGGAGTTGCCGCGTACATTTTCATGTGCATTACGCATTACTAGCAAAGTCAACAAAAAATTTATTTGAATATTACATTATTCGCTTATACATAGCAAACCTGCAAGGACTGCACTCACAAGATTTGTGCTGGACACTGGAATTTTGAATTGTTCTAGGATAGTTTTCTTCTATTGATGCTGGTTTTAATAGATCAATTTATCATGTCCGAGCATAGAGGACAGCTTTCGATTTGAGCTAATTTGTACACAAAATACTAGTATCTAGCTATCTACTTTCAAAATTAACCTTGCAGCGCAAATTTTGTTACCACTTAGTATTTTTTGCTTATAATATTGTTTTTCTCCACATTAAAGTGAAAATTGATATAATAAACCCGATATTTTTTGAGTTTTATCTTAAAAACCTAAAGTGTCCGAGCATAGAGGACTTCTCCCTACGATAAAGCGTCAGGGATAGACTTCATTTCAGTCGAGATGTTGACCATCTTTTTCATCACAGATCATGTGCCAGCTATTCAGCAAAATATGCCAAGCAGCAACTTTTCCGGTGGATTCGATGCAGGGCATATTGATCAAGGATCCTAAATCCGTATTGCTATATGCCAGCGAAACGTAATGCGTCTCAGTGGAGACAACGCAACAAGTGCGACAAGTTATCATTCGGGCCTGACAAGTGGATATCTAACGAGAAACTCCAACGTCGATGTAACCAACGGCCAATACCAACAGAAATGCGAGAACAAAGATGAAAATGAAGTGAATGAGAACCACTCGACAGAATTGCTTGTTGCCTGTTGCCTGTTGCCTGTTGCCTATTGCTTGTTGCTTGTTGCCTGTTGCCTGTTGCCCGTTGCCTGTTGCCTGTTGCCTATTGCTTGTTGCTTGTTGCCTGTTGCCTGTTGCTTGTTGCTTGTTGCATGTTGCCTGTTGCCTGTTGCCTGTTGCCTGTTGCCTGTTGCCTGTCGCTTGTTGCCTGTTGCCTGTTGCCTGTTGCCTGTTGCCTGTTGCCTGTTGCTTGTTGCCTGTTGCCTGTTGCCTGTTGCTGTTGCCTGTCGCATGTTGCCTGTTGCTGTTGCCTGTTGCTGTTGCCTGTCGCCTGTTGCCTGTTGCTTGTTGCATGTTGCCCGCTGCCTGTTGCCTGTTGGCTGTTGCTTGTTGCCTGTTGCCTGTTGCTTGTCGCTTGTTGCCTGTTGCCTGTTGCCTGTTGCTTGTTGCCTGTTGCCTGTTGCCTGCTGCCTGTTGCCTGTTGCCTGTTGCCTGTTGCCTGTTGCCTGTTGCTTGTTGCCTGTTGCTTGTTGCCTGTTGCCTGTTGCTTGTTGCTTGTTGCTTGTTGCTTGTTGCTTGTTGCTTGTTGCTTGTTGCTTGTTGCTTGTTGCTTGTTGCTTGTTGCTTGTTGCTTGTTGCTTGTTGCTTGTTGCTTGTTGCTTGTTGTTTGTTGCTTGTTGCTTGTTGCTTGTTGCTTGTTGCTTGTTGCTTGTTGCTTGTTGCTTGTTGCTTGTTGCTTGTTGCTTGTTGCCTGTTGCCTGTTGCCTGTTGCCTGTTGCCTGTTGCCTGTTGCCTGTTGCCTGTTGCCTGTTGACTGTTGCTTGTTGCTTGTTGCTTGTTGCCTGTTGCCTGTTGCCTGTTGCCTGTTGCCTTTTGCCTTTTGCTTGTTGCTTGTTGACTGTTGCCTGTTGCCTGTTGCCTGTTGCCTGTTGCCTGTTGCCTGTTGCCTGTTGCCTGTTGCCTTTTGCCTTTTGCTTGTTGCTTGTTGCCTGTTGCATGTTGCCGTTTGCTTGTTGCTTGTTGCCTGTTGAATGTTGCCTGTTGCCTGTTGCCTGTTGCTTGTTGCTTGTTGCCTGTTGCTTGTTACTTGTTGCTTGTTGCTTGTTGCCTGATGCCTGCTGCCTGTTTTCTGTTGCCTGTTGCCTGTTGCCTGTTGCCTGTTGCCCGTTGCCTGTCGCCTGTTGCTTGTTGCCTGTTGCCTGTTGCTGTTGCCTGTCGCATGTTGCCTGTTGCTTGTTGCCTGTTGCTTGTTGCCTGTTGCCTGATGCCTGTTGCCTGTTGCCTGTTGCTTGCTGCGTGTTGCCTGTTGCCTGTTGCCTATTGCCTGTTGCCTGTTGCCTGTTGCCTGTTTCCTGTTGCCTGTCGCCTGTTGCCTGTTGCTTGTTGCTTGTTGCTTGTTGCTTGTTGCTTGTTGCTTGTTGCTTGTTGCTTGTTGCTTGTGCTCGTTGCTTGACGCCTGTTGCCTGTTGCAACAAAATATCAATTTGATGACAACCTATCAACGTGCCCTGTAAATGGAGTTGCCGCGTACATTTTCATGTGCATTACGCATTACTAGCAAAGTCAACAAAAAATCAGAGGAGTTGTGCACAAGACACGACCGCATAGGTGACGTAGGACCACGTAAGTCTCTTTGTAGCGATAGTAGGATGTATCCATGTATGTAATAATACGATTCTTCATATATACAAGCTACATACGTAACGTTTATCAAAGTAGAAACATTGTATACATTCAATTCTCTATCGATTTTGGAGTTATATCCATGAATTGATTGAATATATTTTATTAAAACGAAACCTAGTCAGTAACTAAACCAAATAGTAAATAAATTTTTATGATCTGTTTCTACATTGAATAGTGCTTTTCCTCAGTTAATCGGTAGACGATACACGAGTTTTCAAAAAGTTGAAAATTTTGCGCAACTTTTCTGCGGCTTACAAAAGAACACTGATAATAAAGCATTAACAAGCTGCAGACGTTTTGGAAGTCGCAGAAAATGTCGCCCGTGACCAGAAAACTTATTTCCGTCATTTGTTGGTCGTCCGCTTTGGCGAAAAATTCAACTTTTTCCTCGTTGCTTGTGTTATTATGGTATTAAATGGGCAAGAAAATATAATAAACTCTTCAATCGTTGTGTGACCCTTGAAAGGACCGATTGTTTGATTATCATAACTCCAGCTTGCAATAAACTTGCACTAACGCACTTAACCGTTATGTGTTCGACAGGGTACCCGGGTACCTTTTCAGATTTCAAAGTAAGAAATTCTAAAGTTTTCTTCGGCCCAGGATACTGAAACTCTGTGACATCTCAGAACTAGCTAAATTACAACTTTTTATAAAATAAGTTTTCATGTAGCACTTAAGGGGGAGGAAAGGGGGGGGCTTCGAAATTTTTTACCCTTTAAGTGCTCGACAAGGGTACCCGGGTACCCACAAATTGAAATGCTTGTAACTTTGGCAATATTTGACCGATTTGGACCAACTTACCACCTAAAGATTCAGGAACTTATCCACTTCCAGTGGGGTTACAACAAAACCGGAAGTGGTTCATCTGGTTTCCGGAAATCCGGTATTCCAAGGATGTGTTCCGGAATTAAAGCTAAAAAGTGCTGAAAAGGATTTTTCTATCTTCGCTAAAGAGATAGAAGGTTACTGTCTTCTAGAAATTTTTTTGTAATAATATGCTCTAAAACTTTGCAGAACCCATAAATGTGTTATATTGAAACTGAAGAAAAATAAAAAAAATATTTTACTTTTAGGGAGATTAATCAAAATTTTAATTTCACCAAACGATAGAACTTTTAATTTCAAGAAACTCTTGCAAAGCCTTTATAAATCTAAAATCAAGTTTTCCCACTCAAAACTGTAATATGCACGTTTATTTGGTTTTGAACCACTGTGAAGCCCCACGGGAATATGTTCCGGAATGGCCATGCCGGGGCAAAATCATTAGATAGAGTTAAAACAATGAAAAACGACCTTCCGGAGTTTTTTCATGAATTTAGATACCCATATTGCCAGTGTTGCAATCCAAACAGTTCTGTGGCCACAGGAGGTCCCATGGGAACTTGTTCCAGAATGGCCATTCCAAAATTAAACCTTATACTGTTTTAAAACTATGAGAAATGACCTCTCGGAGTCATTTGAGGAATTTTGGACACCCATATTACTATGATTACATCCAAAATCTTAAAAAGTGCTTTAATTCCGGAATACACCCTCGGAATACTGAATTTCCAGGAATCAGATGAACCACTTCCGGTTCTGTTGCAACTCCACTGAAAGTGGATAAGTTCCTGAATCTTTAGGTGGTAAGAAGGTCCAAATCGGTCAAATATTGCCAAAGTTACAAGCGTTTCAATTTGTGGGTACCCGGGTACCCTTGTCGAGCACTTAAAGGTGTTTTTTTGTCGAACACATAACGGTTAACGTGCGTTAAGGTCTCTGTTCGGTAAATTGGAGTACCGATAACCGATAACCGCTAACCAGGTACGGCTTGTTGCAACGGACCAGCCGGAAAGCTTCAGCAGCTATGCGATTAACGAAGCCGTTCATGTATGGTCCTGAATAACCACGATGAAATACCACTCCACGTGGTCAGCAGCAAGTGACGTGGGATGCTTCTGGTCGTTTTGTTGTCGCGTGCAGCATATTTCCTGCCAATTCCAGAACTTCAGCAGCCAGATATGCCATCACGGCAACGAAATGAACCACCAGCAACAAGCGAACAAAACCACGAGGTGATCGGTTAAAATTATTTGATAAGAAGCGAACAATTAGAATTAATCTAAACTAAATAGAATTAAAATCAGTGAGCAAAAATTCCTCAAATCTTCATGAACATATGTTTCGTTCTTAAAAGAACGGTTTTTCGACGTGATATGCTGGAAATTTAAGCCTTCTTTTCCGTCTTCTTGGGCAGCAACAAAACAGTTTAGATGTTCGGAAAGACACTTCTCATAGCAGTGGTGACACGGGACAGCAATTTGTTCAACTCTTCGCTGTTGCGGATGGCCAGCTGCAAGTGACGATAATTCTGATCGGTTCGTTGTCGCGAGCAGCATATTTCCTGCCAATTCCAGAACTCCTGTAACCAGATATTCCATCACGGCAGCGAAATGAGTGCTTCAGCTCCAACACACGCTCACACGGTTAGTCGCCGATGAACACGTGCACGAGTCGTATGTGACTCCTGTTTGCCCTGGCAAACGATGTTGGCAGTAGCTTAGCTTGCGTTTGAATAATGCTGTTCGCCGGTTTACCACGTGTTATGTACCAGAGCAAGCGACAAGAATCGGCCTCACTCATTTTGCATGGTCCTTCATTCTATCATCTACGTTAAATAAAATAGAGCATTTCAATTTCAGTCTGAACAAAAGAGCAAAGTTACCAGTGAGCCGTTCGCCTTTTGGTGCCAAAGAATAATTACGCTACGTATTATTACTGTAGCATTGGTGATGGCTAAATTTGTGTTGCTAAGATGCAAAAGATGTTACTAAAATTCTTTCATTTGATTAAATCCATGGTTTCATTTATTTTAACGCTTGAGCGAACACATTTACTTGGAGCTGGTATATTTGTTGGCTGCTTCTTACCTTCCGAGACGGCCAACTGAACCAGCGTCCAGCAGCAACAAGCGAACAGAAGCGCGAGAGGTGATCGGTTAAAATTATTTGATAAGAAGCGAACAATCAGATCAATCTAAATTAAATAGAATTAAAATCAGTGAGTGAAAATTCCTTAAATCTTCATGAACATATGTTTCGTTCTTAAAAGAACGGTTTTTCAACGTGATATGCTGAAAATTTAAGCCTTCTTTTCCGTCTTCTTGGGCAGCAACAAAACAGTTTAGATGTTCGGAAAGACACTTCTCATAGCAGTGGTGACACGGGACAGCAATTTGTTCAACTCTTCGTTGTTGCGGATGGCCAGCTGCAAGTGACGATAATTCTGATCGTTTCGTTGTTGCGAGCAGCATATTTCCTGCCACTTCCAGAACTTCAGCAGCCAGATATTCCTTCACGGCAGCGAAACGAGTGCTCCAGCTCCAACACCTCGCTTGGTGAATTTGCATGTCTTCGTTGCCTTATCCGTGGGAAGCAGCAACAGCTGAAGCTCAACAATTTTCGATTGGTTTCTATAGGGCGTAAATTAAATACATAAGGAAGGATCATCAAGGAGGAGAATAAGGAAGGAAAAATCATAAGGAAGCTTAACCCATAGCTTACATCGTATATATTTCTGTCATCCGTGCTAGGGAAGCACTGACGAGGGAAGGCAAAAATATGAAAATAATTCAAATTTTCAAAATCAATTCAAAAACAAAAATTTTTCAAATTCATTTTCAAAAACAAAATCAATAGTTTTCTATATTTTCAATCGATTTTCCGATCAATTGGTGTAAATGTCTTGGAAATCTATTGAAAATTGACTGAATTATAAGCCGAAGCGTGAAAACGCGTTTCTACTTTGATGACGTCATTTCCAACAACCAATCACGAAGCGAGAATTCTGGTAAAACATAGGTTAATTATTTTCAATTTTTCAATAGTTCAACATCAAGAATTCACACTTTTCTTTATTTGGGTCAATTCTTAGAAGATTTTCCGATCGATTGGTGTAAGAATATTGAAAATCGATCGGAAAACCGCTGAGCTATTAGCGCTCAAAACCTTTCATTTTTCGTGACGATCGCATTTTTCGATTTTTTGGAATGACACCCTATCTCAAAACTTGCTGTAAGACGTAGTCCTACGTCAAAAATTTATTTGAATATTACATTATTCGCTTATACATAGCAAACCTGCAAGGACTGCACTCACAAGATTTGTGCTGGACGCTGGAATTTTGAATTGTTCTAGGATAGTTTTCTTCTATTGATGCTGGTTTTAATAGATCAATTTATCATGTCCGAGCATAGAGGACAGCTTTCGATTTGAGCTAATTTGTACACAAAATACTAGTATCTAGCTATCTACTTTCAAAATTAACCTTGCAGCACGAATTTTGTTACCACTTAGTATTTTTTGCTTATAATATTGTTTTTCTCCACATTAAAGTGAAAATTGATATAATAAACCCGATATTTTTTGAGTTTTATATTAAAAACCTAAAGTGTCCGAGCATAGAGGACTTCTCCCTACGATAAAGCGTCAGGGATAGACTTCATTTCAGTCGAGATGTTGACCATCTTTTTCATCACAGATCATGTGCCAGCTATTCAGCAAAATATGCCAAGCAGCAACTTTTCCGGCGGATTCGATGCAGGGCATATTGATCAAGGATCCTAAATCCGTATTGCTATATGCCAGCGAAACCACTCGACAGAATTGCTTGTTGCCTGTTGCCTGTTGCGAGGGCAGAGAACAAAGATGAAAATGAAGTGAATGAGAACCACTCGACAGAATTGCTTGTTGCTTGTTGCTTGTTGATTGACGCTTGTCGATTAACGCTTGTTGATTGACGTCTGTTGCTTGTTGTCTGTGTCTTGTTACCTGTTGCCTGTTGCCCATTGCTTGTTTCCTGTTGCCTGTCGCTTGTTGCTGGTCGCCAGTTGCCTGTTGCTTGTTACGTGTTGCCTGTTGCCTGTTGCCAGTCGCTTGTTGCTTGTTTCCTATAGTCTGTTGCCTGTCGCCTGCTGTCTGCTGCCTGTTGCTTGTTTTTCGGTTGTCTGTTGCCTGTTGTCTGTCGCCTGTTGCCTGTAGGCTGTTGCCTGTTGCTTGTTGCCTGTTGCTTGTTGCCTGTTGCTTGTTGCCTGTTGCTTGTTGCTTGTTGCTTGTTGATTGACGCTTGTTGCTTGTTGCCTGTTGCATGCTGCCTGTTGCCTGTTGCTTGTTGCTTGTTGCTTGTTGCTTGTTGCTTGTTGCTTGTTGCTTGTTGCTTGTTGCTTGTTGCTTGTTGCTTGTTGCTTGTTGCTTGTTGCTTGTTGCTTGTTGCTTGTTGCTTGTTGCTTGTTGCTTGTTGCTTGTTGCTTGTTGCTTGTTGCTTGTTGCTTGTTGCTTGTTGCTTGTTGCTTGTTGCTTGTTGCTTGTTGCTTGTTGCTTGTTGCTTGTTGCTTGTTGCTTGTTGCTTGTTGCTTGTTGCTTGTTGCTTGTTGCTTGTTGCTTGTTGCTTGTTGCTTGTTGCTTGTTGCTTGTTGCTTGTTGCTTGTTGCTTGTTGCTTGTTGCTTGTTCTTGTTCTTGTTCTTGTTCTTTTTCTTGTTCTGAAGTCGCTTTTTACGCAGTTTGTTTTTCGCGCGAGTATTTTAACACGAATTTCGGAATTTACGCGGTTTATTCTTTTGTTATAGTATATAAGGTACACCGGGGCAAGTGGGACCTAAAAAATGCATAGTTTGGGTTTATTCCACTGTGTTTTCTATACCTATGATTATTTCAAAATTCTTTCAGCACAGAAACTCTTCAGTGGCATCACTTCGAAGGATTAATTACGAAAAAGGCCTATCAATTTACATGAAATGAATCTGGAGGAGAATTTTCAAAACTATGGCGATAGGCCCCACTTGCCCCACTTACCGGGACAAGTGGGACCTATATTCAAATTTGATTAAAACGCATAAAATAATAGTAAATCGTGTAAGTTAATATACAGCAATGTTAAAGCATTTCAAGAAGCAATCAAAGCAATATTTGTACGAAGGGTTCACTCAAAAATAGCGTAACAAAATCAGATCACAACGGGCGACTTGCTAATTTATATAAAATACAGATCGTTAGCAATTACGCTGTAAAGCATTATTGTAATGAAATGTAGTTGAATATGTCGTTGTATCCAATTCTTGCGAGACGTAATTTAGGATTAACCATTGTTTAATAGCTCGAAAATACGATTAGCATCTGTTTGTTCTACCATGCCCAATTAGGTAGAGCTTCTCATAAGAGATAGTTACGCTATAATAACCACAACACTTTATTGTTTCAATTCCAGTTGCAGATTTGCTTAATTATATCAAATTTGCCTTTCCAAATTCAATTAACATCGTTTAGGTGTAACCAAAATGTGACCAAACTGTTTGCTCCCTCACAAGCTGTGCATATGGGCTTCTTTTTTGAGGCCCCTTGGTTTAGTCCTCTTCGGCTTTATTTTAAAGCTTTACTGGTATAAATATTATGTAATTGAACTGAAAATGTTCGGTAGTTCATCTAAAAAATGTATTAGGACAGGAAGTTTTGTGCTGAAACACTTTATTTTTAATAGGTCCCATTTGCCCCGGGTGCTTTGAAGTGCCGACCTTATTTCGACCCATTTTTCTTAATGTCGTTTGTCAAATTAAACAACTAGTTTTCGGGTGTAATTTGTTAATACACTCATTATGTTTACCTACTGTCAGTAAAACATGTACTTTTACGTAAAGCCTGTGGCCAAAATATCATTTATAAAAAGGTGCGTCAAACTTACAACGCAAATTGAAAATAACGATTTTAATATTCTTAGTGTCAAATGAAAAGTCTAGGTGTCCCATAGGTCGCTATTGAATTTCATACTGATCGGACTTTTAATTCAAAAGTTTATGTATAAAAATACAAAAAATATGGGACTTCATTATCTCATAGGTCTCTTAACCGCTTCAAATGGTGAGTTGACAACCTGGAAGGAGCGTCAAACACAGCTCTGGTCCTCACAAGCTCCCGCCTCACGCCTCCACGAGTCATATGATACCAAATGCGGCGTAGCCTGAGCAATGTTGTCAATCTGACAATAGCGAAGTGAGGAGGTGCGACGCGAATACTGGCGCGGTAACCATAGCATGGCGGTAGAGGAAATGCTTCATCAAACACGAGCGTCTGTTCACCAAGGAGGTGCGGCTCAAACAGCGTCTGTTCTTCATGTTAGGGGCGGCTGATTATTATACTCGTCCTTATGCCAGCAGGGACTCTGAACAGTGCTGTGCACGATGGTTTTCCGGCGAGACAGGGGGCTAGGAGCAGGCCCAACAAGCCCCCCTGGAAAATAAAAAGTTACCAACAACGAAGAAGAAAATAGGGATCGGAACAATCGGCGTCGACCAACGCGACGAAATAAGGACTATGATTGGAAACTCGGGACATGGAATTGCAAATCGCTCGGCTTCCCGGGTTGCGATAGGATAATATATGATGAACTACATCCCCGAAACTTCGCTGCTTTCTACCAGAGCTGTGGCACCACCAACGAGCTGGGAACCGGCTTTATAGTACTGGGAAAGATGCGCCAGCGTGTGATTGGTTGGCAACCGATCAACGCAAGGATGTGCAAGTTGAGGATTAAGGGCCGTTTCTTCAATTACAGTATCATCAATGTGCATTGCCCACACGAAGGGAGACCCGATGACGAGAAGGAGGCGTTCTACGCGCAGCTGGAGCAGGTGTATGCTGGTTGTCCGCGACGGGACGTGAACATCGTCATCGGTGACATGAATGCGCAGGTAGGACGGGAAGCTATATATAGACCGGTAATCGGGCCAAACAGCCTGCATGCCGCAACGAACGACAACGGCCAACGATGCGTAAATTTTGCGGCTTCCCGCGGTATGGTAGTCTGAAGTACCTTCTTCCCCCGCAAAGATATCCACAAGGCCACCTGGAGATCACCAGACCAACGAATAGAAAACCAAATTGACCATATTCTAATCGACGGTAAATTCTTCTCTGATGTTATAAACGTTCGCACCTACCGCAGTGCGAATATAGATTCGGATCATTTCCTAGTTGCAGTCTGCATGCGCTCAAAACTCTCGACGGTGCTCGTCGAAGTCGTACGCCGCGACCCAACATCGAGCAGCTACGAAACATCCGAGTTGCCCAGGAATACGCACGGCAGCTGGAAGCAGCGCTACCAACGGAAGAGCAACTTGGCGCAGCAACTCTTGAAGATGGTTTGAAAGGCATTAAGACCGCCATCGGTAGTACTGCTCTAGCGGCACTAGGTACAATGAATTCGAACCGGAAAAACGATTGGTTCGACGGCGAATGCGAGCAATTAGTGCAGGAGAAGAATGCAGCACGTGCGAGAATGCTGCAGCACCGTACGAGGGCGAATGTGGATCGATATAAACAAGCACGGAACAGGCAAAACTCGGTCTTCCGGAGGAAAAAGCGCCAACAGGAAGATCGAGATCGCGAGGCGATGGAAGAACTGTACCGTGCTAACGATAAACGGAGGTTCTACGAGAAGTTAAACCGTTCACGCAAAGGCTATGTTCCGCAGGCCGATGTGTGTCGAGACTCAGACGGTAATCTTCTCCCGAACGAACGTGAGGTGATCGAGAGGTGGAAGCAGTATTATGATGAGCACTTTAACAGAGATGTAGCTTAACATGGAGGTGACGATATGGCAATAGATCTTGGAGCACGTGCCGAAGACGACAGAATACCAGCACCTGACCTCCAGGAGGTAGCAGAAGAGATCGGTCGGCTGAAGAACAATAAAGCGGCTGGAGCTGATCAGCTACCCGGCGAGCTGCTGAAGTACGGTGGTGACGCGCTGGCTAGAGCGCTGCACTGGGTCATTGTCAAGATTTGGGAGGATGAGCTACTACCGGAGGAGTGGACAGAAGGCATCGTGTGTCCGATCTACAAAAAGGGTGACAAGTTGGATTGTTGCAATTACCGCGCAATCACACTGTTGAACGCCGCCTACAAGGTACTCTGCCAACTTTTATGTCGTCGACTATCACCATTTGCAAAGGAGTTCGTGGGGCAATATCAAGCGGGGTTCATGGGTGCCCGTGCCACCACGGATCAGATTTTCGCGCTTCGGCAAGTGTTGCAGAAATGTCGCGAATACAACGTGCCCACGCATCATTTATTCATCGACTTCAAATCGGCGTACGACACGATCGATCGAGATCAGCTGTGGCAGATTATGCACTTCTACGGATTTCCGGATAAACTAACGCGATTGGTCAAGGCAACGATGGATCGAGTAATGTGTGTTGTTCGAGTATCAGGGGCAGTCTCGAGTCCCTTTGGATCTCGAATAGGGTTACGACAAGGTGATGGGCTTTCAAGTTTGCTGTTTAACATCGCTTTGGAGGGTGTGATAAGAAGAGCACGATATTCACAAAGTCCGTCCAGCTTCTTGGTTTCGCTGACGACGTTGACATCATTACATGTACCTTTGAGAGGATGGCGGAAACGTACATCGGACTGAAAGCTGAAGCCAAACGGATTGGACTTGTCATGAATGTATCGAAAACAAAATACATGAAAGGAAGAGGTTCTAGAGAAGTGAATGCTGACCTCCCTCCCCGGATTCATTTAGACGGTGATGAAATCGAGGTGTTAGAAGAGTTCGTGTATCTGGGCTCACTAGTTACCGCAGACAACGACACCAGCAGAGAAATACAAAGACGCATTATGGCAGGAAATCGTGTCTACTTTGGACTCCGTAGGACGCTGCGATCGAACAAAATTCGCCACCGCACGAAGTTAACAATCTACAAGACGCTGATTAGACCGGTAGTCCTTTACGGCCATGAGACATGGACTATGCTTGGGGAGGACCAACGCGCCCTTAGTGTTTTCGAACGGAAGGTGTTGCGCTTCATCTACGACGGAGTGCAGATGGAAGACGGAACGTGGAGGAGGCGAATGAACCATGAATTGCATCAGCTGCTTAGGGAACCACCCATCGCTCACACCGCAAAAATCGGTCGCCTGCGATGGGATGGGCATGTCGTGAGGATGTCGGACGACTGCCCGGTTAAAAAAGTTCTCAATAACGATCCGACTGGAACGAGACGGCGGGGCGCGCAGCGAGCGAGATAGATCGATCAAGTGGAAGGCGACCTGCGGTCCCTACGTAGACTACGTGGCTGGCGAATTGCGGCCATGGACCGAGTGGAATGGAGACGACTTCTTCGTACAGCAGAGCAAACCACGGCCTGGAGCTGGTTAAGCAAGCAAGGTCCCTTAACCGATTTGAACAAAATTGATTGCATATGAAACAGGAGTTTTGCAAACCCTTAACTTCGAAATTTCATGACGATTGGACTTGTAGTTTGAAAGTTACATAAAGAAATGGAAAAAATAGTATTTAAAACATATTCTTGAAACATATAAACATTAATTCAATGAAAAACATCACACATTTTATTATTATTTGAAAATTACTGCTAAGATCTATCAAACGAAACCGAGTTATTTAAAATCGGACGGTTCATTCGAAAGTTATTCAATCTTCAAAACTTGAGCACCGTATAATAAACCGTTAAACGTGTGAAATCAAAACATATCAATCAAATGTTGATTATATTCAATGTGTGTGATGTATGTGTGTATGTATGTATGTATGTATGTGTGTATGTGATGACAATGTGCAATTTTTAAATTTGCATTGAAATTCAAGAAAGGGGAGAAACATGTCAATTGTCTGAAGTTTGTGAAGCCTCTAAGTGGAATACGAACTCTGAAATTAAAGAACAGAAAAAACTTTTACCGACTAAATTCCACTATTTAATATTCATTCGCGACAGATACGTATACGCTTTGAAATAAGACACTCATGAAGCCTACACGTCGTAGGCAAACTACGTATCTGTTGCAAATAAATATTAAATAGTGGGATTCAATCGAAAAGTTTTTACTTTTCTTTGATTTCAGATTTCAATAGTCATTTTCTTCACTTGCAGTTACTCACAATTGTACAAGAACAGCAAAAAGCAAAGAAAAGCAGTTAATTTATCCATGTAGGTATAGTGGTATGTAGGATTAAAAATACTAGTGAGTTGATTTTTGCAAAGAAATTTATACAAATTTCAAATAAATTTTGCGCATCAATAGATGCTCTTTTCAATCAATAGATACTAGAGCTTAGAAATGTTATATGAAAAATTGGAAGTAAACGTTGCACGGTAGTAATTTTGTAAGATTTGTTTTCGTTAGTGATATTTTAAAGGACAGATGCCTTATGTCATGTATCATGTTTTAATAAATAAATCAAAAATGACAAGCACTGGAAATCATATCGATCATATTTCCTATTCTCAAGCATGTTTATGGCGCAGCTTTTGCACTGTTTTTCGACCTTATCTTGTTTTCCTAACCCTCTAACGGAATACATTGTAAAAACGATGCGATCAAGCTAATGACTATCTTTTCATGAAAGTACATTCAAAAGAAGCTTAAGTTTTGATTTTCATGCAAAAATAATTATCTGAAGGAGCGCCAGCTAAGAAAAAATTCAGTTTCTCTTTTTCATATCTAATGCTCTATTTAGTTATTTTTTCTAATTCAGATATATTGCAAAATTGAGGCCAAGCAAACTTATAGTAAAATTTTGAGATTAATCATTTTGTTGTCGATATCCTTTTTCTTCAAAAGCGAAGTATAATAATAATTTTTCTGAACACTTGTTTTTCAAAGATGCTAACTTTTGAACGCATGGTGTTAATATCAAAATATCAAAAAATTTGCTATGAACACATGTTTCATATTGTCAATTCAAAAAAATTCAAGTTTCGTATATGGCTCTGAAGCCCGAAAGT
Source organism: Sabethes cyaneus (assembly GCF_943734655.1). Classification (NCBI taxonomy): domain Eukaryota; kingdom Metazoa; phylum Arthropoda; class Insecta; order Diptera; family Culicidae; genus Sabethes; species Sabethes cyaneus. The sequence goes on along the minus strand of NC_071353.1, from coordinate 97,409,873 downwards.
TAAGGCCGTCCGTAGACCCGTTAGAAGGTTAATTTCTAATTTTCTATATATATTCATTCAAGTCTGTAAAAATTATCTTTTGTGTTTACATTATTTCTCGACAAATCACGTAAACATTATATAACTAAATAAGGTGTTCATCAAGTAACATAAATGACGCTTACGAGTATTTACGCACCGAAGGAAAGAAAATATAATTATTCTACACAATACGTTGTGAATTTTACTGGCAAATAAGGATTTTGAGGAATACGGAACGGATATTTAAAAATATAGTCAAGTTAATTATAAATGTTCCTGAGAAATTAAATAATGATTATTGTGGCAGTAGAAAGGCTAGGTCACGCCGCTAGGTGGATTAATTAGGGTTTTACAAAATATATCAGAAAGAGTATCCATAAGTAGCTCTTCACCAGATTTTAGGGCATAAGTAAATCTATCTTTAAAAAAATACGGCAAATGGGACGGGATATTTTGAAATTACTGACATGTTATTTTTTCTGAAAATACGCCTAATTTCAAACAACTTTTCCTTTAAGGCCAATTTGACCAAATAAGCAGTGTTAAGACATAAATTTAAAAACCCGAATTAATCCACCTAGCGGTGTGACCTAGCCTCTCTACTGCAACAATCATTATTTTTAATTTTCTCAGGAACATCCACACTTAGTTTTTATTCAGATCTTCGGTAATTTATTTTGCGGATTTGATCAGCATATTTGGAAAAATGCTGAGCAATTCGGTAATTTTTCAAGGAATGCTGAGTATCGTCACTACTTGACATTTCTTAATACAGATCTTCATCAACCGGTGGCGAGTTCGTTAATATTTTTTGCTGTATTTTTTCGCAAAGCGATTCCATTTCGTAACTGTCAATAATTCAGCAATTGTTTAATGAACTATCAGTATTTATTACGGGATAGCCCGCAAAAGCTATGCTGAGATCAGAAAAAATTGCGGAAGTTGTCATCAAGCATTTGTTAGCTGTCAAAATGAAGCGCAATCAAGAAAATACTTTATTGCGTGTTTAAAGTGTGTGGAAATTGTTCAAAATATGAACAATTATAATTCTTCTTAAGAGTTAAGTGGCGCATAGCAGAGCTTCGCTACGTTATTTAACCTTCTTTATATAAGGTATGCCAATTTATTATGTAATTTGTGTTTTAAATATATATCCCTGCATATCTCTCATTCAGTTAATATTGATTTAAATTGTAAATCTTCATTTCAATTCTCATTCAAAATTTTGTCATCATAAAACAAAGCAGCAAATGCTACTTAGTGCTTCGGTGCAGACTTCGCAGGTAGCTGCAGAACTACAGGACGATTGCGGGGCTGGTGCTACAGATAGGTTAACTCGGAACAACCTCTTTTAGTCCAGATTCCAACATGCGGCGGCTGGCAGAGCCATATCTCGAGGCCAAGTTAGAACCATATCTGTGCATCATAGATCCTATATAATTAATTGTATTTATTTTTAAGATATGATTTCAATAAAAATATTTTTTTAATTTATGACGACAATTCAGTACACATTACCGAAGTATCAGCACTATAATTACGGCTTTCTGCAATAATTTTTGCTGAGAGATTTGTTAATTTATACTGAACAGTCCGCAATTTTTGACATTTCATAAAAATATTTTCATTGCCGAGTGTTCGTCAAGCAAATTAATTACCGAACTGACCACCGAACGTGCAGCAGTTCTAATTTCGTCAAAAAATTACGGTGTTCGGTAAAAAATTTTAAGTGTGTCTATTATTGAGTTGACTCTATTTTTAAACATCAGTTCCATAGTCCTCAAAATCCTTATTTAATAGTAAAATTCACAAGTACGTACTGCGTGCAATAATTATATTTTCTTTCCTAGGCACAGTGGTCCAAACAGCGAAATACGTGATCGTTTGATATAGCGCCGAAACGTGAAGTTTCTCGCATATAGTGTCTTTAGGAACATTTCTTGGTATAATAATCCCCTTCTTGTGAGAGAAATCTTTGGGTGATTAATTCCCTTAAAAGTGAGATACGAAATTTATTTTCTCGTACATTCGAGATACAGGTTTGGTACTCACAGCAAAGTTGTATTAAATATCAATACAAACAACTTTGTCAAAGACACCATACTTGTATCTTTTCATGGAAATTATCTATGAAGCGTTATTCGTGGACAAACCCTTCAAAACAGTTTTTAAACCCTGGCTTATTCTAGTCAACTTTTATGTGTTCAAAGTGTTCTAGAAAGTTGTTTATCTTGCTAAAATACGCGATTTTCTGCAGTTTCGGAGATTTTGAGCATTTTTGATGAAAAATAGTACTAATTTGATCCTCAATATTTCCCAAGGTGGCAAATGGTGGCAGACCAAACAACTCACGTATATCACGAAAATCACGTATAACAATGTTCTACAAAAACGTTGATTTTAGCAAGGTAAACAACTTTCTAGAACACTATGAACACGTAAAATTTGACCAGAATAAGTCAGGGTTTAGAAACTGGTTTAAAGGGTTTGTCCACGAATAACGCTTCACAGATAATTTCCATGAAGAGAAACAAGTATGGTGTCTTTGACAAAGTTGTTTATATTAATATTTACTACAACTTTGCCGAAAGTACCAAACCTGTATCTTGAATGTACGAGAAAATAAATTTCGTATCTCACTTTTAAGGGAATTAATCACCCAAAGATTTCTCTCACAAGAAGGAGCTTATTATACCAAGAAATATTCCTAAAGAAACTATATGCGAAAAACTTCACGTTTTGGCGCAATATCACACGATCACGTATTTCGCTGTTTGGACCACTGTGCACTATAGGCCAGAAATTGAAATTTCGGGACAAATATATTTGCGGTTAAACGGCATGTCTCAGCTCAATGTAGTCTTCGGTAACTTTTGGAATGAAAAAATGATGCATCTTTTGAAGGGGTCGTCCAATATTTACGTGTTACTTTAACAACAATTTAAGTAATAACTTTTTGAGTAATTTTTTTCACCGTTTTGGTTTCAGAATATTAAAGATAAACCAATTTCAAGTATTTTTTCTGAAGATATCAAACTTCTACCTTTTACCCATTTTCAGCAATAGACCTTTGTTTATAAACGGCCCCTCAAATCACATTTCTTCTTGTAACATGTTTATTTCAACAGACAGCTCAATGTGATGTTCTGGACAACATTTTGCACATTAAAGAGGAATATTTTTGCTGGAGACTGTTTCGCTTTTTCTGCGTTAATTAATAAGATATAACTGTATTTAGGCTAAAAACCGTTTGATGAAAAATGTGTATTTTTTCAAGGGTGGTGTCTTCGGAGAAGTAAAATAATAAAATATAGCGCATCTTCCTGCACTATTAGGGTGACCATGAATTCACCTTAGGGTGATACACACTTTTGTTTTCTTAAATAATTTTTAAAAAAAGTTTTTTTCTCCAAAAGTTGCAGAAAATACTAAAATAAGCAACTTTGTTGAATAAAGTAACTATCTATCTCTTACCGGTTACGAAATATAATGATGTGTTAAAAAAGAGCATTTAAAAATTAATTACACGTGCACACGATTATTTTATTGCTTTCAAATGTTCTGCAACGTTATTTAGTATTTTGAAATACATATTTTCTGTAAAGACTGTTTGACGCTAGGACGCATATTTATTAAGTTATAAAATGTATGAAAAAAATCCGCACTATTCCCAGGTATACTCAGCCATGGTATTCCCATGGTATTCTCTGAAATACACATTTGGGCAGATAGCTTTATTAATTCTCTACAAATTGGTATGCAAACTAATTGCAGATACTTGCAGATGGCTAAGATATTCGGATTTTTCATCAGACGGGTTTTAACCTAAAATCACTTATATCTTATTAATTAATGCATATAAAGCAAAACAGTCTTCAGCATAAATATTCCTCTTTTATGCGCAAAATATTTTCTAGAATATCACATTGAGCTGTCTGTTGAGATAAACATGTTACAAGAAGAAATGTGATTTGAGGGGTCGTTTATAAACAAAGGTCTATTGCTGAAAATGGGTAAAAGGTAGCAGTTTGAAATCTTCACAAAAATCTCTTGAAATTGGTTTATCTTTAATATTTTAAAACCAAAAAGGAAAAAAAAGTTTACTCAAAAAGTTATTACTTAAATTGTTGTTTAAGTAACGCTTAAATATTGGATGACCCCTTCAAAATATGCATCAATTTTTTATTCAAAAAGTTGCCGAAGACCACATTGAGCTGAGACATGCTGTTTAACTGCAAATATTTTTGTCCCGAAATTTTAATTACTGGCCCATAGTGCTGTGCTAGGGTGTGAAATATTTGTAAGTGTCATTTAATTTACTTTATCAACACCTTCTTTTTTATATTCAAGTGATTTAAACATGTATGTAAACACAAAAGATCTGTAGATGGCCTTAACTTTTGGAGCTTCAGAGCAACATAAGAAGTTTGTTTTGAATTGATAATATGAAAAATGTGTTCATATAAAATGAGAAATGTTCATATGAAAACTACAAATATGTAGTATGTACAAATATCTTGATATGTTCACCACAGTTTTCTGACCATACGCTCAAAAATTATCATCTATCAAAAACTAGAATCTTGCATAATTACAAAAATAATTATTGCGCGAATATTTCCTTTTTCACGTTTGAAAAGAAGGATATCTAGAACAAAATAATTGACCTCTAAATTTTTCTATAAGTGATTTAAATGCTTGACTTCAATTATGTAATATATCTTAGATGAAAACATAACTGGGTAGAGCATTAGACATAAAAAACGAAACAGAGAAATTGGGCTTTTCCTTAGCTGGCACTTCTTCAGATAATTAGTTTTGCACAAAACTTGAGCTTCTTTTGTATGTATTTTCATGAACTTTATCTCATCGTTTTTACGTTGTTGCCTGTTAGAGGGTTAAGGAAACGAGATGAGATAAAAGAAATAGTGTAAAAGCAGCGCCATAAGCATGCTTGAGGTTGGGAAACTTTATCGTTTTTCAGCGCTTGCCTTTTTCGAAAGTCAGTCCCACATGCACAATATTTGTTTGAAATTTGTTTAAATTTATTTGGGAAAATCTACTCATTAACATTTTCAACCGTATACACCACTATTCGTAAATGCTTAAATCAACTGCTTTTCTTTGCTTCTGCTTGTCTAGTCCGTCTAGTTATATACATACATACATACATACATACATACATACATACATACATACATACATACATACATACATACATACATACATACATACATACATACATACATACATACATACATACATACATACATACATACATACATACATACATACATACATACATACATACATACATACATACATACATACATACATACATACATACATACATACATACATGCATACATACATACATACATACATACATACATACATACATGCATACATACATACATACATACATACATACATACATACATACATACATACATACATACATACATACATACATACATACATACATACATACATACATACATACATACATACATACATACATACATGCATACATACATACATACATACATACATACATACATACATACAAACATACATACATACATACATACATACATACATACATACATACATACATACATACATACATACATACATACATACATACATACATACATACATACATACATACATACATACATACATACATACATACATACATACATACATACATACATACATACATACATACATACATACATACATACATACATACATACATACATACATACATACATACATACATACATACATACATACATACATACATACATACATACATACATACATACATACATACATACATACATACATACATACATACATACATACATACATACATACATACATACATACATACATACATACATACATACATACATACATACATACATACATACATACATACATACATACATACATACATACATACATACATACATACATACATACATACATACATACATACATACATACATACATACATACATACATACATACATACATACATACATACATACATACATACATACATACATACATGCATACATACATACATACATACATACATACATACATACATACATACATACATACATACATACATACATACATACATACATACATACATACATACATACATACATACATACATACATACATACATACATACATACATACATACATACATACATACATACATACATACATACATACATACATACATGCATACATACATACATACATACATACATACATACATACATACATACATACATACATACATACATACATACATACATACATACATACATACATACATACATACATACATACATACATACATACATACATACATACATACATACATACATACATACATACATACATACATACATACATACATACATACATACATACATACATACATACATACATACATACATACATACATACATACATACATACATACATACATACATACATACATACATACATACATACATACATACATACATACATACATACATACATACATACATACATACATACATACATACATACATACATACATAGGGGTAGAAGAATGGGACCCTTCATCCCCCGCTTCGGCGCTAACCGGTATAGCCACCCACGTTCTTGATGAGGACGATACGCAAACATCACCACGGACCCCGAATCCAAGATGTGACGCGACCCGTGTCAGGGATGCATGGTGAGGGGGGTCAAAATCAAAATTACCTCACCGCGAACGGAGCCTGGCGGACACCGGGGCGCATCCGACCAGTTCGAAGCCCTTACTGCGTTAAGGCAGGGCACTGGCGCAGCGGACTACATATTTCCCTAGCTACTCGTGGGATCCAAAATGAGTTTTCAAGAATTAAATACAAAATCAAATACAGGAGAAGATAGCGATTGCGCGATGGACACGCAGATCAGCGATGCCAACGTGTTCGATAGGAAGGAGAAGCTGTGTAGATCGCCAATATTGAAGGAGGTAGTCGCACAAATGTTTAGCGGCAACACACAGCAGCAGATAACCCCAAAGGGGCAAGGCTCGATGCTAAACTTCACTACGCCCATCCCGAAGTCAAAGGAGGACAGCCAACAGACGAACAAGCTGCGCGCTGCCAAAGAAAAGCTCCTGAAGCTGATTGAGTTCATGAAGGAGAGAAGTAACATCCATGGTGAGATCAAGAAGCAAGCAGCACGGACCTTAACGGCGGTGATAGAGGCAGAAATGGAGCAGGAGGCCTTGATTAAGAGGGTTGTAGTCGCCGAGGAGGCCCTGGCAGAGAAGGAAGTGGTGCATGCGGCGTTAATAAGGAGGGCTGTAATTGCGGAGGAGGCCCTGGCAGCGACGACCCTGGATTAGGCGGTGTCGGGAGCCCCGCACACAGAAAAGCGGGATCGGGAATCGCCAGGAGATAAGGTAAGCTCAAAAAAGCGGAAGGATGAGCTGAACGGCGACCACGAAGAGTAAAATGAAAACAGAGCGGAGGAGCAGTGCGACACGGAGCAGGGTGAGGCTAGCGGCTGGCGAACCATTCCTAAGCAGAAGGAGGAGAGTGAGAACAAGAAAAAAATAAAAGAAGATCGGCAGAAGCAGTTGCAGAGGGACATGCTGGCAGAACGCGAAGAAGCGGAAAAAAGGCGAAGAATAGGGCGAGACCCCAACCTCGCCGGATCCGGAGCAGAGGCGATGCTCTGATTGTTGGAGTGAAGGGCGAGAAGACGACGTATGCCGATCTCCTCAAGAGAATGAGGGACGACCCGAAGCTGAAAGAGTTAGGGGAAAAGGTCGTGAAAACCCGGAGAACCCAGAGCGGCGAGTTGCTCTTCGAGCTCAAGAGAGACCCGGAGGTGAAGAGCGCGGCTTTCAAGGCGCTAGTCGAGACAGCGCTCGGTAGTGAAGCTCAAGTAAAAGCTTTGTCTCAGGAGACGATCGTTGAAGCGAAAAACCTGGACGAGGTCACAACAGAGAGTGAGGTGAAAGCCGTGCTAACAAGAGCGGAATACCTGGGCGACGTTCCAATGTCTATTCGGCTGCGGAAGGCATACGGCAGTACGCAGACGGCGTCGATTCATCTATCTATCGAGGCGGCAAACCGGCTTCTGAAGGTGGACAGAGTCAAAATTGGATGGGCGGTGGTTAGCTTTAGAGCCATCCCACGTGAACCCAAAGAAATGGTTGCTTTAAATGCATGGACTTTGGTCACCAGGCGAGGAATTGTCCGGGACCTGACAGATCGAAGCTGTGCCGGAAATGCGGCAATGAGGGGCACGTTGCGAAGGACTGCAATAAGCAACCGAGGTGTATGTTGTGCAAGGAAGACAACGACCACGTGACGGGAGGCTTTAAATGCCCGGTGTACCAGAAGGCAAAGGCAGCCCTACAATAATGGAGGTGATTCAAATCAACCTCAATCACTGCGACACTGCACAGCAACTGTTGTGGCAGTCGACAACAGAAACGAAGTGCGACGTTGCAATCATAGCGGAGCCGTATCGAATTTCCTCCGATAACGGTAACTGGATAGCAGACAGAGCAGGAATGGCCGCGATATTGGTGACGGGCAGATATCCCATCCAGGAGGTGGTTACAAACCGATACGAGGGTTTCGTGGTCGCCAAAATTAACGGAGTCTTCGTATGCAGCTGCTATGCTCCCCCAAGGTGGACGCTGGAACAGTTCTGCCGCATGCTGGACGAACTAACTGGAGCTCATTGGACGGAGACCGATCGTCATAGGAGGTGACTTCAACGCCTGGGCAACCGAATGGGGAAGTAGATGTACGAACGCCAGAGGAGCCAGCCTACTTGAAGCACTGGCAACGCTCGAAGTAGAGCTGAGCAACGTTGGAACCACCAGCACTTTCCGCAGAGATGGCCGAGAATCGATCATCGACGTCACCTTCTGCAGCCCGTCGCTGAGAACCGACATTAACTGGAGAGTGTGCGAAGAGTTCACGTACAGTGATCACCAAGCTATACGGTACACTATTGGCCAACGGAACCCCGTGGCAGCACAAACAGGAAGAATTCGAGAGCGGCAGTGGAAAATGGAGGCATTCAACAAGGACCTCTTTGTTGAGGCACTACGACCACACAGCGAAGCCCAGAATGGTGATGCTGACGAGCTGACCGAGGCGCTAACCAGAGCATGCGACACAACCATGCCAAGGAAGGTGGAGCCTAGAAACCGACGGCGTCCGGTCTACTGGTGGAACGAGTCACTCAATGCATTACGAGCTAACTGCAACAGAGCTAGAAGGTGCTTCCAGAGAGCAAGAAGTACCGAGACTAGAGAGGAAAGAAGAAGTGACCTCCGCGTTGCCAAGGCCGCACTGAAATTCGCGATTAAGCAGAGCAAAACAAACGCCTTTAAGGAGCTTTGTAGAGCAGTCGATTCCAACCCCTGGGGCGATGCATACCGAATAGTGATGGCAAGGATCAGGGGCCCAGTAATGCCAGCCGAAGGATGCCCAGATAAGCTAAAAATAATAGTTAAAGGACTCTTCCCGGAACACGAGCCAACGTCCTGGCCCCCTACCCCTTACCGGGTGCTAGAGGATGAGAACGCTGACGAGAGAAGAGTCTCCAATGACGAACTTGTTTCAATCGCGAAAGACCTGCAGATGAAGAAGGCGCCGGGCCCGGCGCCGGGCCCGGATGGGATCCCCAATGCAGCTCTTAAGGAGGCAATCCATGCATTTCCAGACATGTTCCGCACGGTGATGCAAAACTGCCTAAACGAGGGACACTTTCCAGACAAGTGGAAAATCCAGAAGTTGGTACTGTTGCCAAAACCAGGAAAACCGCCGGGGGATCCAGCATCATATCGACCAATTTGCCTGCTGGACACACTGGGAAAGCTGCTAGAAAGGATTATCCTGAACAGGCTATCCATATATACGGAGGGCGACTACGGACTGACACAAAGGCAGTTTGGGTTCCGGAAGGGAAGGTCCACACTAGATGCGATCCGGACTGTCGTCGAGACAGCACAGAAGGCGTCCAAGCAGAAACGTAGAGGAAACCGCTACTGCGCAGTGGTCACTATCGACGTTAAGAATGCATTCAACAGCGCCAGCTGGGAAGCCATCGCAGCAGCGCTCCATAGAATGAGAGTCCTCGACTATCTGTGTCGCGTTTTGAAGAGCTACTTCACGAATCGGGTGCTAGTATACCGGACGAACCTCGGAAAGGAAACGGCCGTGATCACGGCGGGCGTTCCACAAGGGTCAATACTCGGCCCATCTCTCTGGAACAGTATGTACGACGGCGTGCTAACCCTAGAGCTACCAACGGGAGTGGAAATCGTCGGCTTCGCGGACGAAATCGTGATGACGGTTACATGCAAATCACTAGAGGAAGTGGAGGCGTTGGCGGCTGAGTCAATCTGCAGGGTGGAGAGTTGGATGCAGAACGCGAAACTGCAAATAGCGCACCATAAAACGGAGATACTACTGGTGAGTAATCGGAGAGCAGTCCAACACGTGGGGATTACCGTAGGCGAACATACCATAACCTCAAAACGCGAGGTGAAGCACCTGGGCGTGATGATCGACAATCGGTTAAAATTCAACAGTCATGTTGACTACGCATGCGAAAAGGCAGCGAAAGCCATCAGTGCACTGTCTAGGATTATGCCGAATAACTTTGGACCAAGCAGTAGCAAGAGGCGCCTCTTAACCAGTGTATCATCGTCGATACTGCGGTATAGCGGACCAGCCTGGATTACAGCGCTCCAAACCCAGCGCAACAGAGCGAAGCTGAGAAGTACGGCCCGACTAATGGCCATTCGAGTTGTGAGCGCGTATAGGACTATCTCATCAGAAGCTGTGTGCGTAATCGCTGGAATGATTCCTATCGACATCACCCTGATGGAGGACTACGAGTGCTATAGGCAAAAGGAGGTCAGAGGAATCAGAAAGCTGATGAGAGCAGAATCATTGGCTAAGTGGCAACAGGAGTGGAATACGGCACAGAAAGGTAGATGGACCCACAGGCTCATATCGACTCTCTCGGTTTGGGTGAATAGGAAGCACGGGGAGGTAAACTTTTACCTAACGCAATTCCTGTCTGGTCATGGTTGCTTCAGGCAATACCTTTACCGGTTCGGGCACGCCAGGTCACCCTTATGCCCGGAATGTGGGAACGTGGAAGAAACAGCAGAGCACGTGGTTTTTGACTGTCCCAGATTTGCAGCATGGAGGGATGATCTGCCTTCCGGTCTTAACGTCGAAAATATGGTGGAGGAAATGTGTCGCAACGAGAGCATCTGGAATGCTGTCAATAGCGCAATCGCATGCATCATGTCTGATCTGCAGCGTAAGTGGAGAGCGGAGCAGCGAGCATCGTCAGTTAAGTTATTTTGGATGAAAGGTGGCCTAGGGAACAAACCTCTCTGAGCCGCATATGACGCCCCAAAGTAACGCGATTCGGGGCGCGGTAAAACCCTACACTGGATTCATATGTGTGGGGATGGGATTTATCCCGAAATAGTCCCAATACTCAGATCGGTGCTTGTTGAAATAGGCATAGCAAAGAAACCCTGCGAGGGTGGCTGTGACTGAGTGCGCGTCATGTTGGAGGGCACGCGAGGCTGGCTGTGACGGGGTGCACGTTATGACTGTCGGCACCTTCTAATCGGTACACGTCTCGATGGGTACTGCGAGCTAGCTGCGCAAATGACCAGCAACGTTAGCCTGCGTTGATAACTGCAAAGTGCATGAGCACGGCATCCCCTTGATATGCCTGTAGGAGAATCGCTAGAAAGCGTGATAATTGGAAAAGTGCAAGAGCACAGCCTCCCCCTGATGTAATACTTCATTGTGATACCGGGGGGATGTAGGCAGAGGGCAAGGATGAGGTTTTGGTGGGTGAGAGTCCCACACAACGTCCGGGTTGGCTCCGGATAAGAACATTAGTTTTCCGAAACCTTGTAAAAAAAAACATACATACATACATACATACATACATACATACATACATACATACATACATACATACATACATACATACATACATATATACATACACCGATTACAATCGACCCTTGATATTTTGACTTTACACGTTTTGAACGGTTTAATATAAGGTACTTAAATGATTAAGTTTGAATAACTTTTGAATAAATCGTCCGATTTTCAACAGCTCGGTTTCATTTGATAGATCTCAAGACTAATTTTCAAATAATAATAAATTGTAGAATCTTTCTTATTGAATTAATGTTTACATGTAACAAAAATATGTTTTCAACACTTTTTTTACACACTTCTTTATGTAACTTTCAAGCCACAACTCCATTCGACATGAAATTTATAAGTTAAGGTTTTGAAAGGCTACTCTTTCATTTGTAACCAATTTTGTTCAAATCGGTTAAGGGACCTATGAGATAATGAAGTCCCATATTTTTCGTATTTTTATACATAACTTTTGAACTAAAAGTCCGATCAAAATGAAATTCAATAGCGAACAATGGGACAACTAGACCTTTCATTTGACACTAAGATCATCAAAATCAGTCTAGCCATCTCTGAGAAAAGTGAGTGAGAAGAAAAGCGTTCCACACACACACACACACACACACACACACACACACACACACACACACACACACACACACACACACACACACACACACACACACACACACACACACACACACACACACACACACACACACACACACACACACACACACACACACACACACACACACACACACACACACACACACACACACACACACACAGAAAATGCTCAGTTTTCGAAACTGAGTCGAATGGTACTTGACATTCGTCCCGCTGGGCGTTCTTCCGATTTTCGGTTTTCCGATACTATATTTTCATATAGTAGAAAGGCAAAAAATAATCTCATTTCTAAATACCGTGACTGCTGGTAATTCCGCGCACTTAAGGCGCAGACAATGTTATGATCTGTGTAAAAAATTCAAATGGTGAGTTAGAATAACCATAACTTCACCATCGGATAGAATTTTTAGTCCTTTTTATGAGAAAAATATGACAGTTGGTGTAAAGTTCCAATAAACAAGAAAAAAATGCTTCAGCCGGTTACGTGTCAGTGCACATAATTCCGCGCACTAATTTATGACTTGAATATAATTCCGCTCAGACGCGTACATAATTCCGCGCACTATATTTTCATCGTAATAATCACAGACACAGTCTAAAAAAGCCCATAGGCAAAAATAGTCTAAAATTGAAACGGGTACATTTTAGGTCCGGACTTCTGGTAGGAACTGGAACCATAGACAAACAGACTTAGCAACACAAACAAGCATGTACATAACATCTTGGAGCATAATAAGAAAGAGTGCTAATAATAACACATGGCAACAACTAAATAAAAAATGGACTGCACTCATCAACGATAATAGATTAAAACTGCATAAAACCGGAAAATGGCTCAAGCTAAAATGTTTGGACAAATTTACTTGAATAGCCTCTAGGCAGTAGATACATTACACGATCGCTACATTTTAAAATTAGCTTAGCGATAATAATTATATTGATGACTAAAATTTGCTTCTTTATTTTTCTGTCACACATATTTACAATTGTTGAAAAGGCATTAAACGCGTTCAGCGTAATTCGATAGTTTAGAGTTTTATTCTCGTTTGTGATCCTGAAATTACGCCATTTCACATTGGTCCAAAACTAAAAAAACGTGCGCACATGAATTTTACGTAGGAAAAGTGTTTGTGAAACCTTTGCAAGTGTTGCTTAAAATTGAAAGCTCTATCCTTTAGTTTAGTATAGTATACCTCTATGGCGACATCCATTTAGTACGTCACGCAAATTTCGACCAAAAACATCTCTTCCTCCCCCCTTTGTAGAACTTTCAATCTAAAAAAAAAAAATTTTTTTTATATTAAAAGTTCTACAGTTCCTAAACAAGCAACCACAGAGTTATACTATATTTAGCAAAGTTGTGTATTTTTCCTATTTGTACAACTTTATAGAACATGGAAAAATCATACAACTACAGAAAGAGCTAAAATAGAAAAATTGATTTTAACGATTCATATATAAGAAGTAGAATTTTTCTATCTTCGCTGAAGAGATAGAAGATTATTGTCTTCAGCAAAATTTCTTATAATAATATGCTCTAAAACTTCGCAGAACACATCAGTATGTTATATTGAAACTGAAGAAAACTGAGTTTTTCATTTCACTTGTAGGGGGATTAATCAAAAGTTGAATTCCACCAAACGAAAGATCTTTTAATCTAAAGAAACTGTTGCAAAGGTTCCACAAACCTAAAACCAAGATTTCCTACTCAAAACTCTAGTGGGAACATTTTGGTTCACTGATTTTGGATCACTGTGCATTTGGTGCTTTTCATTCCGTAAGGTACTGACCGGAATCCTGGTCATTTTCGCAGATTTCCGTACTGAACAACCTTATTTGACTTTCTTCAGCGTATCTACAAAGTTTTCTTTGTAGATTTCAGTTAGAGTAATGCATATTTTGCTATCCGTTTTCCCCGATATGATCCTGCTACATCTGCGCGGAATTATAAACAACACTATTTTATCTGCTCTTAATTCCGCTCACAACAAATCTTTAAACAAAACAAACAGAAAAATGAGTTCATAACTATTTCCATAGAACAGTTAAGTGTACATCTATGTACCTATGTAGCACAAATTCATCATAAAAAATACTTTTTGGAGCGAAAAAAACCTTCCGATAATTTAGGCCTCCGCTTAGAACAATTGTTAACAAAACATTCGGAAATCACGTTTTGGTCAGCGTGCAATGAAATGGCCTTTGGTTTGGCCAGACGAACGAAGCAAAAGTTGTCAGTTTTTAACAAAAACATTAACGGAATATGGTATTCCATGATAGTATACTTATTAATGACGTTTTAGTGAAATTTACTGTTGAAAAATAGATTTTTAGGTTGAGTGCGCGGAATAATGTGCTGCGCGGAATTACCCGCAGGCACGGTACGTCCTTTTGTCACTCTTGGTGAAAACCGTTGTTATAATGTATTCGATTTCCATTTGTCTCATTCTATTCTTAAACGTTTTTTACGTGCTTTAAAGTAAATTACCTTATTGTACTCGTGTAGTGTTAGCCGTTAGCATATAGATACTTTTTCATACATGTAATAATTTTAAGTTTCCAATGTGCAGGTAATAATAAGCTGTATCATTTGGTATGCAATCTGGTGATGCAAAAAATGAAGGTTTTGTGCCTGCTGAAGAAGGAGTCGTTATAGCCGATCCACTTCCGCGGGTTTTTCCCTTCTCGAAGAATAAAGAATGAAGAATAAACAAGAAGTTACTCTTGGCGAAAAAGAAATTATGTTTAATTGAAAATAAATCCTTGCATGGTATCCAACATATCTGCAAAACTTCATTCCACTCAAAAATAATCGAGACGAGCCTATTTGCTATTTGAACTAAAAAGGCGTATATCAAATGACAAATAAGATTATATAACAAAGGTTACTTTCACCACTAGGTGGAATATATCGGGGCTTTTTTTATCGCCATCTGAAAAAAGTCAATTTTTCAATGCATATGTTAGTGGTGCTAAATATCGTCGTTCTACCAACCTTTTTTTAAATCATAGCTTTTGAACGAACCGATTATAATGATTTGGATATCAAATGGCTTAGTTAGTGAACTTAGACATAATATTTATTATTCGTTAAGTAACTTTCAGTAGAAGTGATAAAAATCAACCAACAGAGCCTTAACAAACTCCTGAATCACATACCGTTGACGTGTCAATTTTAATCTAAAATAACAAGTAAGGGCATAACAAAGGTTCCTCTCCTCACTAGGTGTGTTAAATCGATTTTTTCCAATAACTACTATATGTTGGGGTCTGGGGTCAATGTATCAGAGTGATATTTTATAAACATATGAACAATTAATGAATAACATAAACCGCATAATAATACGTATCCTCTATCCGCATAACACTGGTACAATCTAATGATCTCATAAAATCAAACTGTCAATACTGGAACTTGGCAGTCGGGGTGGGTACACTCTCTACCCATAAGCAGTGATAACATTGGGAGCTGTATGGTGATTGCTGGTGCGCGTGACGGCATTATATTGGATAACTCGATATAGTAAGGCATCGGTACAGCATACCGTCGTATCGTTTCGTCTGGACGTTAAGATCGTGATAACGAGGATGTCTTTTGAAAATTAGAAATTCCACATAGATATTACAACGTATAATAAAGCCCCACCTCCTCTCACAACAACATTTAACTAGACAAAACCCGGCACCAGCAGACCAGAGAACGGTAATATGAAGAACGAAGAAACCAGAAACATCATCACCACAACTCCCGCTTGGTTAGGGAACCAATATCAGAGGGATTTAAAGTCGGTTATTGCCATAGGGTAGACAGAATCATAAGAAAATGGTGCTGCGTTTCATCGTAAACTTGTATAAATACCCATGCTTTCGCTCGCGTACCCTTGAAAATACTGAAAATTACCCGGAATTTTCGACGAACGATAATAGGCTGGTGAAAGGAATGCTGAATACAAATTAATCGACCGCATGTTTCGTGGCAAAGCAAGAACTGGGAGACAAGCAGAAAATAGTGAGTGAAAGAAATAGCACCCCTAACAACATCCACCGAAATAATGATATCGATAGAACAGCTTATTTTATCTAGTAGGTAGGAACAGCCATTCTATGATTGTCGCATTTGTCGCATAACATGATGTTACGCTACGTATGTTGCATCATCAGTGAAGAGATGGTGAGTGCAGATGTTTGCGCATGATTTTTAGATGAAGGTGCAAGGATATACGAGTTTGATTATGACTGAGAAATAATATGTTGTAATGTTTTGCAAAATAGCTCATTCTCCATCATTGTATAATCAAGAGGTTTGTCAGCTGACGGAGAATAGAAAGTAAGCAACATAATTTGTATTGTTCAAATAGAGCAGTTATTATCAAAACATAAATCTTACGCTCTCAGCCTACAGAAATGGTATTTATGGTGAGAATGATACGTCTGTTTTCATATATTTGAAATAACTGCACTGTATTTGTACTGTATACAAAGCTAGCATTAGTTTAAAATTCATTTCATTTCATTCATTTTATTTATTAATAGTCCAGTAGCGTAAGATATAAATGTTTTAAAATTTGCTACCTTCGATTACCCAACAGTTACAAATAGATTTTTAATACTTAATCTATACCTATAAAAAAGGATTTCTGTCTGTCTGTCCTGTGTTCCTTATAGAATCAAAAACTACTGAACCAATCGGCGTGAAAATTTGCATGTAGAGGTTTTTGGGGCCAGGAAAGGTTTTAGTGATGGTTAGAGACCCCTCCCCCCACTAAGAGGGGGGGCTCCCATACAAATGAAACACAAATTTCTGCAAAACTCGACAACTAATCAAGTAAATAGAACCAAATTTGGCATGTGGGTGTTTTCGGTAACAAGAATTTATTCTAGGGTAATTTGAGACCCCTCCCCTCTTTATAAGGGGAATTATAACTCCTCTCCCCTTTAAGAGGGGGGGCTTCCATACAAATTTCCTCATAACTCGAGAACTAATCAAGCAAATGGAACCAAATTTGGCATGTGTGTGTTTTTGGAGACCAAAATTTTTTCTATGATGATTTGGGACCCCTCCCTACTTTAGGAGGGGGGGCTCCTACACAAGCGAAATACAAATTTCCTCATAACTCGAGAATTAATCAAGCAAATGGAACCAAACTTGGCATGTGAAAGTTTTCGATGGCAAAAATATTTTCTATGATGAATTGGGACCCCTCCCCACTTTAGGAGGGGGGGCTCATATACAAGCGAAATACAAATTTCCTCATAACTCGAGAACTAATCAAGCAAATGGAACCAAATTTGGCATGTGAAGGTTTTCGAAGGCAAGAATATTTTCTATGATGAATTAGGACCCCTCCCCACTTTAAGAGGGGGGGCTCCTGCACAAATGAAATACAAATTTCCTCATAACTCGAGAACTAATCAAGCAAATGGAACCAAATTTGGCATGTGTGTGTTTTTGGAGACCAAAATTTTTTCTATGATGAATTGGGACCCCTCCCCACTTTAGGAGGGGGGGCTCCTATACAAGCGAAATACAAATTTCCTCATAACTCGAGAACTAATCAAGCAAATGGAACCAAATTTGGCATGTGTGTGTTTTTGGAGACCAAAATTTTTTCTATGATGAATTGGGACCCCTCCCCACTTTAGGAGGGGGGGCTCCTATACAAGCGAAATACAAATTTCCTCATAACTCGAGAACTAATCAAGCAAATGGAACCAAATTTGGCATGTGAAGGTTTTCGAAGGCAAAAATATTTTCTATGATGAATTGGGACCCCTCCCCACTTTAGGAGGGGGGGCTCATATACAAGCGAAATACAAATTTCCTCATAACTCGAGAACTAATCAAGCAAATGGAACCAAATTTGGCATGTGAAGGTTTTCGAAGGCAAGAATATTTTCTATGATGAATTAGGACCCCTCCCCACTTTAAGAGGGGGGGCTCCTGCACAAATGAAATACAAATTTCCTCATAACTCGAGAACTAATCAAGCAAATAGAACCAAATTTGGCATGTGTGTGTTTTTGGAGACCAAAATTTTTTCTATGACGAATTGGGACCCCTCCCTACTTTAGGAGGGGGGGCTCCTATACAAGCGAAATACAAATTTCCTCATAACTCGAGAACTAATCAAGCAAATGGAACCAAATTTGGCATGTGTGTGTTTTTGGAGACCAAAATTTTTTCTATGATGAATTGGGACCCCTCCCCACTTTAGGAGGGGGGGCTCCTATACAAGCGAAATACAAATTTCCTCATAACTCGAGAACTAATCAAGCAAATGGAACCAAATTTGGCATGTGAAGGTTTTCGAAGGCAAGAATATTTTCTATGATGAATTAGGACCCCTCCCCACTTTAAGAGGGGGGGCTCCTGCACAAATGAAATACAAATTTCCTCATAACTCGAGAACTAATCAAGCAAATGGAATCAAATTTGGCATGTGAAGGTTTTCGAAGGCAAGAATATTTTTTATGATGAATTAGGACCCCTCCCCACTTTAAGAGGGGGGCTCCTGTGCAAATGAAATACAAATTTTCTCATAATTCGAGAACTAATCAAGCAAATGGAACCATATTTGGCATGTGGGTGTTTTTGGAGGCAACCATTTTTCCCATGATGAATTAGGACTTCTTACCTTTTTAGGAGGGGGGGGGGGCTCCCATTCAAACGAAATACAAATTTGCTCATAACTTTAGAACTAATCAAGCAAATGGAACCAAATTTGGCATGTGAGAGTTTTAGATGGCAGAATTTTTTTTCTGTGGTGTATTACGACCCCTTTCCCTTTTAAGAGGGTGGGCTCCCATACAAATGAAATAAAAATTTCCTTATAATTTGAGTACTAATCAAGCAAATGGAACCAAATTTAGCATGTAGGAGATTTTTGAGTCTTGAATTTATTTTATGATAGTTAGAGACCTCTCACCCCTGTGGTAGGGGGATATGGACTCTCATACAAATAAAACAGAAATTTTTGCGAAACTCAAAAACTAATCCAACTCGAGAAATTCGAGACTCTTCCATAAAACATTAATCAATAACAAGACCACAAAAACTATCTATAGTAACACTAGATCATTCAGGATGAGCCGGTCGCGAGTGTTGCCGGTGACCCGCCGTCGGAAGCGCCGCCCACTGGGGGGCTTGCAAAACTCGAGAAGTGACAAAGATCATCCGAGATTCATGATTTATGTACAACACAGGTTAATTTGTGGCAATACGAAGTTTGTCGGGTCAGCTAGTTAACTACATAATAATACAACATACATTATCTGGACTATTCCCTTGGATTTAAACAAACATTTTTTAGTCTACTCCGTTATAAAAGTTGAAGCTTCCGACGATGAGCGCTTAACAGCGGGTGGTAACGAATTCCAATTAACCACACCTCGAACGAACAATGAATAAGCATAGGTTGTCGTGCTATTGGCTGGTACTATAAGACTTTGTAAGCGGCGTCAACGAGTTTGGATAAGCTTTCGATGAAGAGTACTAGGCGACTGTGTTTTCATCAGATTCCTCAGGAATACGCATGACCGATAGGCGTAAAATCGGGTTCTGCTGGAGGTGACTCACATGGTCGTAGCGACTCAGTCCGTACACAAATTTCACGCAGCTGTTTAGTGCGACACGCAGTCGATTTAGGGAGCTTGCGCTGGGGTGAATGTGAAGAACACCGCCAAACAGGAAATGCGGCAGGATCAGCGATTTGCAGAGCAATAGTTTGGTGGCAGTCGGTGCGGAGTGAGTACAGCAGTAAAGCGTTCGTAGACTAGCATAGATCTTTCCGCACTGCTGTGCTATCAGGCCATCCAACTGCAAATCATTTTGGATTGCTTTTGGCAGGATTCACAAGAAGCTCATTCCGTCGCGACCAATCCGCAACTCGTTGAAGATCAGCGTTTACCATTCTAACCAATTCGCGAGAACAAGGATTTGGCATACCGACATGAAGCTGCACATCGTCGGTATAAATTTAAATTTTACAGTACTTTATCCCGGTCGGTAGATCATTTATATGGCAGCAGAAAAGTAACGGACCCAGCACAGAACCTTGAGGAACGCCGAACGGTACGTCCAACTACGTGAGCAACGGTCCCCACAAAAAACTGTCTGTTGTCTTCCAATTAGGTACGATCTCATCAGACTTTGTCAGTAGTTTACTGTGTGGAATTGTATCAAAAGCCTTTGAGAAATCGAGCAGTAGCAATATACCGGAACATTTTTTATTGACAATGGATGCTAAATCGTCGTACACTCGAAGAGCTGCGGTTTTGATGTCCTCGGCGGAAACCGGCCTCATAGTCCCTCAAAAAACCACTACCTTCTATGAAGGATGCCATTTGTTGTTTAAGAAGCCTCTCAAAAGCCTTCGACAACGCACAAAGTATGCTGATAGGGTCGCAAATTTCTAATGTCATTCAAATGAGTACTTCCATTCAACAGTAAAACTTTTGCATGCTTCCAGGAGTCGGGAAAAGTGGAAACCTCGATGAACATGTTAAATAAATATGTAACGTGGTGCACGACTAACGGTAGGATGATCTTCACAAATTTAATGGGCAAACCGTCCATTCCGATGGCGTTCGACTTGATGTCCCAGATGGCGTTGACGATTTCACAGTCGTGCACTGGTTGACAACAGATACTGAATGACGAATCGACTTCCGAGCTTACAGGTATTTCACCCCGGCGAGAACTGTTTGTAAAGATAACTGAGAAAGCATGATTAACATCATCTGGATCAAATTTACAAGGCTGCGAGTGTTTGCTCTTGCCGACTCCAAGACTCTTAAAACGCTGCCACAAGGTTTTCGACGGAGTTTTGCTTGTTTCTGTTGGTTAGGAAAAGATTGAGCTGCGAATATCCTCCACCCTGGAAAGTTGGTTCTTCGCTGACGGATGACAGAGACAAAGTACAGAGCGTCGATTCCAATAACGTACGTTTGTTACTAGGCCGGAGCAAGTCCGTATTGAAATCTCCCAACAAAATTGGCCAACTTTTCTGCTAGGAAAGACGAGCAGTCGTTTTCCGGAGGATTGTAAATTACCAATAATAAGATCTTGTGACCGTCTTGTCGAAACTCTAATGCAAGACATTCAGTTTTGTCTATCGCATCTGGTGCAAGCGCGGTGCTGAAAATTTTATGGCAGGGTAGATGCTCCCTGTAGTAAACAGCTGTAGTAACATTTTTCGGAGAAGAAGAATAATTACATTGCAACTACAATATTACAACTGTGAAATCGTGCATCAAAGATTTGTTTGTTATTCCATTAAATTAAATTCAATCAACAGTTAATATTTTTTGAAACGGTGCTTCTACAATTGATGAAAGGACGATAGGGGAAAGAAATTAATTTTTTTTGGTGTAGAAGGGGAAAGAGCGGAAAGGTGAGGAGGGGGGGGGGGGGTATTGGTAGCTACGCTTAACAAGTAATCGTTTTGATTCTTACCTTTTGTCCAATGCTTAAAGGTGCATGAGTCGAACCAAGCTATAATCTGAGATTATAACCGGATTCGAACTTACAACACCCGCCAGGGCGTAGCTCGCTGGTACCCATGTACCTTTGAACCGCAGAGGCGATTCAAAGACAAAAGGAGACTGCAAAACTCACTTATTAAGATAACGATGGTTGGGTTTTAGACACAAATTGTGCCTCTTCCTCCGTCTACTGTAGATAATCACCGACTGAGAAGTTTAAATCTAACTTGTTTTTACTGGCAGGACGACGACACTATGCTGGCCCTTACGACTTGCAAGGTACTACACGTGACGTTGTTCGTCTGTCAGCGTGTTAGCCGCGATTCTCAGCGCGGGTTTTCGGGGAAAGGCCCCGTTCCTATGAAATAGACTAATCTCATGGTTTTAGTCTTGACCTTGAAATGCTGTCATACATATATAGAGTAAGGAGGGGTAAAAGTGCGATGCGGGTAAAAGTGCTATTCAATGATTTATCGGTGCAGATTCCGAGTAAATCTTGTACATTGGCATGGATGAGTGACTACTTTGACAGCTTGAATCTAACGTAAACTTTGGTTGCTTACGAAGCATAGTTGCTGAGTTATGTGCAAATGTTATTTTAGGTCAGTTTTGATGTAATTTTTCGTTATACGGCAAATACGATATCAACAGAAGGATATTACTTGTTAAAAATTTGTAGCAGCGTTTTACATCACTCACATATCTGCTTTGAAAATACGGTGAAAATAATTTACAAAATATATTTCGTTTTTCCGTAATTAAATCTAACCCCGTCAAGCGCCTAGCGGGGTAAAAGTTCAATTCACGGACGGGGCAAAAGTGCGATTCATGGACGAGGCAAAAATGTATAGCTAATTATATACAGCTTAAGGCACTATATTACAGATATGAACTAGAAATGAAAGATCTGCAGAAAACTGTGTGCTCTACAGATGTTGGCCGAAGAAAAATAATGTGTTTCCGCTGATGAAACAAAAAACAAACGTTTGGAAAAATTTCGATCTAACGGAGGCTGCAATACACCAGCGCAAAATAGAAAAGGTGTAAACTGAGAATATTTCTTACCAAAACATAACGCAGATTGAAGATAATATAGTTTTGTTAGCTACTGCTGGGCTAATTTCATGGATTCTAGCTTTTGTCCCGCGGTATGCGCACTTTTGCCCCGCTAGTGGGGTAAATTACCAATAACTCCCCCCCGCCTCCTCATCTTTCTGCTCTTTCACCTCCTTCACCAAAAAATTTTCATTTCTTTCCCCTACCGTCCCTTCATCCATTGTAGAACCACCGTTTCAAAAAATATTTATATATATACTAGCTGACCCGACAAACTTCGTATTGCCACAAATTAACCTGTGTTGTACATAAATCATGAATCTCGGATGATCTTTGTCACAATCTCGAGTTTTGCAAGCCCCCCAGTGGAGGACGCTTCCGACGGCGGGTCACCGGCAACACTCGCGACCGTCTCGTCCTGAATGATCTAGTGTTACTATAGATAGTTTTTGTGGTCTTGTATTGACTAATGTTTTATGGAAGAGTCTCGAATTTCTCGAGTTCGATTAGTTTTTGAGTTTCGCAAAAATTTCTGTTTTATTTGTATGAGAGTCCATATCCCCCTACCACAGAGGTGAGAGGTCTCTAACTATCGTAAAATAAATTCAAGACTCCAAAATCTCCCACATGCCAAATTTGGTTCCATTTGATTGATTAGTTCTCGAGATAAGAGGAAATTTGCATTTCATTTGTATGGAAGCCCACCCTCTTAAAGGGGAGATGGGCCATAACTCGCTTTCTAAAGAAGAGAGGGGTCTCAATTCACTATAGAAAAAAATCTTGCGTCCAAAACCACTTACATGTCAAATTTGGTTCCATTTGCTTGATTAGTTCTCGAGTTATGAGGAAATTTGTTTTTCATTTGTATAGGAGCCACCCCCTCTTAAAGTGGGAAAATCCATAGAAAATATACCATAGAAAATATTCTTGCCTACAAAAACACCCACATGATAAATTTGGTTCCATTTGCTTGATTAGTTCTAGAGTTATGAGGAAATTTGTATTTCGTTTGTATGAGAGCCCCCCCTCTTAAAAAGGTAAGGGGTCCTAATTCATCATAGAAAAAATGGTTGCCTCCAAAAACACCCACATGCCAAATATGGTTCCATTTGTTTGATTAGTTCTCGAATTATGAGGAAATTTGTATTTCATTTGTGTAGAAGCACCCCCTATTAAAGTTGGGAGGGGTCCTAATTCACCATAGAAAATATTTTTGCCTCCAGAAACCTCCACATGCCAAATTTGGTTCTATTTGCTTGATTAGTTCTCGAGTTATGAGGAAATTTGAATTTCATTTGTATAGGAGCCCCCCCTCCTAAAGTGGGTAGGGGTCCCAATTCATCATAGAAAAAAATTTCGTCTCCAAAAACACGCACATGCCAAATTTGGTTTCATTTGCTTGATTAGCTCTCGAGTTATGAGGAAATTTGTATTTCATTTGTAAAGGAGCCCCCCCCCCCTCCTAAAGTGAGGAGGGGTCCCAGTTCATCATAGAAAAAATTGTTGTCTCCAAAAACACCCACGTGTCAAATTTGGTTCCATTTGCTTGATTAGTTCTCGAGTTATGAGGAAATTTGTATTTCGTTTGTATAGGAGCCCCCCCCCCCTCTTAAAGTGGGGAGGGGTTCTAATTCACCTTAGAAAATATTCATGCCCTAGAAAACTTTTACATGCCAAATTTGGTTCCATTTGCTTGATTAATTCTCGAGTTATGAGGAAATTTGCATTTCATTTGTATAGGACCCCCTTCCTAAAGTGGGGAGGGGTCCCAATTCATCATAGAAAAAAATTTTGTCTGCAAAAACACCCACGTGCCAAATTTTGTTCCATTTGCTTGATTAGTTCTCGAGTTATGAGGAAATTTGTATTTCGTTTGTATAGGAGCCCCCCCTCTTAAAGTGGGGAGGGGTCCTTATTCACCATAGAAAATATTCTTGCCCTTGAAAACTTTCACATGCCAAATTTTGTTCCATTTGCTTGATTAGTTCTTCAGTTATGAGGAAATTTGTATTTCATGTGTATAGGATCCCCCCCCCTCCTAAAACGGGGAGGGGTCCCAATTCATCATTGAAAAAATTTTTGTCTCCAAAAACACCTACATGTCAAATTTGGTTCCATTCGCTTAATTACTTCTCGAGTTATGAGGAAAATTGTGTTTCTTTGGTACAGGAGCCCCCCGTCTTAAAGTAGGGAGGGGTCCTAATTTACTATAGAAAATATTCTTGTCCTCGAAAACCTTCACATGCCAAATTTGGTTCCATTTGCTTGATTAGTTCGCGAGTTATGAGGAAATTTGTATGGAAGCCCCCCCTTTTAAAGAGGAGAGGAGTTATAATTCCCCTTATAAAGAGGGGAGGGGTCTCAATTTACCATAGAATAAATTCTTGTCACCGAAAACACCCACATGCCAAATTTTGTTCTATTTGCTTGATTAGTTGTCGAGTTATGCAGAAATTTGTGTTTCATTTGTATGGGAGCCCCCCCCCCTCTTAGTGGGGGGAGGGGTTTCTAACCATCACTAAAACCTTTCCTGGCCCCATTAAACCTCTACATTTTCATGCCGATTGGTTCAGTAGTTTTCGATTCTATAAGGAACATACGGACAGACAGACAGACAGACAGACAGACAGAAATCCTTCTTTATAGGTATAGAAGATATGGGTCATTCCACCTCAAGTGACCGAGAAAAAGTATAACATCGACATGTAATTGTAATCGACCTTCTCGGATTTGAACCAAGTTTGGTCAGATTGTTTGTTTCAGGTCAGCAAGAAAAAATCCTAAATTTGGTGCCAATTGGACATTCCCTCGATTAATGGGAGTACCTTCATTTTTAACGAAAAGACACGTTTTCGTCAAATCCTCTTATTTTCTTTTGCTTGTAACTCTGGAAATACTACGTTTAGAAAGACTATTTTAACATATTTCCAAAGGAAATTTTCCAAGGAATCCGAAAAAATGTTAGTTTTTAGCGGCAGTGCTGAAAAATATTTTTAAATTCAATTTAAAAACTAAATTTGCATTTTTCTCTCAATGAGTACAATTTGATTTCAAAAATTCCAATTCCATCGTATTCCTCAGAATTTTTTACATAAGAATCGCTCAAAACCATGAGGTGTTCTTTGCCGATCCAGAGTTACAGCGATTTGAAGCAATCAACCCCAAATATTTCATAAATAATCAAAAGTAAAATTACTTTTCATTGAAGCAGTGAGTCTCCATGCATGCAAAACATTGTGCGGTACCGTGTGAGCATGTATACAGTATATAATAAGTTTTTTTTGCTTAACAGTGTTGCCAAATTTTATGTTTTTCTCAGTATTACCCACACTAATTAAATTAAATCAATATTAGAATCATAGCAACAACAAAGGAGGTAAAATCTAAAGGCTATCAGGGAGCTGAAAAACATTTTACAATGTTACGGGCCAAAAAGCTAGAGTATTTTACGCAATTTTAAATTTTTGAGAAACTTTTAAAATGTTAAGAATATATTCTTTCACAATAATACAAAGTGTTTTTACATTGCTAAGAGAGTCAGTGCTTCAAGAAAATTCAATTTTACTATCGATTATTTATGAAAAATGCTGGTTTCTTTCTTCAAATCGCTATAACTCTGGATCGGCAAAGAACACCTCGTAGTTTTGAGTGATTCTTATGTAAAAAAACCCGAATTAATCCACCTAGCGGCGTGACCTAGCCTTTCTACTGCCACTATTTAATTTCTCAGGAACATCTATAATTAACTTGACTATATTTTTAAATATGCGTTCCGTATTCCTCAAAATCCTTATTTGCCAGTAAAATTCACAACGTATTGCGTAGAATAATTATATTTCTTTCCTTGGGTGCGTAAATACTTGTAAGCGTCATTTATGTTACTTGATGAACACCTTATTTAGTTATATAATGTTTACGTGATTTGTCGAGAAATAATGTAAACACAAAAGATAATTTTTACAGACTTGAATGAATATATATAGAAAATTAGAAATTAACCTTCTAACGGGTCTACGGACGGCCTTAACTTTCGGGCTTCAGAGCCATATACGAAACTTGAATTTTTTTGAATTGACAATATGAAACATGTGTTCATAGCAAATTTTTTGATATTTTGATATTAACACCATGCGTTCAAAAGTTAGCATCTTTGAAAAACAAGTGTTCAGAAAAATTATTATTATACTTCGCTTTTGAAGAAAAAGGATATCGACAACAAAATGATTAATCTCAAAATTTTACTATAAGTTTGCTTGGCCTCAATTTTGCAATATATCTGAATTAGAAAAAATAACTAAATAGAGCATTAGATATGAAAAAGAGAAATTGAACTTTTTCTTAGCTGGCGCTCTTTCACATAATTATTTTTGCATGAAAATCAAAACTTAAGCTTCTTTTGAATGCACCTTCATGAAAAGATAGTCATTAGCATGACCGCATCGTTTTTACAATGTTAGATGGTTAGGAAAACAAAATGAGGTCGAAAAATAGTGCAAAAGCTGCTCCATTAACATGCTTGAGAATGGGAAATATGATCGATATGATTTCCAGTGCTTGTCATTTTTGATTTATTTATTAAAACATGATACATGACATAAGACATCTGTCCTTTAAAATGTCACTAACGAAAATAAATCTTACAAAGTTACTACCGTGCAACGTTTACTTCCTATTTTTCATATAACATTTCTAAGCTCTAGTATCTATTGGTTGAAAAGAGCATCTATTGATGCGCAGAATTTGTTTGGAATTTGTACAAATTTATTTGGAAAAATCAACTCACTAGTATTTTTGATTCTATACACCACTATACCTACATGCTTAAATAAACTGCTTTTCTTCGCTATTTGCTTTTCTTGTACAATTGTGAGTAACAGCAAGTGAAGAAAATGACAATTGAAATCTGAAATCAAAGAGAAGAAAAAACTTTTCGATTGAATATAATATTTATTTACAACAGATACGTAGTTCACCTACGACGTGCAGGCTTCATCAGTGTCTTATTTCAAAGCGTATACGTATCTGTCGCGAATAAATATTAAATAGTGGAATTTAGTCGGTAAAAGTTTTTTTCTTTTCTTTAATTTTAGAGTTCGTATTCCACTAAGAGGCTTCAAAAACTTCAGACAATTGACATGATTCTCACTTTTCTTGAATTTCATTGCAAATTTTAAAATTGCAAATTGTCATCATATACATACATACATACATACACACATACATACATACATACATACATACATACATACATACATACATACATACATACATACATACATACATACATACATACATACATACATACATACATACACACATACATCACACATATCTCATACATTGAATACAATCAACATTTGATTGATATGTTTTGATTTCACACGTTTTAACGGTTTAATATACGGTGCTTAAGTGTTAAAGTTTGAATAACTTTTGAATGAAGCATCCGATTTTAAATAACTCGGTTTCATTTGATAGATCTCAGCAGTAATTTTCAAATAATCATAAAATGTGTGATGTTTTTCATTAAATTAATGCTTATATGTTACATAAACATGTTTTAAATACTATTTTTTCACATTTCTTTATGTAACTTTCAAACTACAAGTCCAATCGTCATGAAATTTGGAAGTTAAGGGTTTGCAAGGCTCCTCTTTCATATGCAATCAATTTTGTTCAATTCGGTTAAGAGACCTATAAGATAATGAAGTCCCATATTTTTCGTATTTTTATACATAACTTTTGAACTAAAAGTCCGATCAGTATGAAATTCAATAGCGACCAATGGGACACCTAGACCTTTCATTTGACACTAAGAACATTAAAATCGATCCAGCCATCTCCGAGAAAAGTGAGTGAGATTGAAAAGCGTTACATACACACACACACACACACACACACACACATACATACACACACACAGAAAATGCTCAGTTTTCGAAACTGAGTCGAATGGTATATAACATTCGGCCCGCAGGACCTTCTTTCCATTTCCGGTTTTCCAAGTGATTTCTATACCTTTATACTATATACTTATATAGTAGAAAGGCAAAAATTTGAGGAATACAACGGAATTGGAATTTTTGAAATAAAAAAAAATACAAATTTAGTTTTTAAATCGAATTTAAAAATATTTAACAGCACTGCTGCTAAAAACTAATATTTTTTTCGGATTCCTTGGACAATTTCCTTCGGAAACATGATAAAATAGTCTTTCTAAACGTAGTTTTTCCAGAGTTACAAGCAAAAGAAATTAAGAGGATTTGACGAAAACGTGTCTTTTCGTTAAAAATGAAGGTAGGTTAATCGAGGGAACGTCCAATTGGTACCAAACTTAGGATTTCTTCTTGCTGAGCTGAAACAAACAATCTGACCAAATTTGGTTCAAATCCGAGAAGGTCGATTACATGGCACTCGGACACTTGACGTGGAATTACCCGTATGTATGACCGCATTTCAAGGTCAATACTAAAACCATGAGATTAGTCTAGTTACTATTTTATGTTACAGACTTCACAATCCCCTGTTAAGGTACAGAACAATAAAGTGGTTGCTGCTAAGAATTTGCTGACCCTAACAGCTCCTATTCGAGATTCGGCAGAGGGGTAGGCTAGTAGGGGGAATAGGCTAGCAGGTGGGATAGGCTAGCAGGGGGGGGAGGTAGGCAGCTGTCTGTCTGTCTTCAACTGATTAATTTGTAATGAACGTGATGAATTCTATACGTCTTATCTGTGAATGTTTAGCCATTTAGCCATATAAAACTTTTCTGAATCTACATTTTTAGTGAAACAATTTTTCATGTTCCAGCGGGAGTTCATTATATGGAAGCTGCACTTCCTCATATGCAAAATTTCTTTTGTCTATCATGGACACACAGCAATCGTTTACAAAAATCTTTGCATGTATTTTTTGAACCGTGTGCAAGCACTAACTACTCTACTTCCACAAAAAAGAGGAAATAGTTAGAATCGGAGCTCAACAATTCAAATATTAAATGTAATTCGCATCAAAATTGGTTCTAATCCTGATTTTTCGGCTCTATGCAAGGACGTAGACGAAGCCACAGTCGCCATCTAAAAGTCAGTCAGCCAATGTCTGCCAAAACAAAACCAACTCTTGATGTGAATGCCTTCTGATCACTGCTCGGGTTAGCATGATTTTTGTCATACATTTCATATTGCTTTTTAAAATCACAATGACATCAGCATATGATGAAGAGGCTTCTACAATACCCACTGTTATATTTCTTGATTTGCTGAGCATATTTCAATTCCTTAATCTTGAGCAACATTTTGTGTTGGTCATAGCCGTTGCGCAGCCATAGTGGTTTTGCGTTTTACCCTTTTCACGCTATTTTATCTTACCAGTTCATTAGTCAATTGCATAAATTAAAATTTATGAACATGATTCTTGCTCGGGCGATGTGCTGGCAGAAAGAACATTTTGCTACTGTGTACGCCTTACTTTTAATTTTCTAGAAAAAAATCTTCCAGCCTTCATAAATTATCTTTAAGAAAAATGTCCGCTCCACTCCATTGCTAATTTAAAGGTAATAAGAGCAAAAAATGCCCAAATCCGAAGCCATGTCCGTACCCTGGATGCAGACCGTTACAAAATGGTGTAAATGTTTATACCATATTTCCTCACTTGGACTTCATTCGGTTGTGAGAAAGGTAAATTATTTTTAGATTGTAAGATGGGGTGAAAGTTAAACAATCAGGTTTCACGCTTCATGATTGAACTTTTTTCGACGAAAAGTGTCATATTGAAACGTAATTCGATCATTCATTTGATTTTTCAACCCACATTAAAATACACATTTTTGTTTAAATTGTTCTGGTATAAACACATTAGTTGTCTTAAAATTCCAAAGACCCATCTAGTTACTGTAAAACTTGCACTAATTTTACTCACTGCTGGCTTTTCGGATCGTACAGCCAGTTCTTCTCTTTCTTTACTTCCTGCTTCACAACAGCTGTACGACGATAGGCTTGTTGCAACCTAGGCAGCTCAAATTATTGTAATACACTCAAGTACTTTTTTTACACGGTTTGTTTTTTCGATTATTAAGAACAGGGCAACTTAGGGACCATCCACTCATTTCTCAATACATTTGGGACCAGCCCGACATTCGTCACATAGTTTGTAAATGGTCCCTCAGTTGTACCGTTCTTGAGTAATCGAAAAAAATAAACCGTGTAAAAAAAGACTTGAGTGTAAATCTTTTTAATCGCTGCAAGCTAGTAGTAGCGGATAATTTAAGCACCAAGAAATATAAAGAAACCGGAAATGTCACTGTAATTTTCCAGCCTTTTAATTTTTAATGCACAATGTGCAGTCTCTTTTTTGTATCAGCTCATCTCATTGTCTTCTTAGCTTTCTTATCTACAAATGAATCTACTTAATAAAATAAAAAAAATAAAGCAAAATAAAAAGAAACTACATAGACAAACAGTTATTGTTATCGCTAATATATTACTTGTTTAAATATGAAATATCTAAACATTCATGAATCAATCCTTATCACTGTGTAGCGTGAGAAAATCAATTTCAATTTGCCATGCGACAATGAAGCAATGGATCGAATTTGTAATCGTAGGTAGCACCATTGAAAATAGTTAAATTATATATAAGCTCCAACAAAATTACGTATGTTTTAATTAATCGACAAATTAAACATGACTTCAAATTGCTGGTTGTAATAAATCGGAAATAGATTCTGGTTTTGGATACATATATCAAAGTGTTGGCTGGTATGGGTACGAAATGGGGTAGGCAAACGAGAAAGCGACCAACATAGCTTTTGCCTACCTATCGCCTCCTACCTAGCGCCTCCACGCGGCCATACCCGGTAATACTCTATTGAGTAGCTAAGCTAAGAGGTGCGATGCCGCGTGGTTCCCAAATGCCTGATCTCAAAACTGAGATTTTGGGCAGACGGCTGAACCATAAGGACTTGGTAGCAGGTAAGCCTAATATGTTATTTTAATTGTTTGTTTCGTTTTAGCTCATCAAGTACCTCTTACTGTACAATGAAAACTTTGGTCGTAACAAGTCGTTAAATAATGCACATGGATATCAGAACGAAAAATAAATTATTTAATATTAGATACAACTCAAAAGACTCAAATGACAAATGAAAACTCAAATGGCGCAATTATATTTCACTTGATGGATTGCTGGTGAGAATGTTCTATTTTTGCCCATAGGTATATACTCCATATATACTATATTATACATACTTTATTATTGAATCCTCATGATCCTTATTGTTAACCTTGCCCTACTAACACGACATCCTCTGTTTTCCTGTAAAACCTATAAAAGTAGTATGGGCTCCCTGCACTTTCAAAAGTAGATGCTATCACTAACATTCCTACCCACTTACCTTGCGGTTGTTCGGACGTAGCCAGCCATCTACGATGTGTGCAACCTCTTATGCTAATGCTAATATATCAAAGTGTTGGCAGGTTATTGTGATAAAAAGATCATTAACTCTTAAAGCCCCACGCTTCTTCCAGCAGAGATAACAAAGTGAAACTCCCAAGAAAATTTTGGAAGTAAGAAATATTTCTAACAGCATATAGCCAGAGTGGCCCATACCGAATTAAAACTTCCTCTCCACTATACTCGGTGCTGGGCTGCTCGTCACCAATTCGTTGAGCGTCTCGACACACGCAAGTCGACCTAAACTTGGTCGAAATATCGAGCATCTATTAAATTATATTACTGTTTGGGACGACAGTACTCCCGAGAAAGCTCACAGAGCAAGAGACCGTAGGTCTTGGATCACCGGGTCGGCTTGCACTGGGCAATCGGAGGGGCTACGCGGACAAATCGTGCAACAACTGCGGTATTCCTAGGCTGTTCGAATTTTGGGAATTTAAAAACTCTATTTTAGCAAGTTTGTCGGTTTATTGAATAGAACGGGTATTGTGGGTGTGTGGTGTATTCTGTGGGCAATTTACGGGGCTTCACTACGGTAGTACCGGATCGCTGGGGTTCGTTGCTGGTTCTGCTGCTGGCTTGACTGATGCCTACTAGCTTCGACTGATGCAATTTGCTGGCGTCCCAGCAAAATGCAATGGCGGAGTGATGGCTGGCTTGGCTTAAAAAAAAATAGGGCCTGCTGCCCGAGGGTCCTACGGGTCGTCGGTGCCCGGTCTCCTTGACGGTTAGACGTAGGCGGAATGCACCACCTAGGCCGACTCGTGTGAGGTGAGGGATCGTCGATGGATTCCAAAATCCAATAAAATCCAATGGAAAAAGGTCCTATTAGGACGAATTCACGTATTAAGCCATATTTGAAACTGGCACAGGACTAAGTTACCTGAATAATGCCTTTGTTTAAGCTCCTTCGGCTGAACTTTGCTTTCTTATCTATCCACTCACTCCCTTATCACACGAACGCCGCGGTATATCTGATCGTATGGCGGTTTTTCTACTCCTTTCTCCTCCTTTCTTTTGCCACCCACCATTTTCTTCTCCTTTTACCTTTAACTATGCCCACCTACTTCAGGGTTGCATTTTCTTGCAGCTGCGGTTAATGTCCCCATTTTTGCCATTCTTATTCTAACAATTTCTGTGTTCGTGTAACCTACTAACAAATTAACATACATATTTACATTTTCATTTTCTAATCCAACTAACAATTACTAACATAGAAATACAATAGTTGCTAAAACAAAATGCACATTTAAAAAAAAACTAGGGACGATTTGTAACAACGGTTACACTATCCTCCCGCCTCGGTAAAATAAATAATTAATGTAAACTTAATTATTTATTTTAACCTAAACCGAGAACTAAACAATTAAACAACTTTGAAATACAAATGCCACTTACAAATATTACGTTTAATCGACACGGAACAGTATAATGTGGGTTAAAAGCATCTGGAGACATGAAACAACAATTTAAAATCAACTGGCAATTAAAAGCGAGTTTTCTCGTGGAAATCTGCCATAAAGAAGCACGTGTGATTTTATCCTGTAAGTATACATGTTATAGCACAATCACGATTTACGACGAAAACGATCACTAGAGTTCATCCGTTCATTCAGTTTATTTATTCTACTCAACGATGAGTTGAGGATGGATGATCAGTTCGGTTCGACACGCGGTTGGATTTAGATGTTACGGACAGTATATTGTGTTTCTTAAGTAATTTACACGACTTCATTTAAGTACAATTATTATAATTAAGTTACTACTGGTGAATCACAAGATAAGCTATTATTGATATGTATATCTAAACGTTAGACTGATTTACAGTCATTTTCAGTATTATTCCATCGGGTGGCCATTCCCGATGTTGAGAGGAATAATAGTGAAAACAAGTTTAATCATTCGGCGCATATCAGATTGGTGAGCTATTAATTAGAGAGTATTTTTTTTATTCGAGAGCGAGCTCAACTCTACTAAACTTCATTGCCAAAAGCCAAATCAACGACTCTCTGAATGCCTTTGGAGAAATTATGGCACTGCCTTAACGGCTGGATCTCGTCTTGAGAGAGGGATAAGTTCATCTTGCTTATGATGGCTGACTTGATTGCTGCGGAGTGTACCCAGCGTATAAACGTAACTGCACTGCGCTTGCACTTATATGCACTTTTGCTGAATAGTGATTGTTTATTTTAGGCTTGCTGTTCCTGGGCGAAGGTCTGCAGCGGAAAATACTCCTAGATTTTTCCCGTTTTCATCTGCAACCTCGTACGAACTAGTTCCTCGTTTGGCGATTATTACACATGGAGTGTACACTGGACCATATTTAGCATTATATTTAGCTACAGCTACGGATGGTTTAAAGTTGCGCTTGTAGATCTTTTGTCCTATCTGGTAAGTCAGACAAAACTTTTTGTGCCTCAGGTTATACACTTTCGTGGTCTTCGTATAACTTTTTCCCAGGTTCTTTGCTACGATGTGAAACAACTTTTTGTTAATGTCGTCTCGAAGCTCATTCCTCTCATCTACTGAAATGTCCCTTACATCCCTATCCAACAGATGCTCGTCACCTTTGGTGACTTTCTCATGTCCATAGAGTATATGGTAGGGACTGTAACCAGTAGATGAGTGGATGGTTGTATTTAGCATTTCCTCAACCTCGTTTATTTTTGTATCCCATAGCCGCTGATCCTGTTGCATATAAGTTCGGAGACAAGCATTGATGGTCCTGTTAACTCGTTCCACCGGGTTAGCTTGGCTGTGGTGGCGTGAGTTAGCCCAATGCTGGATTTTCCAATGCTTCAATAACGCTTGAAATTCTTTTCCCACAACAGTTGTCGCATTATCGGTTATCACACAGGCACTAGCAGAATCCATTTCGAAAAGAGGTCCATCATGACCATCAAATGGCACTTTCCCTTCTTGCTGCGAGGTAAACATTGAATAAAGTCTAGGGCTAACATCTGGAAAGGCTTGCTGCACATTCTTTGCTCTCCCATTATTGGGGCGGTTGGCAAGGTTGACGGCTTG
Organism: Sabethes cyaneus; assembly: GCF_943734655.1. Classification (NCBI taxonomy): domain Eukaryota; kingdom Metazoa; phylum Arthropoda; class Insecta; order Diptera; family Culicidae; genus Sabethes; species Sabethes cyaneus. The sequence continues at coordinate 97,374,201 of NC_071353.1, read as the reverse complement.
CATCGCTTGCACATGTCACAGGCTTGCACATACCGTTTTGCATGTATAGCCATTTTTGGCCAAAAGTAGCGCAGTTTTAGCTTGTGAATCAACTTTTCGTAGCCAGGATGCAATGCTTCGTCATGCTCATGGTATAAAACTTCTTTTTGTATGTTGTCCGGTAAGCAAAGCTTCCATTCATAGCGGTAATCCATGGCATCAGTTGGAGAAGCAACAAATTTATACAATTTGTTGTTCTCTATTTTAAAATCAGCAAATTCGTGTGGGTTCTTCTGTACCTTTTGAAATGTTTTAGAATACCAATCAGCATGGCTCAAGTCAATCGCTTCTATTGCCCGCGACAGGGCGTCCGGAACGACATTGTCGGACCCCTTGCGATGCTTTACGATCATATCGTGCTGCTGCAGCAACATGCTCCAGCGACTCAGCTTAGATGACGGCTTCCATTTAGAGTTCATGATGAACTACAGGGCTGACGAATCTGTAATCAGCGTAAATCTAGTACCTTCTACATACGGTCTAAACTTATCAATTACTTCCAAGGCAGCAACTCCTTCCTTCTCGGCTGCTTTCCATGCCCTCTGGGTGGTAGTTAGCTTGCGGGAGAAATAAGCGATCACATGCTCTTTCCCATTCTCGTCTTCCTGCGTTAATATTCCTGCTATAGCCAGGTCACTGGCGTCCGTTTGTGTGATAGTGAATGGCCTTTCGAAATTAGGGCAGGCTAATATTGGCGCAGATATCAATTTTTCCTTCAGCGTGGAAAAAGCTTGTTCAGCCTGTTCACCCCATTTAACTACTTTCACTTTACCTTTTAGCAAATCGGTTAACGTAGCGGACAGTTCACTGAAGCAATCTATAAATCTCCGATAGTAGTTAACCATCCCCAGAAAACGTCTTAGCGACCTCACCGACTTGGGCCTTTCGAAGTTAACTAGAGCCTCAATTCTATCGGGACTCGGTCTAATCCCCGACGTAGACAAAACGAAGCCTAGATACGGCAGTTCGGGCAAGCAAAATTTGGATTTTTCAAATTTATAGACAGATTAGCTTCTCGTAATCGTCGAGCAACTTCGGCGAGGCTCTGAAGATGCTCTTCAAACGTGTTACTTACGATGACTATATCGTAAAGGTAAACAAACACGTTTGGGTCTAATTCGCCATATCCCAACACTCGATCCATCAAACGGGATAATGTTGCCGGACTATTCACCAAACCAAATGGAAGTCTGGTGAACTGGAATAGTCCTTTACCGAAAATTCTGAATGCCGTATATTTGCGAGATTCAGGATCTAATGGAATCTGTCAAAATGCTTTTGATAAGTCTATGGTAGATAAATACTTTGAAGTTCCCAGTCTCCCTAATATGCGGTCCTGGTGTGGAAGCGGATACGCATCTCTTCGGGTTCGTAAATTCAATTTTCGCGCATCCAGACACATTCGAACTTTAATGTTATCTGGTTCCGCCTTCGACTCTCCTTTCTTCATCACGGGAACTATTAATAAGGCCCATTCACTGTTCGACCTCTCTACGACACCCGATTCGATCCATTTCTCCAACTCTTCATTCACACTCTTTTGCACTTCGGGTGACCAGGGATATGGGTTCATTCTTACTGGGGCTGCATTTTGGTACTCCTCAGTAAATTCTATTCTATGGGTAATTAAGGGTGTTGCATCCAGTTTTTCTCCATCTTTGAAAGCTTTAAACTTTGTTTTTACTTCTTCGAGCTGCCTTTTCTGTCTGTCCGTTAAACCTTCTTCCTTCAGTTCAACGTCTGTGTGTTGTTCCTCGTTCATCATCGCGATATCAGCGGTAACTGTTGGCTCTATGTGAAATTGTTTCCAAAAATTCATCCCCAAAATAAGACGACGATTTAGTTTTGGTGCTACTATAGTGGTAATGATTCTCGTCTTGCCATTGAAGGTAATGGGTAAATCGACGAATCCATGAACTTCTAAAGCGGATCCTCCTGCGGTCGATAGTTTTATATTGGTCGGTTGCAACTTTAATTTCAGGTCTCGGAGAAGTTTTTCACAATCGATTCCCAAAACCGTCATTTGTGCACCGCAATCTAATAGTCCTATCACCTTAACACCCATCACGTCTACCTTCGCAAATGGTCGATTATCTCCATCTACGCGTAACACTAATTCCTCTATCTCTGCTTTAGTCGAAACGAATATTGTTAGAGGCTTTTTGGAAAACAGTCGACGACCCCTTACGCCGACATTTTTCCGTTTTTTAAACAAAACGGACACTTATCTGTGGAAAACCCGTGGAAACCACATTTTTCGCAAAAGGTTTCTGGCACTCGGTATTCTGCTAACCTTCTGGCCTATCCTCCTTTACTGCTTCCTTCTTGAGGGTCCGGTTCAGTGGGTTGCCTTCTGTTTGATGTACTTGGCTGAGATAAACTTTTTGCTTGCTTCCAAGATGCTGGCTGATTATTCCTATTTTCATTTGGGTTCATGTCCTGCCATCGGCGGTTCTTTTCCTGGTCATGGTTATTCCAGTTCCTCGGTGCGTTTCTATACTCTCGATTGGACGTGCTGCCAGTTACTTCATGGACTTGTGCGGTTCTGGCTCTTTGCTCCCCATCTTTCTTGTATAGAAACCAATTCGCTGCATCTAACTTCCTTCCCCATACTTTTAACATTCGCATCATTCGTACACCTTTCACCAGCAACGCATTTTTATAGTCCGACCTTAAGTTTCGAAAAACTATATCGAACTTACGCTGCTCCGACGGTGGAACGGCCATTTGATCAAAAATAGATTTGATGGCATTGTAAAAATCTTGAAATTTTTCAGCATGCCTTTGCTTTCGCTGTGATGCTTGGTCTTCATAACGGAAGTCCATATCAGGGGGTTGGAATTCTAGCTTGAGCTCGGTTATCAACTCGCGCCAATTTCGAAATTCCTTATTCTTTTTACCTTCAATGAACCATGTTCTGGCCTCTCCAGTAAACAAGTGCATTGCTTCGTTGAACAACTCACGCTGGCTTAAGTTTTCCGCTTCCGCTATGAAATACCTATATTATCTTCTTCCTCATCTACTGACTGTTCATCTTCACTACTTTTTACGTACTCACTCTTTCGCGGTTTCTGTGTAATCTTCGGCTGGCACTTTTCAACTATTCTGTCCTTCAGTTCTAAATTCAATTCTTCTATCTTTCTCCGGATGATTTCCCAACCGGTTTTTAGTCGCAATCTCTAAGTCATTAAACTTAGCAGTAATCATTTTGTCCACATGCTCAAGCAACTTTTGGAACAGATCTTCATTTGACTTTCGTTTGAAATTCTGCCTCTCTCGCGGAGTGCTCGTGTTCTTAATCAATTCCTCATTTTCCTCGTTTTTATCTTCTTCCTCCACAGACTCGCTATTCTCATTCTCAAGTTCTTGGACGCTTAACTGACTTATATTTTTCAATAATCTCTCCTGTGTTTCTTTTACTGCGTCTGGGTCATTGGACAGCAAAGAGAAATGGTCATTCAACAACATCAATGCTGTTCGTTCCAAGCCCTCAGTATCAAAGTTTCGCTTTAGTCGTACCAACCGAAAATACAGGTGAACTAGTCTCGTTTGTAACTGAACTAATTCTGTCTTCTTAGCCTTTCTGTGGTCTAACGCATACCGAATTTTTGCGAGTTTCTCGTCGACCAGACGGAACTCTTCCTCACACCTCTCTTGCTCTACCGGAAAATCTAAGCAATCTTTATTAAGCCCTTCTTTTCTCATAACATGCCGTAATTTTCTTTTCTTAGCATCTCTAGATTCACCACTAGTAAATTGTACATCACGGATAAACAATTCATGCTCCACTTCGTCGTCCAGAAGATGATTTACGGTCATGGACTGATACTGGAGCGCATATTCCGAACTCATCGTTATTTAACGATTCGGTATTTATTTTTATACGATTTTTGAAAATATTACGCAAATAAACAATTTTATGAAAATAAAATATTTAAAATATAAAAGTATTCAAAATTGATTCAAATTTTCTAATAAATTGTGCTATATTTAGTGTTTTGGTAGTGTGTTTTTTCTATTCAGGACCTTTTTTTGTTGTAGTGTAAATGTTCAATGTTGGTCCGCCAGATTTTGTTATTTCAGACGCCAGAAGCTTGTAATCAAAATTAGACTGTAGGTACTATGTTTTATTTATACTTTCGAAACCGTTCCTAGGCCAATGTCTTGCAACGTTGCGTCAGTAATTAGCTCTTTGCTGCGTTTGGCTCCAATACACATTCAACGTAAGTTTGAATATGTACTCACCTGCCGCCTTGCTAAAAAAACCTTAGATTTTTTTAAATTCTAATCGATCCTCCGATTACCTATCGATTTTACGTTGGTCGCCAATTATTACTGTTTGGGACGACAGTACTCCCGAGAAAGCTCACAGAGCAAGAGACCGTAGGTCTTGGATCACCGGGTCGGCTTGCACTGGGCAATCGGAGGGGCTACGCGGACAAATCGTGCAACAACTGCGGTATTCCTAGGCTGTTCGAATTTTGGGGATTTAAAAACTCTATTTTAGCAAGTTTGTCGGTTTATTGAATAGAACGGGTATTGTGGGTGTGTGGTGTATTCTGTGGGCAATTTACGGGGCTTCACTACGGTAGTACCGGATCGCTGGGGTTCGTTGCTGGTTCTGCTGCTGGCTTGACTGATGCCTACTAGCTTCGACTGATGCAATTTGCTGGAGTCCCAGCAAAATGCAATGGCGGAGTGATGGCTGGCTTGGCGGTAAATGGAGTCTTCGGCGTCTTCCTTCCTTGACACAATCGGTGGGCCACGGACGATACCGTATTGGCGTCACCGAGAAGGGTCCTCTTTTATAATTAGGGCCTGCTGCCCGAGGGTTCTACGGGTCGTCGGTGCCCGGTCTCCTTAACGGTTAGACGTAGGCGGAATGCACCACCTAGGCCGACTCGTGTGAGGTGAGGGATCGACGATGGATTCCAAAATCCAATAAAATCCAATGGAAAAGGTCCTATTAGGACGAATTCACGTATTAAGCCATATTTGAAACTGGCACAGGACTAAGTTATCTGAATAATGCTTTTGTTTAAGCTCCTTCGGCTAAACTTTGCTTTCTTATCTATCCACTCACTCCCTTATCACACGAACGCCGCGGTATATCTGATCGTATGGCGGTTTTTCTACCCCTTTCTCCTCCTTTCTTTTGCCACCCACCATTTTCTTCTCCTTTTACCTTTAACTATGCCCACCTACTTCAGGGTTGCATTTTCTTGCAGCTGCGGTTGATGTCCCCATTTTTGCCATTCTTATTCTAACAATTTCTGAGTTCGTGTAACCTACTAACAAATTAACATACATATTTACATTTTCATTTTCTAATCCTACTAACAATTACTAACATAGAAATACAATAGTTGCTAAAACAAAATGCACATTTTAAAAAAAAACTAGGGACGATTTGTAACAACTGTTACAATTACTATGATAGAAAAAGATACAAACTATGGAAAAAATCTATTTTCGACATACCTACAGACAAGCCAGAATATCTCCGGTGTTCACTAGCTACTGCGAATCTTGAAATAATTTAGAAAAAATAGAAAAAATTTCCTCGTTAAATGCAATTGGTTTTATCTAAAAATATCTTGTAATATAAAAATATTTTAAATATTTTGTAAAAGTTATGGTTGTTAGAGTTTCGTCAAAATTTTGCCTGTCCCGATAATTTTGTCCAACCCCTGTCTGTCCTCCTCGAGCAAAACTACTGTCTTAAGTCCATAGAAGACTACCAACCTTATTAGCGTTTTGTACATCGTCAGCTAAGCTCGATTTCCAACTAGACTAGAATGAGTCGTTTAATCTCCTTACTCGTATTCTTGTCGGTAGTGACCAGATATCCCAGATATATGAACTCATCAACCACCTCGAATTCATCGCCATCAATTGCCACCATCCGTGGGAAGCGCACGTTTTTTCTGAAGCCTCTTCCTACCATTTATTTGGTTTTCGACGCGTTGATAGACGACGTAACAAAAGCTGGGAGAGCATGCCGCGGTAGTTATAGTAATTTATCCGATCCGTCGGGGACACCCGACGCAACTATTTCAGCATCAGTATCAATATATTTAATATAAAGTTTTTACACAGCTTATTGTAATGCAAGCAGTTATGGATACGGCAGGGCCAAAATTATTAGACAAGTGGTGAATTTCAGAATTTCAGATTGTAATGCAGAAACAATGGCAGGATATAATTCAAATAGACGAACTCTGGAATTCTGAATTTTGAATGAAAGGAGCAGGTAATTTTCGGCAAGAAAGTGATGTGCAAGTGGCTATCTTGTTATCGGTCATCGGTCCAGTGGGCCTGGAAATCTTGAACGTTCTGCCACTGAAGGAAGATGAAAAACAAGACCATTTGATACCATGTTGCTGTTCTTTTGGAAACCTTTAGCAAAAACATTCCATCAAGAAGACTGGCAACTCTGCCAAAAGTCGAGCGACAGTAACAGCAATGCTATCTGCCGAGTTAAAGTTGAACTAGCACATAAGTAGTGTGTGTAAATCAACATCCACACGAACACGTATGCAATGCATTGCCACGCTCGCACACTTCCTTTCCCACTTATACATTTACACACAGCTTCAACTTTTGTCCGGAGGGGTGCGCTGTTGCTTCTGTTGCTTGTCATTTGTACGGGCGCAAGGAAGAGATTCCAGTCTTCTTGATGGGATGTTTTTACCCCTAGTGTAACGAGTGTAATGTAGTGTAAACGCAATATGTGCGGAACTAAATATCTAGCAACTAGTTCCAGATTATATAATAGTCTATTTTATGAATACGTCATGATCAATATGGAAAGTTCAATTAGTTTGCAAACAGTAATCATGTACTGCTGAACGTTCGTTAATGTATAGCGGATCGATAAAAGGAACGACAAGTTTCAGGCAAATATAACAGTACTGGAAGCACTGACTACACGGTAAAGTGGGCTATGCCAATACAGATGCATTTTAGGGCGTAACAATACCATTGGCGGAACTAGCGCACATTTCTAGGGGGGGGGGGGGGGCTATAGTCCCCGGCATTTTTGTCGACCATTATTTTGATCGGCCAGGTCCATTTTTCTAGGGGGGCTAAATCTCTCCTAGGGGGCAGCCATTTTCTAACCAAATTTGGTTTCCCGTAAAATAATTTCACCCCTGTGATCGATTTGCTCGCAGATTACGGTACCCTTGCTGCTTTGCTAAAGGTGTTTTTCATGTCGTAAGATACATAACGGTTAACCAAGGACAAGATTTCATAAGTCATAAGTTTTCGTAAGTGAAAAATCTGTATAATAAAACCAAGTTGGTGCATTTGTTTGTAAGGGATAAACTAAAGAACGGCTGGACGGAATTGCATGATTCTTTTTCCAGTTGTTGTGTTTTGGTCTGCGTCAGGTTTATACGTAAAGCCCTATTTAATCCACCTAGTGGTGAAAGGAACCTTTGTTATACGGTCTTCATCTACGTTAACGTTGCGTAGAGCGTTTGTTTACATAATTTTTTTTGAAAATTGAATAAGTTTACAAAATCTGAACAAAATAGGAGCACTTATAAATTTTGATAGATCCTTTTTTCATAAAGTTGCTGAGTAAGTACTGAGTACGAGTTTTTCTAATTTGAGTAAGTACAAGTAAAAGTAAGTTGTAAGAGGAAATATTACTCTTCAACATATACATTGCGTAGAAAAGGTCTAGTTTATAGGTTTTTGAGCTATGCATAATTTCCTGTAATTGCATTCTATTTAACTCAATAAAGTTTTCTTGAATAAATTTCATCAATTTTTATTAACCTTCGGTTACTCACGCTGTTCTATTTTGTACAACACGTGTAGGTTTTAAAATGCCATATTGTTATAAAGTTACAAATCGATGTTTTACTAACGTATATTCTTCAATAAACTTGTTATGAGCAAAATGCCATAATTATTCAATGCATTAATACTTTAAATTGTTAGAAAAATAGATCAGCAAAAACTGACATCACAGAAACGAAGCAATCAGTATGTGCGGTGTACCGCAATTGGCCCAAACTGGAATTTTCTCTCGTTTCTTCATATGGTAAAATGGTGTCTGAATGCAGCAAATGTAAAATATTTTGAATGTATCCGTCTTTCGATAGTCGGGTAATTCGGGGTCAAAATTAGGGTATTTTTTATAATCAAAGTTCTACAGTTCCTAAACAAGCAAAGTTGTGTATTTTTACTGATTGTACAACATGAAAAAGTCATACAACAATTACAAAACGAGCTAAAATGGAAAAATTGATTTTACAAATTCATGTAAAATAAATTAGATTTTTCTATCTTCGCTGAAGAGATAGAAGGTTGCTGCCTTCAGCAAAGTTTCTTGTAATAATATGCTCTTAAACTTTACAGAACACATCAATGTGTTATATTGAAACTGAACAAAAATATTTTTTGACGTAGGACTACGTCTTTGTTTACTATGCTGGGACTGGGTAGCACTTTGTAAAAACGAAAAATAGAAGTGTAACGTTTGAATGAAATATTTCAAACGCTAATAGCTACTATACTACTAAACGAAACATAACAGTTAATATGTCGTTGGATAGATAAAATGTCCAGCAATTTTATAGTAACATATTAATCATAATTTTTTATACGCTAAATAGTGAAAATGTGTGTAAAGTTTCAAGGTCGAATTTTCCCATACATTTCCCTTGTGATCGCCTAGCTTCACAGGCACGGACGACAATTAGATACACCTAAGTTTTTGGATCCAAATGATAACCTTTGAGACCACGTTGTAAGCCACACCCCTTTTCCAATCCAATTGGCAACATCGATGGCTATTGACGGCAACACCGACCCCGAAGACAAGCGGAATCAGCGGGCAATGGCCAACGTGAATCCCACACGATGCACTTTACGTTACATTTTGCATTATCCCCATCGCAGACATGCGAAATTGTTCGATAGCTTGCTCAATCAGTGTCGGACAATCATTTAAGCAGCAGCAGCCGATATGGTTTCCTCCACCACCTACACTAGCTTACAAGTAGCAGCGGCAGTGCCAGTGACTATAAAATGGTACACTTGGTTCGCTGCCTGCTCATTTATCGCACGATCGCACTGACGGACGGTCAGTATTTATCATCGACGGCTATTGGTGGCGAAACCAACGGCATTTGGTGGCAACACCGACAGCAATTGGAGGTAAAAACGATGGCATTTTGGCGGCAACACCGGCAATTGGATGCAACTCCAAGGACTTTTGCGGCAATTAATGGCAATTCGAGGCATACCCGATGGCATTTTGGCGGCAGTTTCAATAGCAATTATCGCAAACCAACACTGAAGGCAGATGGAAACGGATCGACTGACGGGCAGCAAATTCAGCAGCAGGACATTGTGGTCTTAAACAGTTCTTATAAGAACTATAGTAATTGAAGAATGGAAAGATTCTTCTACACTTTCTAAATGGTTAACGTTCCATTCGGATAATTATTTGAGCAGCAGCAGCAGCCGATCTAGTTTCTCCCACACCTACATTAGCTTACAAGTAGCAACGGCAGTGCCAGTGACTATAAAATAGCACACGAGGTTCGCCGTCTGCTCATTTATCGCGCGATCGCACTGACGGACAGTCAGTATTTTGATAAAACTAATCCAATTCTACTTTACAGTAATTTGGTATTTCCTATCACTCCTGTATTAGCGGGCAACCATCATCCTAGAGTCTAAAGGACCGAATAGCGACATCCATCTATATATTGGCAACAGTAATTATTTTTAAGAAGTGCTATCAGCGCAAACATAGTTCTTTTCAGGGTCACCAAACAATTTCAAACGGTTTTTTCAAAACAACCGTTGATTAAATGAAGAATCAAATAAAAATATTTCGCTCTTCTTTTACAAATAAATACTCAAACAATGATACTCACAGATACTCAAATATGCATATGCCATAAATGCAGTTTGCATTAGTCTTTGATCTAATGATCAGACATAAAGTTATACTTCATCGATTAAAACATGTTATCAATGTAATGAGTATTATATGACACAGCCCTACGTCACCCTTTCGTACAACCCTTAGGACTGTATACCATGTAGTTTTTCTTTCGTTTTTGTCTTTAAATTTTCGCATGGAAAATAATAACGTATATATTAAAAGCAAGAATAGATTTGGTTTTCACGTTTAAACTTTAAGTAAAAATGCCTCAAATTAATATTTTCATTGCTCGATTAAAAAAATCTCTTTTTTTTCGAATCCCACCCCCCCCTTTCAGTGGCCCAACACCGGAAGGACAAAAACTTTATAAAATATTTGTTATGGCCTAATTAAGTTGACCAAACTCGTGATTTTAGTCATGACCTTGAAATGCGGTCAGGCATATATTAATATTTTTTTGAAACGATGATTCTACAATTGCTGCAGGGACGGTAAGGGAAAGCCCCCTTCCTTTCCACTCTTTCTCCTCCATTCCCAAAAAATCCTTCTTCATTACTTTCCCTTACCGTCCCTTCATCAATTGTAGAATCATCGTTTCAAAAAAATACTAAATAAGTCGACTATATTTTTAAATATCAGTTTCGTAGTCCTCAAAATCCTTTTTTAATAGTAAAATTTACAAGAACGTACTGCGTACAATAATTATATTTTTTTTCTACTGTGTTACCTGACTCATAACGCACCCCTATTTCCGAAATTCTAAAATCTCTCATGTTTTTATTTTTGGAGTAAACATGTAATTTCTTATGTTACATAGTTGATATTTGTATGCTATATTCGAATTTATGATCAACTAGCTGACCCGACAAACTTCCTATTGCCACAAATCAACCTGTGTTGTACATAAATCATGAATCTCGGATGGTCTTTGTCACAATCTCGAGTTCTGCTAGCTCCCCAGTGGGCGGCGCTTCCGACGGCGGGTCACCGGCAACACTCGCGACCGTCTCGTCCTGAATGATCTAGTGTTACTATAGATAATTTTTGTGGTCTTGTATTGACTAATGTTTTATGGAAGAGTCTCGAATTTCTCGAGTTCGATTAGTTTTTGAGTTTCGCAAAAATTTCTGTTTTATTTGTATGAGAGTCCATATCCCCCTACCACAGGGGTGAGAGGTCTCTAACTATCGTAAAATAAATTCAAGACTCCAAAATCTCCCACATGCCAAATTTGGTTCCATTTCCAGTAGTTCTCAAGGTATAAGGAAATTTGAATTTCATTTGTATGGGAGCCCCCCTCTTAAAAGGGGAAGGGGTCGTAATTCACCATAGAAAAAATTTCTGCCATCTAAAACTCCCACATGCCAAATTTGGTTCCATTTGATTGATTAGTTCTCGAGATAAGAGGAAATTTGCATTTCATTTGTATGGAAGCCCACCCTCTTAATGGGGAGATGGGCCATAACTCGCTTTCTAAAGAAGAGAGGGGTCTCAATTCACCATAGAAAAAAAACATGCCTCCAAAACCACTTACATGTCAAATTTGGTTCCATTTGCTTGATTAGTTCTAGAGTTATGAGGAAATTTGAATTTCGTTTGTATGAGAGCCCCCCCTCTTAAAAAGGTAAGGGATCCTAATTCATCATAGAAAAAATGGTTGCCTCCAAAAACACCCACATGCCAAATATGGTTCCATTTGCTTGATTAGTTCTCGAATTATGAGGAAATTTGTATTTCATTTGTGTAGAAGCACCCCCTCTTAAAGTTGGGAGGGGTCACAATTCGCCATAGAAAATATTCTTGCCCTCGAAAACTTTTACATGCAAAATTTTGTTCCATTTGCTTGCTTTGTTCTCGAGTTATGAGGAAATTTGTATTTCATTTGTATAGGAGCCCCCCCTCCTAAAGTGGGGAGGGGATCCAATTCATCATAGAAAAAATTTTTGTCTCCAAAAACACCCACGTGCCAAATTTGGTTCCATTTGCTTGATTAGTTCTCGAGTCATGGGGAAATTTGTAATTGGTTTGTATAGCAGCCCCCCCTCTTAAAGTGGGTAGGGGTTCTAATTCACCATATAAAATATTCGTGCCCTCGAAAACTTTCACATGCCGAATTTGGTTCCATTTGCTTGATTATTTCTCGAGTTATGAGGAAATTTGTATTTCATTTGTATGGGAGCCCCCCTTCCTAAAGGGGGGAGGGGTCCCAATTCATCATATAAAAATTTTTTGTCTCTAATAACACCCACATGTAAAATTTTGTTCCATTTGCTTGATTAGTTCTCGAGTAATGAGGAAATTTGAATTTCAATTGTATGGGAGCCCCCCTCCTAAAGTGGGTAGGGGTCCCAATTTGTCATAGAAAAAATTTCTGTCTCCAAAAACACCCACGTGCCAAATTTGGTTCCATTTGCTTAATTAGTTCTCGAGTTATGAGGAAATTTGTATTTCGTTTGTATAGGAGCCCACCCTCTTAAAATTGGGAGGGGTCCTAATTGACCATAGCAAATATTATCGCCCTCGAAAACTTTTACATGCAAAATTTTGTTCCATTTGCTTGATTAGTTCTCGAGTTATGAGGAAATTTGTATTTCATTTGTATAGGAGCCCCCCCTCCTAAAGTAGGGAGGGGATCCAATTCATCATAGAAAAAATTTTTGTCTCCAAAAACACCCACGTTCCAAATTTGGTTCCATTTGCTTGATTAGTTCACGAGTTATGAGGAAATTTGAATTTCATTTGTATAGGAGCCCCCCCCCCTCCTAAAACAGGGAGGGGTCCCAATTCATCATAGAAAAAAATTTTGTCTCCAAAAACACCCACATTCCAAATTTGGTTCCATTTGCTTAATTACTACTCGAGTTATGAGGAAATTTGTATTTCTTTGGTACTGGAGCCCCCCCTCTTGAAGTGGGGAGGGGTCCTAATTCACTATAGAAAATATTCTTGCCTTCGAAAACCTTCACATGCCAAATTTGGTTCCATGTGCTTGATTAGTTCTCGAGTTATGAGGAAATTTGTATGGAAGCCCCCCCTCTTAAAAGGGAGAGGAGTTATAATTCCCCTTATAAAGAGGGGGGTCTCAATACCATAGAATAAATTCTTGTCACCGAAAACACCCACATGCCAAATTTTGTTGTATTTGCTGGATTAGTTCTCGAGTTATGCAGAAATTTGTGTTTCATTTGTATGGGAGCCCACCTCTTAGTGAGGGGAGGGGTCTCTAACCATCACTAAAACCTTTGCAGATTTTCACGCCGATTGGTTCAGTAGTTTTCGATTCTATAAGGAACATACGGACAGACAGACAGACAGACAGACAGACAGAAATCCTTTTTTATAGGTATAGATTAAACGAAAAACCACAAAGTTAGTGAGTTACGATACCCTCCCCGTATATAACGTATATTCGTTATGAGTCAGGTAACACAGTAGGATGTGAAATATTTGTAAGCTTTATCAACACATCAAGTGATTTAAACATGTATGTGGACACAAAAGATCTGTAGATGGCCTTAGCTTTTGGAGCTTCTGACACATAAGAAGTTTGTTTTGAATTGACAATATAAAAAATGTGTAAAATGTGAAATGTTCATATGAAAACTGTGTGTACAAATATCATGATATTTCAACCACAGCTTTCTGACCATACGCTCAAAAGTTATCATCTTTCAAAAACAAGATTTCTGAATTATTACGAAAATATTGCACGAATATTTCCTTTTTCACGTTAAAAAAAAGGATATCTAGAACATAAAGATTGACCTCAAAATTTTTCTATTAGTGATTTAAATGCTTGACTTCAATTATGTAATATATCTTAGATGAAAACACAACTGTGTAGAGCAGCTGGGTACATACATACATACATACATACATACATACATACATACATACATACATACATACATACATACGTACATACATACGTACATACATACATACATACATACATACATACATACATACATACATACATACATACATACATACATACATACATACGTACATACATGCATACATACATACATACACGTATACATACATAAATACATATATACATAAATAAATATATATATGCTTACATACATTGCGCATACATACATACATCGATTACAATCGACTCTTGATTGATATATATTGGTTTTACACGTTTTGAACGGTTTAATATAAGGTATGTACTTGAATGTTTAAGTCTGAATAACTTTTGAATAAATCGTCCGATTTTCAACAACTCGATTTCATTTGATAGATCTCAACATCAATTTTCAAATAATAATAAATTATAGAATGTTTCTTATTGAATAAGAGTTTATATGTAATAAAAATATGTTTTCAACACTTTTTTTTTACATTTCTTTATGTAACTTTCAAACTACAAGTCCATTCGTCATGCAATTTAGAAGTTAAGGTTTTAAAAAGCTCCCCTTTCATTTAAAATTAATTTTGTTCAAATCGGTTAGGGCAGCGGTTTCCAAATGGGGGTTCGCGAACCCCCAGGGGTTCGCCAAAACTTTAGTTCACTGCAGAATAGTATAGGGAAATCCGTCAGGGGGTACGCGAACCAAAAAAAGGTTGGGAACCGCTGGGTTAGGGGATCTATAAGATAACGAAGTCCCATATTTTTCGTATTTTTATACATAACTTTTGAACTAAAAGTCCGATCGGTATAAAATTCAATAGCAACTATACCTAGACCTTTCATTTGACACTAAGATAATCAAAATCGGTTCAGCCATCTCTGAGGAAAATGAGTGAGAATAAAAGCATTCCACACACACACACACACACACACACACACACACACACACACACACACACACACACACACACACACACACACACACACACACGCACGCACGCGCACGCACGCACGCGCACGCACACACACACACAAAAAGAGAGAGAAAATGCTCAGTTTTCGAAACTGAGTCCAATGGCCCTGACGTTCTGGCATTCGTTCCACTGGGCCTTCTTTCGATTTTCGGTTTTCCGAATGATTCCTATACCTTTCTACTATATTTACATATAGTAGAAAGGCAAAATTTTTCAAAACCATGATAAAAATTTTAAAATGTCAATTATCTCAAAACCGATTTACATATTTTTTTTTAAGACAGCTTAAATTATGCCCTAAAATCTGGTGAAGAGCTATCGATGGACACACTTTCGGATTTCTTTTTTTAAATCTTGGAAATTTAACAAGTTTTTTAACAAACAAAATCAAATTCTAGGCATCATTTTGAACAGATTATGTCATAAAAAGTTTTTTCTTAGGCCCAGCTGTTCTCAAGTTATTGCAAATTTAAAATCTAAAAAGAAAAAAACCATGATAAAAATCATAAAAGGTCAAGTATCTCAAAACCTGCCTCTCCGATTTGCCTAATTTTTTTTAAAGATAGCTTAAATTATGTCCTAAAATCAGGTGAAGAGCTATCGATGGACACTCTTTCGGTTTTTTTAATTTTGAAGTTGAACAAGTTTTTCAAAAATATCCAAATTTTATTTTTTTTGTAAAACTTAAACAAATTCAAATTCTACACATAACAAATATGCTCAAAGGTGTCAAAAAATGGTAGAATAATTTAAAACATAAAAATTACTAATAATAATGGGGCGAATGAGCAATGAGCAATGAGCAATGAGCAATGAGCAATAGAATAAATCTTGGTGGCATTTAACATAACAATCACACATTTCAGCGGCAAATACAATATAGTTGGTGGTAAAAATTATTGTGTACTCAGAAAGTTTTGAAAGTATATTGCATATCATCAAACGGTCAACCGCAGCAGATGCGCTACCAAAAGTAAACTGATAACCAACACTATTCCTGTACTGGGAAATAAAAAAGTAACATTTTTCACATGTTTCAAACGGATACTAAGCAATCAATTCCAAGCACCGCTGCAAGAAACAGACGCTCTGTCAGTTAACTATTTTACCAAAGACTAAACTTCTCAAAAAATTCAAAACGTAAATTATATCTTGAGTACACTCAATTCTTTTTTTACTCGGTTTGTTTTTTCGATTACTCAAGAACGGTACAACTGACCATTTATAAACTATGTGACGAATGTCGGGCCTCTCCAAAATGTATTGAGAAATTAATGAATGGTCCCTAAGTTTCCCTGTTCTTAATAATCGAAAAAGCAAACCGTGTAATAAAAGTACTGAGTGTGCATCCGAAATTTACAATTTCTGAAATTTAGTTTAAAAAAAGCGTCTCAGTTGACGTCGAGGTGCGTACGACCTCAAAAACCAGCCGTTGCGTGTTCGAATCTGGACTAAGAGAGGCTGTAAAGGGAAACAAGGTCGCAGCACCAGCACTGCAACCGTCCTGCACTACAGCAGCCGGCCGCGAAGGCAGTAGCACCAAGGCTTTGCTTTTTTCATTTAATACAATTGGTGGCAGTACGAAGTTTGCCAGGTCAGTTAGTTATAAATAAATCGGAGACTGTTGGTATAATTCTATGTTATATTTCTATTCGTTTATTTTTTTAGCGGCAGATTAAAATGTCCGTAGCAAGCCATGTAAGATTATTGTCAAAGAAATCGTTTACACATATTAAAACGAATTGCAAATCATTCCAAAAGAAAAGAAAAATGAAAATATATCCCTGCAAAAGCATTTCAGTTATAAGTTTGAAGGAAGATGCCAATTCTCACAAATATATCAAGTTCAATTTACAGAAAAAACGAATTAATTCAGTTTTAGATGAACTCAGCAGGAATTTGAATCTCTTTTTTACGGTTTATTACGGGATTCAAAATTTGAAAGATAACAAACGTCGCGAAATACTTAACAATGAAATTAGCCAATTACTTAGCACAGATATCTCCGAGTTAATTGACTATTTGCTTAAACTTTCAGGACTATACCAGGAGAATAAGGTAGGTACGCAGTACGATCCTGTTTTCATACAGTTGGACTTCAGCTTATTTATTTGCAGAACACAGAAAAATATCAACTTATTCTAAATGCAATTAACAACCTCCGTCAGATCGTTCCACTTGAAGAGGAAAAACTTTTCCAGTATAATCACAGACGAGCTGATGAAGAAAAATTCAAGTGGACCTCGCTTATTTTGGCCAACAAAGTGAAAATTCGCAATTTGAGACAAAAAATTCGCAGCACACAACATGCGATTGACGAAATTAAGCTGAAACTTTTCGTATTGAATGAGAAAAGTTCTCGGGAGATTCAAGACATTATTGATCGAAATGAAAAGGAATTGTTAGATCTGAAACAATTGGGAGATCGACAATACAGATTGTTGCAGGATGAGGAAACTAAAAAAGATCTGGATTTAACTCGGCATCAAGAATATCGTAACTTGCTAGATAGTCACAGTCAAAAGCGCAAAACAATCACAAAATTAACCGTTCAGCTGCAGTTGTGGATTAAACAGTACGATAAATTTGTTGGGGAACCAATGAAAGAAGTAACTGATTTGGAAATAGAGCTCAGTCAATTCGTGTACTGGAAGCAGTCTGCTTATGATCCTCAGGAAGAAAGGCTCAACGAATTAAAATATAACGTTGATTTGTTGGAGTCAGATTTAATTGAAGAACAGGTTGAGAATTTTAGAAACGAGCACGCGGCCCGGGTGATTCAAAGAGGATGGCGAAGGATTCTGCAGAAAAGAAGTGACAAAAAGAAGAATAAGAAACGTAAAAGAGGAAAAGGAAAGAAGAGAAGTAAATTTTATTAGTGGTATATTCAGTTTGTTTGCTTTTTTTATTTAGGCATTCTTGTACTACATCATATAAGTCCTTGCTGTGAAGCTGGGAGATTAAGAGTACATGGGGAAGTCCCCCAGTACCGGACACCTGGATTTTGACCATTGGCGGAACTAGCGCTCATTTCTAGGGGGGGGGCTATAGCCTCGGAATTTTTTTCGACCGTTTTATTGGTCGGCCAAGTCAATTTTTCTAGGGGGGGGCTAAGTCTCTTCTAGGGGGGGCTTAGCCCCCCTAGTTCCGCCAATGATTTTAACATGTATGAAATCAACACATCAGTTATTATTCGCTGGAAGAATTATTCCGAAGTCTATTTTTCAATAAAAATAGGTTACATGTACTTGCATCATTAATGAACCATTTTAGAAGTCAAATAAGAAATCGATCAAAATCATTATATAAAAATTTTGTCTCCCAGTACCGGACACTTAATAGAAATCATAAAATAAATCAATTCAGGGCTTATAGTTCTTAACAATACATGTCAAAATGTTTAAAATCTCTTATTTCTTGCTTACTCGTTGACTAAAGATGTTTGGAAAATTGCTTTGCATAAAAATTAACAGTTTTTTATGCATTACATCGAATTCCTTCTGTTTTCTTCGAAAAATTGATCATCAACTGGTTTCTTTGTTTTTTTTTTTTTGACGTAGAACTACGTCTTACGGCAAGTTTTGAGATAGGGTGTCATTCCAAAAAAATCGAAAAATGCGAGCGTCACGAAAAATGATGGTTTTAAGCGCTAATAGCTCAGCGGTTTTCCAATCGATTTTCAATATTCTTACACCAATCGATCGGAAAATCTTCTAAGAATTGAACTATTGAAAAATTGAAAATAATGAACCTATGTTTTACCAGAATTCTCGCTTTGTGATTGGTTGTTGGAAATGACGTCATCAAAGTAGAAACGCGTTTTCACGCTTCGAATTATACTTTAGTCAATTTTCAATAGATTTCCAAGATATTTACACCAATTGATTGGAAAATCGATTGAAAATATTGAAAATACAGAAAACTATTGATTTTCAATGCGCGTCATTGAAAAATTGAATTATTTTCATATTTTTGACATCCCTCGTCAGTACTTCCCTAGCACGGATGACAGAAATATATACGATATGAGCTATGGGTTAAGCTTCCTTATGACTGTATTTAATTTACGCCCTATAGAATCCGATCGAAAATTCTTGAGCTTCAGCTGTTGCTGCTTCCCACGGATAAGGCAACGAAGACATCCAAATTCACAAAGCGAGACGCCAACAAACCGAAGAATCCATCGACTCATCCGCCACCCGCCAGTGAACGATATGGTTTTGACTTCTTTGCCTTTTACTGTGCATCGTCATTCGGTCAAGGGTTTTCGTTGCAGACACATCGGCAAGCAGCTAGCTTGCGACACATCGGACAGGCAGTTTTCGAGTCACATCCGTGGCATAATTTGAAAGGTTATATTTGAAACATTGTTTGCCTTACGGTGCACATCGTCGTCAGTTGGTCGTGTTCATCGGCTGCTGAGGAAGTATGAAAGAAAGGAAAGTATGCTGAGCGTGTTGGAGCTGGAGCACTCGTCTCGCTGCCGTGATGGAATATCTGTCTGCTGAAGTTCTGGAATTGGCAGGAAATTTGCTGCTCGCGACAACGAAACGATCAGAATTATCGTCACTTGCAGCTGGCCATCCGCAACATCGAAGAGTTGAACAAATTGCTGTCCTGAGTCACCACTGCTCAGAGAAGTGTCTTTCCGAACATCCAAGCTGTTTTGTTGCTGCCCAAGAAGACGAAAAAGAAGGCTTAAATTTCCAACATATCGCGTCGACAAAATGTTCTTTTAAGGACAAAACATAATGTTCATGAAAATTTGAGGAATTTTCGCTCACTGATTTTAAATCTATTTAATTTGGATTGATTCTAATTGTTCGCTTCTTATCAAATAATTTTAACCGATTACCTCTCGCGCTTCTGTTCGCTTGTTGCTACTGGTTGAGTTGGCCGTCTCGGAAGGTAAGAAGCAGCCAACAAATATACCAGCTCCAGGTAAATGTGTTCGGTCAAACGTCAAAATGAATGAAACCATGGGTTTAATAAAATGAAAGAGTTTTAGTAAAATCTTTTGCATCTTCATATAAGAATTTGTTCGTTCTTCAACGAACGGTTTTCGGTAATTGATGAAACCTACTGTGTTACCTGACTCACTGCGAAATGCGTTGTATTCGCGGGATCGTGTTGGTTCGAAAGGTTTCGAAAAATATTGTCCTTGTATCGAAAATATCGATAATTTTGATCATTAAAAATAACGTACTTAAACGTTATATTTCATGTGCCCGTAGTACGCAATAATTGTATTGTGAAACTGAATTGTTATTTATGCAACTTTTTACAAATTAAATGCAATAACAAAAGCACAACTTATAAAAAATCGTTTGTTATCGATATTAACTGCATATGCGTTATAAACGAATAAAACGTATGGTTACGTTTCATTTCAATAATACGCATATTCGCAGTGAGTCAGGTAAAACAGTAGGAAACTTGCAACTTGAGACTTTTCAAATTTATCCATCACCAATGCTACAGTAATAATACGTAGCGTAATTTTTCTTTGGCAGCAAAAGGCGAACGGCTCACTGGTAACTTTGCTCTTTTGTTCAGACTAAAATTGAAATGCTCTATTTTATTTTACGTAAATGATAGAATGGAGGACCATGAAAAATAGGTGTGGCCGATTCTTGTCGCTTGCTCTGGTACATAACACGAGGTAAGCCGGCGAACAGCATTATTCAAACGCTAGCGGAGCTACTGCCAACATCGTTTGCCAGGGCAAACGAAAGTCACGCTCTACTCGTGCACTTTTGCAGTGTGTGTGCAGTGCAGTGTGTTGGAGCTGGAGCACTCGTTTCGCTGCCGTGATGAAATATCTGGCTGCTGAAGCTCTGGAATTGGCAGGAAATATGCTGCACGCGACAACAAAACGACCAGAAGCATCCCATGTCACTTGCAGCATGTGTGTAGTGTTCTCATCTTATAGAAGTGTTGATGACAAATGTGGAAACTGTCATACGTCAAATGTGCACGCTATTTAGTTTTATACAGAAATGAGATTAAAAATACCAATAAACCTTTGCACGGTGCCTAACCTCAACTCTGGTTTGACGTTTTTGTGTGTTTTGTTTTGATTCCCTTTGTAACCTAATTTTATTGCTAGTGAGTTTATTACTTGTAATTCGTACCACTTGTTTGTGGAAACCGGAAATGCCCGACTTTTCCGAAGCAGAAAAATGATATCAGTTCTGCACAACATATATTTTTGTCATTTTTGCAGTTTTTTGCTTCTGAGTCTTGCGAATAAGTAATCAAAACAAACCCCACAACACTGTCAAATCTAGGACGAAAAAAAACGCACTGACATCTGCGTGCAATGCTTTATGAAAGTTTTTCATTAGGGGGCTATTCGAAAACGATGTCGTTCCAAGAAGCTGTATTTAATTGCCAAAACATAATGAAAGAGTATTAAATGATTGGAAACATCACAGTTTTCTTTACATAATTCTAGTTAGAATTAACGAAAGGGTGAATGTCGCAAATGTAAACAAAACAGGTGAGTTATTTTTTGCTGAACTAGTATAAGAAAATCATCTCTCACTCGGTTTGTTGAGACATTCGCCCTTTGTTGATTCTATCTTCAATCACAGCTTCAATTTTGGATTGGCTTTTCATTCTACACGGCCGATATTTCTGAAAATTGAAACTACCTGCAATGTTTTAATTGGATTTGTTTCGAACGTACAATCAAACCAGGGCGATCTCATATGTCAAATAAAGTTCGTCATGTTTATTCGCATTGGAAGAGAGAAAAAAACCCTATTCCCACTTACACGAAATCCCGTAATGAACTGTCAATTCATCAAGGATGGCCTATCCGACGATCTGTCGACTTCAGATATGCGCGAATCGTCAAACAGGTGCCAAATGGGATCCATATGCGACAGTTATGCTTTTATAGGTACTTACCAACCAATTACCAAATAATGCAAGACATTTCAAGAATCAAAGGGGTCGTGTGTATAGCCACGACCGCAAGATTGACATAGAACTACTTAAGACTGTTTGTTGTAAAATTTACAATGTTACATTAGAGAGTGATAAATTTCGAAGCAAACACCTCTTTTTCAACAATTCTTAAAATGATAGGCACTATTACAGAGTTTTATTTTGGCAACACGTTTTCTTTGTCAAGAGAGTTAAACTCAAACAAGCCATTACCGCTTCCTTACAAAATGAATTTTGTGGTCCTATCTTTCAACAGATTTAATCTTTCATGTTTAACTCATCATCCAATCACATCACCAGCCAAATCGATTATTCTCCGTGTGATCGTCCGTCGGAGGGAACTTAAAATCACGATTGACTATATCGTATCAATATGTCGAATATGTTCATGTACGAAAAGGCCACGCTCAGTTCTGATTGATCGAAATCTGTGTTTCTGCAAAGCTTGACATTTTTCAATAATGCAATAGCAAGTATAAAATTATAATTTTTTGGGCATCTGGGTGGTCCATAATTGACGAACGACAGTCGAATAATTTACCAAATCGCAATGAGAGACTCTGGCAGCAGAGTGGAAAGATGTTTTCGCATTTAATATGATATATCCGGTAGAGAATTATATATCCAGCTCCAAAATGCAGTTATTGACGCTAGAACAGAGCAGAGCTTCACCGAAGGAATGTCGGAACCATCAACCGGCAAAGATACCCGGACAGCGGGAAAATAGTAAATTTGCGTTTGGCAACGAAGGACTTTGACAACGGAGTGGAAGGCTGTTTTCACAACGGATACCAATCACTCGGTAGAGATTTTGATTGTTAGGACCCAGAATGCTTTTGTTGGTGCCTGAACAAGGTAGAGCTTCACTGGAGGAAGGCCGAAACCCTTAACCGGCAAAGATGCCCTGATAGCGGAAAAATGATGAATCTGCATTTGGCGAAGACTTCGAATTATCTGTGTAAATTGGTAAAAGAAGCAAAATATATTAAAATCTTGTAAATATTTGTTTTAAATTATATTTACCAAACCTAGGCAGTAATTTCTTTTTGAAACTTACCCTCAAACTATTGACTGCATGTCGGAGTATCCTCTCTCATCACGTCTGATAGCCGTAAAACGTTTAATTTTTTCGCTTTGGCTACTCTTTTGGAATTCTTTCGGTCTTCGTTTGTTGATTTAAAATGATCGTTAATTTGGCGAAGCTTAGCACAAATTAAAACATTTAAGTATTTCTCCGTTAACTGCATTGCACATTTAGTTCATCTCTTACTATTAGTTCATCTCTTACTCCCACGGTGTCTGCCCCCAAAATATCTTCGAAGTTTGCTTTGAATATCATAGTAACATTTATGAAGTACGCCGTAATGTTGCTACTAAGCTGTTGTATATTTACTCCTTCGTGATATTTTTTGAAATTGGCTAGTGCCATGCGATCTGTAGTTAAATTTTTGCCGACCGCAACCCTGTTTATACAGTCCTGATGTTTTAATTTACTACATGCCCACCCTGTAACCCAGTGGAGACTAGATAACTGATTTGTGTCAATTGTTTCATCCAGGTCGTTTAGGCTCTCTGTTTTTCGGTTGTTGGCCGATGGAAAGTCTTCCTTAGAAACTATCTGAAGTTTGCGTATTTCTTCGTTATTTACTATGTGCTTACTCACATCCGCTTCGACGTTACCAACTTTTTTAGGAATAAGGAGCTGATTAATTGCAACAGCCTTGTAAGCGGATTTGAACTGTAAACTATATGGATCTATGGGCATTCATTCCATTGCGCCAACGAATAATGGAAAAAAAAATGCTCCAAGCAATCCTGTGATAAATTTCTGGTTCATTGGAATTTGAAACCATGGTCAAACTTAAGGTTCCTTCCACAACGTTTTCACGGCAGAGATGTACAGTAACCAGCCGTCTATGAAGTAAGGGATTCTCGAGTTTTTGATCAGAGGACGAAATTTTTGCTCCTACCAAAAAAGTAATTTAAAATGGATTTTAAATTATTAATTTATATAAGGGCGGCCCTTAGATAGAAATGATTTTCCAAAAGGAGAAATTTTCCTGCCCATATCCCTTCACTCTTCTGATTTGTATTCATGCAAAGCTAGTGTGTTAAAATGCGTTAGTATCATCGTAAATAGCGGAAGAGAGGAGACACGAAAAGAATCTCTCATTGTCACCAGGACCCGACAACGTCACCTTCAATTGCATAGCGTCACTCAACAATGAAGTTGTAAAGCTTCGGTTTCAACAGAAGCAGCACTGCTTCAGTTTCAAACTGGCTTCAGTCAGCGTCAGCGAAACGGGTTTCACTTCGTCATGACTATCGGTTTCAACTTTCCATTTGTACTTTTCTATCAAATATTCTGAAAAAGGCCAGCAATTATGAATGCAAATGAATTGAATTTGAGTAACATTTCCTACAATGCAACGCATATTAAAGTTGTCTTTGTCAATGTCGACAAATCGTGCCTGACTTTCTGCCGTCGTCAATTGAAACAGCTGCCAACTTCAACTGAAGCTTGCTTGAAACGTTCTATTCAACAAGTGAAGCAAGTCACTTCACGTAAGAAGCGAAGATAAGAGAAAGTCAGTTTCATTTATTTGTTTCGACGATGCCGGGCCCTGTTGTCACATAGGTCTATTTGAAAAACTACCCGAGAAATAACGTTAATATAAAGCTCAAAGAACTAATACACTATACACAGATTAAACATCTTCGCAGACACTGGCAATCGTAATGTATCCGCTGTTTCCTCGACAGACGTTTACATTTTCCGGATCGTAAGACTCAGGTGTGGGGGGTGGGGAGTAAATTTTTGGGAAGTTAAAAAATAAGGGCCACCCTAAATATATTCAATATTTACTTGTGCTAAGTCTGAGCAATTTTTATCGATAAAATCAAGCCCATGGCAGACAACCATGTTCTCGCCGCCAACATCTCGTGTGTGCGAAAATGAGATAGCAATTCAGCACTGTGTTTCACTCAACTGCCAGCAGTCTGATTTGGGCCCGCTGTCAAATTTTGAGCCCCGGACATGCTGTCGCTGACGTTTACTGCAGCTCGATATAGAGCTTGCTAAGCCCAGTGCAAAAGGCTACAAAAACTTATCGTTTATCACTCAAACGTATGTTTTTTTACCGGGGTATAACTGGGGGAAAACAAAAACAAACGTGTAAAATCAATGTAAAATCTAACAACAGCAACAACAAATCGCGCGTCGATGTGTGCGTACGATAAACGTCAGCAAGCTCAATAGAGATGTCGATGGGGTGGATAAAATAAAGCTTCCGTAATTTTACTACAACTTCATCCAGAAACAACCAATGCGATGAAAATGATGTTATTGGCCGTTTCAGTTCCTAATGCAAAATGTAGTAAGTTAGATTGGTTTAAATTCACGATGTATAAAGTGATTAAAGAAATGCAGGCGGCATATATGAATAACATAACGCTAAGAATTGTTACATAACGGAGGTAACGTTTGAAACGTTATATCCCTAAATAATGAAGCATTCTATGAATACTTCCTTTGATAAACTCTTGTTCGCAAAAATTTAAACGTTACGTAGTTAATGATGCCACCAAAAGTACCGTGGATCCCCGTTCGTTTGACCGTTTTCAATCTGAACATTTTTTAATTTGTACCCCGCTGGTTTGCACGACGTGCAAATTAAAACTGGTTTAAATGTCATTCTCAACATGGCATCATTTTTTTCCGCAGACAATGCACGTAAACACGATTTGTTTGTACTGATCTAGCGTGTTTAATCAGTGTCACATTTCGTTTCCCAACGATTACGATAGAAATCCGATCGGAGAATAAAATATTCGCTGGTTGCAACCAAGGTGATATATACAGGTGTGGCAAAGTTGGTTAAATGGTGTTAGTGCAATGAAGAAATTTCATCATAGTGTGGGTGGAATCGTAAATCGACCAATCACGATGAAGCGTGACGTCAAACTCCAAAAATCAGAGGGGTTGTGTACGAGACACGACCGCATATATAGGTGACGCAGGACTACGTAAGTGTTTTTGTAGTGATAGTAGCATGTATTCATGCTTGTAATCATTCGATTCTTCATGTATACATGCTATATGCAACATATATACATGCCACATGCGTTGTATGTAACATTTATCAAAGCAGTAACATTGCATACGTTCAATTTTCAAAAGATTGTACATTTGAAAACAATTTAACAAAATCAAGAACACAAACTATTGCTTTCCTGCTACCTTACTGAAATTAAAGATTGTTTTTATTACCCATGGTTCCCCACGTTGAAGGGATTTTACCAATTCAATCCTATTTTATCAACAGCATATCTTTTCACTGCACTTCTAATGGAACGGCAAGCATGCGTATTCATAAAGAGTCGTATTATAACCGAACCCTACAGCTGTAGCACATTTTTCCAACACAGATATCAAATTCGCCGAGGTTTAATAGTCTCGCAGTAAAGAATTTGCGTTCTGTTGGGACAACGAACTTGTTTCATTTTTCTGGCACACTTCCCTAACACAGACATCAAATTGGAGTAGGTTTAATCGCGTTCGTAAGAAATCTGTTGGCACGAGGGGGCTTTGTCACTCTTTCTGGCGTACTTCCCAAGCAAGGACATCAAAATGGTCTAGGTTTAACCGCGGTGTTAAGAAATCTTGTTGAAATGAGGAAACTTGGTCACTTGTTTTTGCTTACTTCCCAAGCACAGATATCAAATTGATATAGGTTTAGATCATCACAAAGAATCTTCCAACCAATCACGAAGCGAGAATTTTGGTAAAGCATATGTTCATTATTTTTAATTTTTCAATAGTTCAACATCAAGAATCCATTCTTTTCTTCATTTGGGTTAATTCTTAGAAGATTTTCCGATCGATTGGTGTAAGAATATTGAAAATCGATCGGAAAACCGCTGAGCTATTAGTGGTCAAAACCTTTCATTTTTCGTGACGCTCGCATTTTCCGATTTTTTGGAATGACACCCTATCTCAAAACTTGCCGTAAGACGTAGTCCTACGTCAAAACAAACCCCATTGTCCGACGCGGTTTGTTTTTGTAGTTTGACGTCGTTTTCTGATTTTTCGCTACTAACACCATCAAATGTCTTCATCTGCGACACTTTTTAAACCTCATTGGGTTGCAACTACCAACTAATAGCGAATTCATAAATTAACCTGGGTTCGTGCTAACTCGAACCCGAAATTTATGAACGATACGGGCAGTTTGACAGATCGACCCGTAAACCGTAATGCTAGACAGTTTTAACCTGCGCTTCAAACTGAATGCTGTCAGTTTAACCGAAATGCAATCTCGGTTAATTTATGAACGCTTTGACAGCACTTCGATTAAAACTGAGTGCTAATCGACCTGAGCCAGGTTAATTTATGAATTCGCTATAAATCAAACCGCTAAAACAATAACAAAGAGCAGGGCGGCCAGTTCATACAAGTTTCAGCATATTTAGGGTTGCTAGTTGTTCAAATTAAAAACTAACCCCGTTAGTTTGCATGAGGAATCGTTCAAACGAACGGGGGTCCACTGTATATGTAATATGTACTTACTTTTTTCTCTTGGAAGGTAGATGAATTTGCAATATCGAATAGATTATCGATATCTTTACAATAGGTTGCTGTATTCAAAGCACCAGTGTTTGCCTAACAAATAGTAAACAAACCACGAGTGGATGTCAAACGGATGAATTGCGTTCATTCGTGACGTCACCTTGCAAAACCTTATACTTGTACGCATGTTGGGTTTGAAACACCCCATCGACATCTCTATATCGAGCTGCAGTAAACGTCAGCGACAGCATGTCCGGGGCTCAAAATTTGACAGCGGGCCCAAATCAGACTGCTGGCAGTTGAGTGAAACGCAGTGCGGAATTGCTATCTCATTTTCGCACACACGAGATGTTGGCGGCGAGAACATGGTTGTCTGCCATGGGCTTGGTTTGAAATGAACAAAATGTTGGCAGGTTATTCCGGTCGAGCGCCGAACCCAACATCTTCTTGACCTGGATCTGAATTCACCAACATATTTGTCCAACATCCCAAGTAACCATAAGCATTAATCTAAAACCGTATATTGGAAATAATTCTGCATCCAAAGTGCCAAACTTTTGTATATTAGGAATCATAATGCTTATAAAACGTATATTAACATTGTTGATGCATAGAAGCATTAACGTAAATCAGCATTAAAGAAAGCAATATATGCGCATATAACGTGACAATATAATGCATTTAGTCAATTGCATTAAAACGAGCCGTAAGTGTTGATGAACGGCTTGTACTTGACTTCTTATTTTGCTATTCTGCGGCCACTATTTGTGCCCTCTTCCATCTGACGGTTGCCGTCTTTTTCTACCCTATTGGTCATGCAGGACAAGTAGCTATAATATGAGAGGGAATATCACCAAGATTTAAATGCGACTAATTTCACATCACTCAATCACATCCGCTATGGTTTAGATAGCAAAGGTGCAAGGAAACGAATGAGGTTGCATGACTAGTTCCCGGTTCGAGCCCTGTCTAGGTGGTAAGATTATTCAGCATTTCCAAAAATGGTTTCTGTTTATCCTGCTCCCCTTGAGATGCAGCAAAAAAAAATCGCTTGCTTTTTTAGTTTTTTAAATCCCGACAAGCAAACGATAACAATACATAACAAGCATCCCTCCCAGTTGGCTCCGAGGTATGACGCTGGCCTAATAAGCCAGTCGTCGTATGTTCGAATCTCGACTGGGAGAGGCTGTTAGAGTCAATAGGATCGTAGCAACTGGCCCTGCAATTGTCCTGCACTCTAACAGCTGGCTGCGAAGTCTGTCGTATAAAAACAGAAGGTCAAGTTTCGATCACGGAATGTAGCACCTACTGTTTTACCTGGCTCACTGCGAATATGCGTATTATTGAAATGAAACGTAACCATACGTTTTATTCGTTTATAACGCATATGCAGTTAATATCGATAACAAACGATTTTTTATAAGTTGTGCTTTTGTTATTGCATTTAATTTGTAAAAAGTCGCATAAATAACAATTCAGTTTCACAATACAATTAGGCTTATACAAATTTGAAAAAAAGTTTATGTCACCCCCCCCTTTGAAAATTTTCGAAACGTGAAGGGGCAAAAAATAAAGTGTCATATTAGTCTGTTGCATTTTTTAGTGACAAGCAGATTTTATCACAGTTCAATGAGTTTACATCTCTAAATTATCCAATATGTGCAAAGTTATAGTTATCTCGTTAGTCTCGATCAACTTTCTTTCACGAACTAAGCTTTCTGATTCTGCTGTAAGTCACAGGCAGCTATTGTGCTTAATCTTTAAGTTCCCGACGTCGAAAATTGGGGTGCCTGCAATCAGACTTTCGGCTTGATTCCATTTTAATTTACCTTGTTTTAAGAGAACCGAATTAGATGGAGGCAACAATCAATTAAACAATATATTAGTGAAATTTGGTCCCGCTTTTGACTGAGATATTCCGATTTTTGAATTGCAGTGGGATTATTTTTTTCCGTCAAAGGTACTAGATAAGATGAAAATAGAAACACAATTTTTCGGGGCTCAAAATTGATCGTTTTACTCCGTAATGTCCAAGTAACTACCCTAATTTTGGAAGTAGGGGACGTAAAACTCAACGATACAGTTTTTACCACTCATTGGATGCATGCAGCATGCAGGATGTCACTGAGCTGTTCGAAACTTGAAATTTTCGAAACGGTGTGCATCCTCAATATACAAAGGTAAACACGTTATTGTTGGAGAAGAAGCATCAGCTAGGGAGAGGCTCATGACTAAAAGGTTGACCAAGAAACGTGAATAGCTTCAGAGATTTGTTTTCTTAAAACATGGCGATAGCACAGCATAAGCGTTCCAAGTAATAAAGTGGCAGGGACCTAAACTGCTATTTTCACACTAGTGTTAGATTACGATACTATGTCGTGGTTACCGAGTTCTGAACTAGTAAGTGACACGGATTTCGATTATTAAAAAAGCAAGGTAACTAACCGAGTGGCACGGAGGTTCAAAACAAAATTCAAATGAAGGTCAAGTTATACGTTTGTGGCTCTCTAAGGTAATCCTGTGGTACTCCACTATTATCAAACTGGTTCATCTCTACCAGGATGCTTACTTTGTGTGCTTGGGTCGAAAAATTTCGAAGTTTGAAAGACTTGAACTAAAATTTAAGTACTGTACAAAATATCTGTATTTAAATTTGAATAATATGGAAAAATAAACGCTGGTTTCTTCTCTTTTGTTTGGTTATTGAAGGTTTAATGTTCTTATTTTTTTCTTGCCCCCCCCTTCAACAATATTTTGAGACCAGGACATAAACTTTTTTTCAAATTTGTATAAGCCTTATTGCGTACTACTGGCACATGAAATATAACGTTTAAGTACGTTATTTTTAGTGATCAAAATTAACGATATTTTCGATACAAGGGCGATATTTTTCGAAACCTTTCGAACCAACACGATCCCGCGAATACAACGCATTTCGCAGTGAGTCAGGTAACACAGTAGGCTTTGCTTTGGGGTTCAAATCTAGACTGAATACTGATGTTTCGATAGCTCTAGGACAATTATATGGTGCCTACCGCTTACAATTATCGACAGTATGTTTAGATTCAACATCCCGGTACAATATGTATGTACTACACAATTACAATTTTGCTTTAATTTCACCTAAAATTATTCAGATATTTGGGTTTACATTTAGTTCTATCCAAAAATATATATCTTTGCTGCCTCGGAGCTTTCCAAGCACCCCAACAAGGTATGACATCAACAACGCTTATGCAAGAATAACTAAAAGAGAAGGGTTACAAGCGAAAAATCACTCGTCAGCAAGTAAACAAGCAATGCGGTTAGTGTCATACCTTGTTGGGATGCATGGAAAGCTCGGCTGAACATCAGGCAGCTAGATAACCCACAAGCTGCCGAGAACTACGCGCGAGTACTGAATGAGGCACTGCGTTCTTCCGAGGAGTTAGGTGCTTCAAACCTCGAAGACGGTTGGGGCAGAATACGCTCGGCCATCGGAGAGGCCGCTACCGCGGCACTAGGTATTGAGCCTCGGAGTACACAAAATGATTGGTTTGATGGGGAATGCCAACAAGCGGTGGAGGAGAAAAAAAACGCTTGGAAAAATTATCTAAGTATTGCCACTAGAGAGAACCTGGCCAAGTACCGACGAGCTAGGAACCAGTTGACCACGATCCTGAGGAGAAAAAAGCGCCAAAAGGAGGACAGAGATCGTGAAGAATTAGAACAACTATTCCGAGCTAATGACACGCGCAAGTTTTATGAGAAGGTGAACCAAACTCGGAAGGGCTACACACCGAAACCTGACATGTGTAGGGACGAGGGGGGAATCTAATTACAAACGAGCGCGAGGTGATCGACAGGTGGAAGCAGTTCTTCGATGAACACCTCAATGGCGAAGTCGCAGAAGGAGGCGGAACGGAAATTAACCTAGGAGCGCCCATGGAAGATAGTGATGTCCTAGCACCTGATCTCCAAGAAGTCAAACGAGAAATCAGGTTGCTGAAGACCAATAAAGCCGCTGGGAAGGACCGCCTACCGGCAGAGCTTTATAAACATGGCGGGGAAACGCTAGCAAAGGCTCTACACTGGGTTATTTCGAGGATTTGGGAGGAGGAAAAGCTACCGGAGGAATGGATGGAAGGAGTGGTTTGTCCCATCTACAAAAAGGGTGATCGGCTAGACTGCTGCAACTATCGTGGTATTACGCTGGTAAACGCCGCCTACAAGGTACTCTCCCAAATCCTGTTACGCCGGCTGTCACCGATAGCACAAGGTTTCGTAGGGAATTATCAGGCGGGTTTCATGGGGGCTCGCGCAACTACGGACCAAATGTTTACTATCCGACAGATCTTGCAGAAATGTCGGGAGTACAACGTGCCCACGCATCACATCTTTATCGATTTCAAAGCAGCATACGATACAGTCGATCGAGACAAGCTATGGCAGATAATGCCGTATTCGTGTTTTCCGGACAAACTGACGCGACTGATCAGAGCTACATTGGATCGAGTGATGTGTTTCGTACGCATCTCTGGGACACTTTCGAGTCCCTTCGAGACGCGACGAGGGTTGAGACAAGGTGACGGTCTATCCTGCATGCTGTTCAACATCGCTCTTGAGGGGGTGATCCGACGAGCGGGCATTGAAACGAGAGGCACGATTTTTACCAAGAGTAGCCAACTTCTAGGCTTTGCAGATGACTTCGATATCATAGCCAGGAACTTTGCGACGGCGGAGGCAATCTACGCCAGACTGAAAGCGGAGTCTAGGAGAATTGGGCTAAAAATAAATGCGTCGAAGACCAAATACATGAAAGGAAGAGGCTCCAAGGAAACAAATGCTCGCCTCCCGCGGACGGTAACCGTTGACGGCGACGAACTAGAAGTGGTAGAAGAGTTCGTGTATTTGGGATCGCTGGTGACCGCGGACAACAACACTAGTAAGGAGATCCAGCGGCGCATCCAAGCGGGAAATCGGGCCTACTTTGCCCTTCGTAAAACGCTACGATCAGGAAGCATACGCCGCCGCACGAAGCTAACAATGTAGCTAAACCGGTAGTTCTTTATGGACTTGAAGCCGTGACGCTGCTTACGGAGGACATACGCGCCCTTGCCGTGTTTGAGCGGAAAGTGCTGCGGACGATATTTGGGGGAGTACAAACTGAAAGCGGAGAGTGGCGGAGGCGTATGAATCACGAGCTACAGGCACTGCTTGGGGAGACTCCCATCGTACATCTAGCGAAAGTTAGCAGGCTACGGTGGGCCGGACACGTCGTAAGGATGCCGGACGACAGTGCGACGAAAACGGTCCTCTTCAACAACCCCACCGGCACCAGGAACAGGGGGGCCCAACGTGCACGATGGCTCGACCAGGTCGAAAGCGATTTGCGACTTCTGAGACGACTAGGAAATTGGCGACGAGTGGCCCAAGACCGAGTTGAATGGAGACGAGTGCTTGAAACAGCACGAGCCACCCCGGCTCTATGCTGCTGAAGAAGAAGAAGAGGTAGTAGTTGAACGAGAAAGGACATTTGTTTCAACTAATAGTTAACTGTCCGAATACTTTTTTGGCTGCATTTTTGAGGAATTCAAACTATATGTACCCTATCTTCAAAACGGAGAGCTTTTCCCCAAATTTTTGTTGTGCATCTAAATATGCTTTAGTTAAGCATTGTTTTAAAAAATATGTGTTACCATGCTTTGCAAAAATACTGTGCAAAATTACTAAAAGAAAATTTTATGCGCTGCTGTCCGAATACTTTTTTGGTTGACTGTATGAAGCAAGCACATTTTATGCAGTGCTATTGCCAGCTGCTCTCGTTTCATTTCTGTCGGCTGAACCAGCACCGGCTTATCGCAAAACATTTGTTACTTTTTGTTTCGCGTTTTGCTTGATGAGGAATTGCAGTTTTGGATTATCATAAAAAATAGCACGGAAAGTTAATACCTGCTTTTAGCGATATTTCCATGTTAACTCTCACGACGGTTCAAATGAAAATCAAAATTATAAATAATTGAAGTAATTTTATCTTGCTTTTTATTTTATACAAGCACATTTTTTATTTATTTGAATACCGGCTGCGGCCAGCAATGGCCAGCGGTGACATGTTACATAGTGAATTCATTAAAATATTTTTCTTTCTTAGTCTAAGTTACATCAACCATTTACTTTAAAGTTTCAGCGAACGTTGTGCAAGACCTCATAAAGAGCATCGTTAGAAAAGTTAGAGCATTCTGCAGAAATTAGCATGTGCAGCAAGTGAACATCTAGTATTTCACTTGACACTATCATAACGTACAATCATTTTCATATATATTAGCCAAATTAAAGAATTTGTTTGAAAATAAACAGTTTCCTACTAAAAACGCGTGTCCACTTTATAAAATGAACAGTACTCAAAAATATTAAAATGGTTCGGCTAATCACGGAGTGCAACTACGGACAGTCTACCTAAGCTAAGCTAGGCTAAGCTGAACAATCCTTAAAAATATTAATATGTATTTTCTATAGTTGAACTTACGAAACTCGAAAACTTTCTATTCTCTGCGATTCCACGCAGTGGATACATATAGTGAGAAAAACGAAATGATTAAACGGCATGAAAATTAAAATATAATTCTCTCCGTGTTTCAATAAAAATTAAAAAATGCAATAGGTCAGATAACAATTGCTCCATAATATGCCTGGGCTATTTTCGGAGGACCTGCTGCAGTTCGTTGACTGCTTATTCAAGTTTGAACGTTAAACCAGTTTATACACTGCTCCCAACATGAGAAGTAATTGTAAAAGCGGAGAAAGCATTCCGCTTTTAATAAAAACCAGCAGCCCCGGAAAGAGTTGTTTAAATTTTTTTACAAATTTGTCTGTTGAACCAGTAGTTTTGTTACATACATTTGGATGGAGTCTGTCAGGTGAGTTTATAAATTTTGTAAAATATCAAAAGCTTAACGGTATTCTAATTTCAGAACTTCAACTTATGAATCAAATTATTTACCAATCATGTGCAGTTACGTTCGACGCCAACATGTGCTCTAGTATGCTAACAGACGATATAAATATGTATTTAGAAGAGATTGTCCAACCATATGCGTCCCAAATTTCAATGGTGATAGTTATTCTTTCATCGGTAATGCCCGCTCTAGCAGCATTACTTCTAGCTCCCTGGTCGGATCAATTTGGTCGAAAAGGCATAATAGTTACTGCTTTGCTAGGTAATTCATTTTATAATATAGATATAGGTACGACGATCAAGCAATTTGAATTATTTTTTCCAGGGTATTTGATTACCAATTTACTGGTCGCTTTGATTAGTTATTTGTCATCTTACTATATCATAAATCCGTGGGTATACGTTATTGCTCATATTCCTGTAGCATTTCTTGGAGGCTGCTCCGTTTTTAACGTTGGAGTTTACAGTTACTTGCATGATACAACAAATCAACAGGGTAGAACTGTGCGAATGGGAGTGTTGCATGGTTGCACAATGTTTGGAGTACTGAGTGGATTATTAGTAAGCAGATATCTCAGTGAATTTGCGTCGCTCTCCGTATTATATACCATATCAGCGTTAACTGCACTGATTAGCATTATTTATCTGTCGGTAGCATTAGAAGAGAGCGTAAATATTGACGTAAACGTTGAGTCCTATTCCAGTATAGATAGAATTAAAGCACTTTTCAACATTACTTTGGTTAGTAAAATGATGTCAACTATAACTAAACCTAGACCCAACTATGAACGATTAATTACATGGTTACTAATTGTGCTCGGCGGACTTGTAGAATTCGCTTCTGCTGGGCGAATTCTGTTCTTCTTATACACGCGGTATGAATTTCAGTGGAATACAAATTCATACAGACTGTGGCTGGCGGCTGAGTTAACAACAATAATGTTAGGCAACATGTTTGGAA
Source organism: Sabethes cyaneus (assembly GCF_943734655.1). Taxonomy (NCBI): domain Eukaryota; kingdom Metazoa; phylum Arthropoda; class Insecta; order Diptera; family Culicidae; genus Sabethes; species Sabethes cyaneus. The sequence goes on along the minus strand of NC_071353.1, from coordinate 97,338,995 downwards.
TTGCCATTTTAAAAAAAATGTTTAAAGCATCAGATGTTGTTCTTTTGATAATATCGACAATTAATCATATAGGCGATTATTTAATCAAAGGATTATCATGGCAAGATTGGCAATTATATCTGACCATTCTAACACCGCTTAAAGGAACCGATGGCGCTGCTGTCAGATCGATGCTCTCCGATATACTACCAAGCGAGGATATAGGAAAAATATATGCAATGGATTTTTGTGTAAAAGCAGTAATGCCAATCTTATCATTATTTTCTCTCACATATCTCTATAACTACACAATGGACAGTACTCCTTCATTGTACTTATTTGTAACTGGGGCTGTGTTTATAGTGAATTTGCTACTAATAGGGTAATTTGATAAAATAACATATAATTTATATTATACGATCACAATTTCATTTTTACTTCTTCAACAGAATCATCTACTATCTGATGGTGCTGCGAAACAGAAGTATAGAAACTTTTAGTCATCGAAGTCGAAGCCATCGAATGCATCCGCAATCGCATAAATAAACTTGTACTGTGATATGTATGTTAACCCCTCTAAGGTCTACATCATTTTTGCACCGCAAAATTCACTAAAATGGCTAATAACTTGTTTATCTTTCAATATTTTTTCACCAAATTTGAGAATTTTGCCGAAAATATTTTCTATTTTCATAAAATCTATAGATAATGGCCATATGTCATATGGTCCCGGAGTTATTCCGGAGTTCCTTGGGGACCGAGATATGGCTTGTTTAGATAAAGTCCGGGGAGGGTTTCTTTTCTGATTCAAGCATGGAACGGATTTCAGAGGAACTTGTCCGGGATCTGAAATCGGCCATATGGCCTCTGAGAGACTTGAGATGATCTCAATCGCTATTTTGTCGAATGCTCATGTTTTTTGATATGTGACACGACATGCTTTACTGATGCTGAAATGTCCCGTTACGGGAGCCGGTTCCGGATTTATAGTGTCCCCCTGGATCCGGATGGCGCACACCATGGCTCCTAACTGCGGCAAAGTAACTGATATGTCCACAGTCGATGATATGTTTACAAAAATCAACAGATTTCAAACAAATTTTAGATATTTGGCAACTTTATCTAAAAAAGCCATATCTCGGTCCCCCAAGGAACTCCGGAATAACTCCGGGACCATATGACATATGGCCATTATCTATAGATTTTATGAAAATAGAAAATATTTTCGGCAAAATTCTCAAATTTGGTGAAAAAATATTGAAAGATAAACAAGTTATGGCCATTTAGTGAATTTTGCGGTGCTAAAAATGATGTAGACCTTAGAGGAGCTAATGAAGCAAGCAATGTGCTTTGCTATATCTATCAGAACGTATCTCTCCTGCGTGATAACTTTTAAAGAAATGTTTTTTTTATTTTTCGATAGTGAACTGTCCTTGAACTTGTACATCTCCACAAAATATTTGGTCTCATTTCCTTAAGATGTAGCCTGAATCAAATTAATTACTTTTTACGGTAATAACAACGCAGCAAAAAATAATTATACAGTCTTCAGTGGACTTTGATCAACTTTAGAAATTACGACTGTCAAACTGATAAGGTTACAGTATTTTGACATAGGACTTTCTCTCAATCACAAAATGCACGTGACGCGAAAAAATCATAGGTTTTTAGCGCTAATAACTTGGTCATTTCTCAATCAATTCGAAAGCTATTTATATCAGTCGCTCAGACATCTTTTAACAAATTGAACAACATAGCGAAAATAAGTTATTTTATATTTAGCAACTTAGTTTTATTAATTGTACTATTGATAAACGCATAAACATCAAGCATTGTCTTAACTGCTAAAGTTCAACAAAAAGGGAATCTGCACGTCCCTTGGGCGTCATCGGCATGCCTCTTGTGGTAGGAACTGCAACCATTAAACATAACTTTGTTTAGATGTTTATCCCTTTAAGAACAGCTTGTTTTTCGCAATTTTTTGCAAGCCATTGTACTACGTTGCGGAGCAGTACAGATTGAACTTCGAGCGAAGTAAAATGTATAGACTGTGTGCAGAATGACAAGTGGCGATGCCAGTGGCCAGTATGTAAGTTGTTGTGTAACCATTTTTCAATAAGGCTTATACAAATTTGAAAAAAAGTTTATGTCCTGGTCTCAAAATATTGTTGAAGGGGGGGGGCAAGAAAAAAATAAGAACATTAAACCTTCAATAACCAAACAAAAGAGAAGAAACCAGCGTTTATTTTTCCATATTATTCAAATTTAAATACAGATATTTTGTACAGTACTTAAATTTTAGTTCAAGTCTTTCAAACTTCGAAATTTTTCGACCCAAGCACACAAAGTAAGCATCCTGGTAGAGATGAACCAGTTTGATAATAGTGGAGTACCACAGGATTACCTTTGAGAGCCACAAACGTATAACTTGACCTTCATTTGAATTTTGTTTTGAACCTCCGTGCCACTCGGTTAGTTACCTTGCTTTTTTAATAATCGAAATCCGTGTCACTTACTAGTTCAGAACTCGGTAACCACGACATAGTATCGTAATCTAACACTAGTGTGAAAATAGCAGTTTAGGTCCCTGCCACTTTATTACTTGGAACGCTTATGCTGTGCTATCGCCATGTTTTAAGAAAACAAATCTCTGAAGCTATTCACGTTTCTTGGTCAACCTTTTAGTCATGAGCCTCTCCCTAGCTGATGCTTCTTCTCCAACAATAACGTGTTTACCTTTGTATATTGAGGATGCACACCGTTTCGAAAATTTCAAGTTTCGAACAGCTCAGTGACATCCTGCATGCTGCATGCATCCAATGAGTGGTAAAAACTGTATCGTTGAGTTTTACGTCCCCTACTTCCAAAATTAGGGTAGTTACTTGGACATTACGGAGTAAAACGATCAATTTTGAGCCCCGAAAAATTGTGTTTCTATTTTCATCTTATCTAGTACCTTTGACGGAAAAAAATAATCCCACTGCAATTCAAAAATCGGAATATCTCAGTCAAAAGCGGGACCAAATTTCACTAATATATTGTTTAATTGATTGTTGCCTCCATCTAATTCGGTTCTCTTAAAACAAGGTAAATTAAAATGGAATCAAGCCGAAAGTCTGATTGCAGGCACCCCAATTTTCGACGTCGGGAACTTAAAGATTAAGCACAATAGCTGCCTGTGACTTACAGCAGAATCAGAAAGCTTAGTTCGTGAAAGAAAGTTGATCGAGACTAACGAGATAACTATAACTTTGCACATATTGGATAATTTAGAGATGTAAACTCATTGAACTGTGATAAAATCTGCTTGTCACTAAAAAATGCAACAGACTAATATGACACTTTATTTTTTGCCCCTTCACGTTTCGAAAATTTTCAAAGGGGGGGGTGACATAAACTTTTTTTCAAATTTGTATAAGCCTAATTATATTACCGCACATGGTAAATAGCGCAAGAAAAATGCCTAAATTAATCATATTAGTGTATTGATAGTTAGTTTTGAGCATGTAGGCTTATTTGTTATTATTTCATAAGCAAGTAAACTAAAAAAATGCTATAGTTTTGGTTTTTATCAGAATGGAAATGCGCTTGCGCTAATCTGCTCAAGGAATTGATTTTTTTTTAAATCAATGGTTGAAACGGAAAATAAAGATCAACACAGATCATATCAATCCTTAACATAGCGAAAAGCAAAACCTAGACGGTAATAATATAATTTTAGGTAACATTACCCGTCAAACACAAATTATTGCGACTGCCTCTATTGCATAAATCTCAACAAGATAGTGAATTTGAATAAACACGCAATTAAAACTGTTCAATTTTTGTTAAAGTTTTGTTCTTTTATGGAAAAATGTATAAATTCCAGTACTTTTAGTAAGTATTTCGAGAGCTCCGTACTAGTCATTATTTTTAGAATTTTATACGCGGTCTCCGAACAGCAACTTTTTGGTGCAGTTAATTTTTTTATTATTGCTGATTGCAAGGAAAATTGTTCCATCCAAAGTGCGATATCGCTCATAAAAGTGCTATTTTACTTTAAATCATTTCGGTATTTTCGGCGCACTTTTTCGTTACATTCCAAGCAATAAGTGCGCCGAAGAGACCGAAACGATTTAAGCTAAAATAGCACTTTTAAGTGCGATTTCGCCCTTATTGATTGGAAAATTTTTCTTGCAATTAGCAATAATTATCTGATCCTAACCTTTAGTTACCTGAAGCTCATTTGAGTTCGAGGAACACCATTCAAGCCGACAGTCATTCCAGTGATACGAACAAGTTGCAGTAGAGTTGAGCTTATCTTTCTCCAAACAATGCCTGTGGTGCGTTAGTCGGGTGTTCTTCTGATTGTCCTGGATTTATACGAACAAGGACATAGACAGTGTGTCCAATACTAATCGTTCTTCTGTGTTTTTAAAAATTTAATATGAATAAAAATAGATATAATATAAGTCACAAATTAGTCCTGCTAAGAGGATAATAGTATATATCACCATATGTATTTATTGAAAAGCAAAAAAATTGAAAAATTGTATGCGTTTTCGATCGATACATGACGCGTTTAATATTAATATGAAAATTTACTGGTAACTTGCTGTATTTCATAAATACTTTCAGCAGTAAAGTGTTATTTACGAAGCCTATTTATAATTTAGAGGGGAGTTATCGTGTGATTTCGCTCAAATGAAGACAAAATCCTTGTCAGTCAAAACAAAAATTGTTTTGTTTTGAGTAAGTTGTTACTAATGTGGGTAAGTGCAAGTAAAAGTAAGTTGTAAGAAGAAATATTATTCTTTAACACATACACACTTAAAAAAACTCAGCAAAATTTGCCGAGATTTGGACAGCCGAGCGTTCGGTAAAAACTATTTTGTACAACATGTGTAGGTTTCAAGCCATATTGTTATAAAGTTACAAATCGTTGTCTAACTAACGTATATTCTTCAATAAACTTGTTATGAGCAAAATGTCATAAATATTCAATGCATTAATACTTTAAATTATTAGGAAAACAGATCAGCATAAACCGACATCACAGAAACGAAGCAAGCAGCATGTGAGGTGTACCGCAATTGGCCCTAACTGGAATTTTCCTCGTTTCTTCATATGGAAAAATGGTGTCTGTATGCAGCAAAACTATTAGCAAATGTAAAATGTTTAAAATGTATCCGTCTGTTGGTAGTCGAGTAATTCGGGGTCAAAATCAAGGTATTTTTACCTTTGTTATACTATGTTCGGTTCTTCGATAACTGCACCCACGAGCGGACTGTTAGTGGCCACGTGAAACGGACTGGGTATTTCGGACTGCTGCATTTATCGAACAGCACAGCGCGGACACTACAATGATGACGACCTTATCGTACGGTGGTCAAAAGCCAAGAGATCGTTTATTCATTCGGTTCAATTCGCAAAGCTTAAGAGTAAAATGGCAAATCAAATCTTCTCTCTTCTCTCAATTAATTTAATTAGCATAATCGATAAAAAAAACTTCTCCCTCTACATTTGAAATAGTGAACTTAATTTTAACATTATGTAACATAGTGTGATTCAATCTTGAACATGCTGGCCCCATTGAAATTGGGAAATTTCAATCAATAGTTGCTAGCTGAAGAAAAGTTGTCTTGGATTGGTAGTAAACATAACTTAGTGATCGGACGTCGATACACCTTGTTGCCTACTCGGACATCGACAACTCGTACCAGACCGTCCGGGCCTGGAATGACGTTAATAATTCTTCCAAGCTTCCACTGCATTGTAGGAAGATTGTCTTCGCGAACAATCACCATTTGATCCTGATTCACCGGGAAACGTTCGTGCCATTTATTCCGGTTCTGCAATGTCGTAATGTAGTCGTTGGACCAACGACGCCAAAAGTGTTGTACCATCTGCGTTTGTCGTTGCCACCGGGAAAGTGTTGATTCTTTGTGATCGAGGACGTTGGGTTCAGCAATGTCGGTCAATGGGCCTCCAACTAGGAAGTGGCCAGGAGTGAGAGGCTTGATATCGTTAGGGTCCACTGACATCGGTGTAATGGGCCTCGAATTTAAAACAGCTTCTATGCGCGTGAGAACGGTTGTATATTCCTCGTAGTTCAGGTTAGCAGTCCCGGTAATGCGCTTGAGGTGATATTTTGCAGATCGCACTCCAGCCTCCCACAATCCACCAAAATGTGGGGCGTTAGGCGGAATCAAATGCCATTCGATGGCTTCCTTTGAACAGAAAGTGTCCAGCTTGCCTTAAAAAGCTGGGACTGAAACAACTCGTGCATCTCCTTCAGTTTTTTCTTACTGCCAACGAAATTCAGACCGTTATCGGAAAATAGCTTCTTACATTTACCTCTGCGTGACGTAAAACGGTGCAAGGCGGCTATGAACGCGTCCACCGTTAAATTAGACACGAGCTCCAAATGAATTGCCTCTGTAGCAAAACAAACGAAGACTGCCACGTACGCCTTGTAGATGACAGTTGACCTCTTATTTTGTTGACGGATGTAGATTGGACCGCAAAAATCCACTCCGGTATTTCGGAAAGCGTAGCCACCCTCCAGGCGTGATGCTGGTAAATCTCCCATCATTTGTTGCATAGTCGCCGGCTTTGCCCTAAAGCAAGCGACACACCTTCGGATGACCCAGCGTATAGTGCTGCGTCCGTGCACCAACCAGAATTTTCGATGCAGCGCGCTGAGTAACAGTTGCTGTGGAGCGTGTAGTAATTCGAGGTGATATGATCTAACTACGGCGTGCGTAAATGGATGATCAGAAGGCAATATCATAGGGTGCCTTTGGTCCTTCGGCATCCATGAAGCATTGCGACTCCTTCCGCCAACACGCATGACGGCAAAACTCGATTTATCTAGGAACACAGCATAGGAGATTAGTTTACTTTGTTTGTGTATTATCTGACCAAATTCGAGACGCCGGAAGTCTTTCGGGAACGCCTCTCTCTGGACGATGCTGGTCAATGCCTTCGTTGCGTCTTCCAGTTCTTGGATGGTCAGATGCCCATAACGATGTTGTCTACGGCTATCTTGCTGGATATGGCTAATGAACCGTAGAACATATGCCATGACACGCTGCATTCGTCGGTAACTGCTCTGCCTGACGAAAAGGATGAATTTATCGGCCGACTCGATGACTGCAGAATTTTTTGTTTCTGGGAGTTGATCTGCCAATAATTGTGAAGGGTTTGCAGGCCAGCTCGTTTCGTATTTGGTCAGAAATGTTGGACCGAACCACCAAAGTGTGCATGTTCGGATTTCGCTGGGCAACAGCCCACGCGATACAAGATCAGCAGGGTTTTCGTTCGTGCTCACATATCTCCATTCCATACCTTCAGTCAACTGCTGTATTTCGATGACTCGGTTGCAGACAAATGTCTTCAGTTTGCTTGGGTCGGTCTTTATCCAAGCAAGAGAGTGGAATCGGACCAAAGAACGATTCTGGAAAGGGTAATGTTAAGGTTATGCTTTATGCTTGAGATTAATCGTGCTAGCTCGCGCGCACCGCAGAGTTCAAGGCGGGGTATGGTCGGTTTAGCGTTCTTTAACGGTGCGATTCGAGACTTGGAGGTTAATAAAACAGTTGAACGTTGGCCGAATTCATTAACCGAACGAACATATACACAAGCTCCGAAACCCAGATTTGACGCATCGCAAAACCCGTGTAATTCCACTTAGCATGGTACACAGTACGGGAGAACATAACGGGTAATCGGTATTTCATCCATCAGTAAAAGCTGGTTTCGAAATGAAGTCCAGGATTCAGCATCATTTTCGGTTAGCACATCATCCCACTCAAGCTCAAGTTCCCATAAACGCTGCAAGATTATCTTTGCTGTGAAAATCACTGGCCCTAGTAGGCCCAACGGGTCGAATAGTTTTGCTATATCTGAATAGACAGTCCTTTTTGTTATTTGTCCTTTATGAAAACTTATCTCGTGCAATTTCGACAAAAATACATCTTGTCGGGGTTGCCAGGTTAAACCCAACGTACGTGTCGTTTGCTCATTCTCGAAAAACGCGATTTTTTCGTTATCGGCGTTCGGAACTGACCGTAATAGTTCAGGGCAATTCGACGCCCACTTATGCAGTTTAAATCCACCTGAAGCCATCATTTGAATGAACTCATTCTGTAGATCCAATGCGTTCTCGATTGTGTCTGCTCCACTCAGTAGGTCATCGCCATAAAAATCTTCAGTCCCGGCCTGGGACGCCAGGGGAAATCTTTGGCTCTCATCCTTACACAATTGCTCCAGTGTCCGAGTTGCCGAAAAAGGTGCACATGCTGTACCGTAGGTGACTGTCGCTAGTTGGTATACCTCCAATGGATCGTTTGGTCGTGCACGCCAGAAAATTTGTTGGTATTTCCTATCTCTTGGTCGAACTTGAATTTGTCGAAACATTTGTGTTATGTCCGCAGTAAACACAATCTTCGGAATTCGAAAACGTAGCACAATTTCAGTTAACTTCCGTTGTAAAACAGGACCGACAAATAAATGGTCATTCAGGGACGTTCCAGCCGTCGTGGCTGCCGAAGCGTCGAACACAATTCGTGTCTTGGTCGTCTTTAACGGTAGGCCAACTTCGTAACGGCCGTTGGATAATCGTCGAAATGTATCCATAAAACTTTGTTCAGCTGCACGCTCATCTTGCGTTAATTTTCGAGGTTCGGGAAAAGCCTCCATCTCCCAAAATCTACTGATCTGCTCGCTCAAATTTTCATTTGTTACAACACCACAAAAATTCGCAAGAGTTGATCGTTCCTCTGGCATGCTAACTGCTCCTCCAACAACCCATCCGAAAACTGTCTCTTTGCACCAAAAAGAACGATCGTCTGTCAACGAAAATGTTTGGCCAGTAAATAGTTCGTTAAATACTTGAATCCCCAAAATCATATCGATTTGTGCCGACCGATGAAATAGAGGATCTGCTAGCTGCACGTCGGCCGGCATCTTTCGGGGATCCATATAAAATGATCTTATTGGCAAATCAGACGTGACCTTCTTCATCACCAAAAAATCTAAGTTCATCGAGTTATTTTGGTTTACGGTGGAGCGAATCCTTGCTCCAACCATGGTATTAATTATCTTCGGTGCTCCAGACACCCCTTCTATGGTAATATTTATGCTTCGTTTACGTAGGCGTAATGCGTTGACCATATTCACTGAGATCAAATTATGCATCGAACCGCAATCGAGCAAAACCCTACATTTGGTCGAATTACCGTAATCGTCCTCAATCAGAACCACAGCAGTGCAGAGTACATATTGAGTTGCCTTGGGCACTGTTGACGGAACAGCACTCACAAGCATGTTTGTCGATGAAGCCAAAACGTCAGAATTCGCCAGAGTTGGCTCAGAATCATGTAACAGGGTATGGTGTCGGCGAGCACATTTACGACACGAGCTAGATTTACAATCACCTACTCGATGTTTGCTGCTAAGGCAATTTAGACAGATACCAATGCTCTTTATTCTCGCAAATCGCTCAGCAGGGCTTAACTTCAGAAACTGTTCACATCGGTTTAAATAATGAGCTCCCTTGCAGATAAAGCATGTTATATTCTGTTTAGTCGAAGCAACACTGACAGAAAATGATCTAGAAACGTGAGGTCGCTCACCACAGTTGGTCTTTGGACGCGCGCTATGACAGGCAACTGGGGTAGTCTTGCCTTCTTGTTCGATGTTTTCCAAACACCTACAACGAGACTGAAGAAATTCGAGCAGTTTGTCCCATTTCGGCAAGGAATTGTCAGTCGATGATAGTTCAAAGTCTTTCCTAGTGCGGGAGTCAAGCCGGGAACGAATTAGATGGACCACAAATTGTTCGGACAATGGATCGAGCTTTAAGTCGAGATTATTCAGCGCACGAATGTTACAAGTCACGTCATTGATAAGTAGTCGCAATGCGGAGCCTGACTCACGTAAAATAGGCTTCAAATGGAGCAACTGGGCAATGTGCTTGTCAACAAGGAGCTTTTTGTTCTCAAATTCACTTGATTCATTTCATTCATTCATTCAGAGTGCCAGATTTGATGTATGCAGAGTTGTCAAAAACATTGTTCGCATATAAGGTTTTGCAAGGTGACGTCACGAATGAACCGGAATGAACGCAATTCACCCATTTGACATCCACTCGTGGTTTGTTTACTATTTGTTAGGCGAACGCGATATGCATAAATTGGAGCTAAATGTTTTAAAAGCGTATTATCCAGCAGTGTCGCCCTCCAAACTACTCGGAATGGCAGTTTTTGTACTTTTCTGACTGCCGTTAAGGCCTTTAAAAGCAATATTCAGTTTCAACATGTTAACCCAAGTTCTAAGTGCATGTAAACAAACCACTGATAGACGTCAAAGAAGTGAGGTTATGCTCGCCCGTGCGAAACCTTATTGACGTTAAAGTTGACCGGTCAATAAAAAAAGCAAAAAATCTTAATATGTTTCCTCTTGCTCAGGAGCTATGGCAATATAGCTCATACGCAACTTACCTCTCTCCAGTAATCAAAATAGACCATTTTAGTCGAAACTGCCGAGCCAATTTCGTCTTCTTTCAGAATTCGTTCAGAATTCGTACATGTTTGAAATGTTTTCAAAACGTTTGTTTTCGTCGAATCAAAACAACAAGTTCATAGGGTGCGCGTCTTGCGCGTATATGAAAATGAATAGAGTTACCAAATATTCAGATTAAAAATGAACTCGCCCAATCTGAACGAGCTGTTTTTCATATTAGTGGGGGTTGAGTGTACATACATTTGCGCATTTTACACTACTTTATCGTTCATTCTTACGTTCAGCTTATTTTTGTTAGTTTTCGGTGCATTTCAAAAGCTGAAACCAGATGAGCGGGACCTTTGATCTGAAAACAAAAAGAATGCACGGAGCACGCACGTTATTGGAATCGACCATTTAAAATGTTTCGTGAGGCTTTAAAAACAGAAACTAAATCCCACCGAAACAGGTTGAATATTATTTTCTTTCCTGTAATGCAGAACTGCAACATTAGGCAGCATCGTGTGAAGCACGAGCACGAATCTCCCGTTTTAAAATGTCATTTTTGACATACAGAAAAGCGAGCGAAAAACGAAGAAGACGAACCGGTTCTGAATGTCAATTTTTGCCGGCGCCATATTGATTCTGTTCGATTTCTGCCAGGCATCCGAATTTTTCCTAAGCGGGTGGGAACTAGATCAGTACAAACAAATCGCGTTTATGCGCATTGTCTGCATAAGCAAATGACGTCATGTTGAGAATGACATTTGAACCATTTTTAATTTGCACGTCGTGCAAACCGACGGGGTGCAAATTAAAAAGTGTTGACACACTTAAATTTTATTCAAGTATTCGGTCATTTATTTTACGGATTTTGTCAGTATGTTTAAAAAAAATGCTGACCTATCCGTTATTTTTTCAAGGAATACTAAACATCGTTAATATTTGACGTTTCTTAATACCGATATCCATCAAACGGTGGCAAGTTCGTTGATATGTTTTACTGTATCTTTCCGCACAGCGAGTTCCTGTCAAAAATTCAGCAATTGTTTAACGAACTGATAGTATTGTCAATTGCAAAAAAAATTGTCCAAACAATAAGTGCGCAGATGCTCATAAAAGTGCTATTCTAGCTTAAATCGTTTCGGTCTCTTCGGCGCACTTATTGCTTGGAAGATAACGAAAAAGTGCGCCGAAGATACCGAAACAATTTAGTGCAAAATAGTACTTTTATAAGCGATATCGCACTTTGGATTGTACGATTTTCCTTGCAATTGACAATATTAATTACGGATAAGTTCGCAACAGCTCTGCTGAGCTCAGCAAATTTTGCGGAAGTTATCATCAAGGAATTTTTTGGTTGTCAAAGTGCAATTCAAACCGATAAATAAATTAGTGCATGTTTAAAGCACTTTAAAGTGTGTGAAAATAGTTCAAATTATAAACAATTACAGTGCTTTTCGGGAGGTTAATGGTGCGTAATATGGCTTGGCCAATTTTATGTAAGGTATAATTTCGTCACCATAAAGCTACATTCCATTTTCGAAACTGGACCTTCTGTTTTTATTCGACAGACTGCACAACCAGCTGGGACAGTACAGCAGCAAGTGGATGATCTTCTTAACTCTTCCAGTTGAGAATCGAACACGCTATGACTGGCAGAGCAGTACCTGGACGACAACTTGGAAGCATCTCGCCATATATCGATTTAATTAATTGTATTTAATATTTAAAATAATTTTTCAATAAAAATAGTTCTAAATTTATGACGAAAATTCAGTACACGTAATCGAAGTATCAGCACTCTAATTACGACTTTTAGCAGTAATTTGTGACGACCGGATTGTTAATTTATACTGAACATTCCGCAAAATGTTCACTACCGAGCGTTCGTCAAGCAAACTAATTACCGAACTGGTAACCGAACGCTGCTCCCCAAGTAACAACGGTAGCTGAATTGCAAGAGCAATGGCTGTTTACGGGTTGATTTAAGGCGATCAAAGCTGCATAAAGTAAGCACTTAAATGGTGTTTCAATAAGCGATGTTTAAGCCACTTTAAGTTTTTCAAACCAGTTCTCTGCCAAAAACTGATAAACAAGCTTAATAGCGGATTTTTCTGCTAAACAATCTGCTTTTCAACAGCCATAAACATCAAACCGTTTTACGGCTGCTAAAAGGTGTTAAAATGTAGAGTGGAAGCTTTCATTAGGCTCACAGCTTTCAAACTACTTTAGGGCTGCTTAAAGGTGTTAAAGTGGCTTTACAAACTTCTACCAAGTTTTTTTTCGGCTCACAGCACACTTACTGTCAGATCATAGAATTTCGCAATTCGGCTGACAGCAAAAGCTTATCCGTTATCGACATTATCGACTGCTTCACGCTAGGCGGGCTAGGCTTCAAGTGTAAAGATATTCTCACTATCTGTTCTGCAGATGCAAATGGGGCGCATCATACGGTGAGTGCTTATGGATCAAAAGATGGTGGGTTCAATTCCCGGAAAAAGACATGCATTTTTAATAAGCAAAAAAGCAAGCAAAAAAAATCCGCTATTAAGCTTTTTTATCAGCTTTTAGGAGAGAACTGGTTTGAAAAACTTAAAGTAGCTTGCACATCGCTTATTTAAACACCATTTGAGCGCTTACTTTATGCAGCTTTGATCGCTTTAAACCAACCCGTAAACAGCCATTGCTCTTGCAATTCAGCTATCATTGTTACTTGGGTAGTTACTTATACGAATTAAAGTTGTTCGAAATTAAAAATATCGCGTTCGAAACATGTTTACAGCAAAATAGAAAAAAGGCCGCGTTTTATTTTTTAAATTTAAAGATAGATTTTTTTTGGCTGCATAAAGGTTGATGAAGCGTTGATTAAGCGACTGGAAAAGCAGATTGCAAAACTATTTCTCGTTCAAGTTCTCGTTCTAAAAATAGAATTGACAGCATTGCGCAAATTGGCTATTTAAAAGCGCAAAAAAGTTTCTATTAAGCTTCATTGCAGCTTCGAAAGCAGCTATTAATTAGCCTGAAGCTTGATAAAATCACCAGATTTAGATGTTTAAGAGTTGAAAAAAGGTTTTTATTTCTAAACCTAAACCATAGATCAGCCACAGGTTGAATAAAATCAGCTATAAAAGCGTTTGATCAGCCTGGAATTGTTACTTGAGTCAGCAGTTCTAATTTCGTCAAAAAATTACGGTCTACGGTAAAAAAATTTAAGTGTGCAGATTAAAAACGGCAAGCGAACGGGGGTCCACGGTATAGCGGAATGAGAAACCTTTCTCGAATATACTTTGAAAGTAAGTCTGCCATGCGCACTACAGAACGTACCCCAAAGCTACGAAAGCGAGAAACGAACAGTCCGAACAGTCTGTAATGCGGGAAAAGGAAAAGGAAAAGCCTATCAAAATAAAACATATGTAGTGGTAAATGTCAAATCTTTAACAAGGCGCGCGCAATTTGTTAGCGAACTTGATCGGTCTTTCAACGCATTCGGTATTTCATAAAGCAAAATGTATAGAATAATCCTTAATTAGTTGGATAGTGGATTAAAATTTTCTAGTGTTGTTTTTAAATCGCTAGTGCTTTGTTCGTTAAAATAAAACAGTATGTCTATACTATTAGCAGACATTGACGCAACTTGCTCATTACTCGGTTGGCATGATGGGAACAAATATTACATAGAACAGGATGTTCAACAAGGTTTAAAACATCTAGTTTGGATTCTTAAACGTGATGGAGCAGATCACGAGTACAGGCGGTACATCGGGCAAAAGAAAGTAATGCAAACTGATTTGATTCCAATGCTGAAGGGTCATTTCGAGAACGCAGATGTCGCAGATGTGTTGTTGCGTCTGATTGTGAATCTAACATATCCACCGTTTCTCTTGTATAATGGAAAATATCCTAAACAAGCTGTAGACAGACGTAAGCTTCTGCATTTAATAGAAATTTGTCAAGGCTATAAAGAAGCCTTTGCCGTTCAGCAGGCCTGGACAGCGGTAGCTGATCGTTTACAGAAGATCCTGAATATCGTAAGTATTTGTAATGAATGGTCAAGTGAGCAACATATAATTTTTTTTTTTGTAGGATTGGTCGGAACGCGTTGAAGAACAAGAGCTTATAATTGAGCGTATTCTAACGTTGACTCGGAACGTTCTACGAGTTCCATCTAATATCGAGAAAGAGAAACGCTCCGATAATGATGCTAGCTTGCACGACCAGGTTTTGTGGGCTTTGCATCAATCCGGCATACTGGATTTGATTCTTTATATCCTTGGGTCTGAGCACGAACATCAGTATCATTTACATGCCTTGGAAATCATATCTTTAGTTTACCGCGAACAATCGGCTACTAATTTGGCCGATGCATTACTGCATCGTAGCTTAGCCGAAAAACAGCGTGATGAGCAAGAATTAATTACGGCTAGAAAAGATGAAAAGGCTAAACACCAAATTAAAGTACCAGCGGTTCGACACTCGCGGTTCGGTGGTATTTACGTGATGCAAAACTTGAAATCGGGTGCAGACAACGAAATAATTTGCCATCAATCGCTGCATAAGGTATTGGAGATGAAATTCGATTTAGACAAGAAACCGAACAAAAAGTCTTTCCGGCACGTACAAGAAACGGGTTCAGTTGAGCGGAAAAGTGCATTTTCGGTCCGGTTGTTTCTCCGTGAGTATTGTGTTGAGATTTTGCGTTCTTCCTTCAACACTGCAGTACGACAACTGAGAAGAATCCTAGAGCACAATGCCGGCAAAGAAGCGGGTGGTGGACACGATGATTCATATCTACTGTGGGCGATACGTTTTTTTATGGAATTTAATAGGGAATGTGGTTTTCAACTAGAACTTGTTAGGTAGGTTTTTATTATTTTTATATTTTTATTTTGTTAGTTATAGAGCAAATTTGAATTGCAATTAGCTATACTATAGAATAAGTAACGACTCATGTGTGCTAAAAGTTGTCCTTTTATATCCAACGTAATTTATAGCTTCAATGACAAACTTAGTTTTGATACAAAACCAAAATTAATTCTATTATGCTCAACATGATCTGGTTGAGGCCACTCTCGTATTATCCACGCAAGAAAACAGTCCACGAAAGTTTGTCTACGAGGAATGTGCACACCTGTATAAATAGAGTTTATTATCTATGCTTTCATTGTACAAGATTAACTCGCTAACTTATTAAATTGACTGCGCTCCAAGGGATTCTAATATTGTGCTTTGTGCTTTGAAAACATTGTGTAAATGGAGGTTTCTAATTGAAGTATGGGTTGATTTTACGGAGAGCCAACGAGTATCATTTTATGTGCATACTCGTTAATTACAAAGTAGTCGAACGACAACAAACAATTGTTAGTCCATATACGGGCGAATAAAGGATAAATCAATGAGACAAATGTAGTGCTTTCATTTTTCATGTTAGTGTTACCTGAATCATCTCGCGAAATGTTAAGTGCACTATTTCCTAGCGTCAACGTATTAGACCGACCGTTTCCTCCGTAGAAAAATGAGGAAATTTGGAATTGACCTAGTCTCACCAGCCGAAATAACCAGCTCAAAAGTAAGTAGGGATCAACTAAAGACCCGATTGAAGAACATAGAAAATCCGGGATTTATGAAATCAGTTGCCCACATTGCGAAAAGGATTACATCGGCCAGACTAGAAGGAATCTGGTAACACGTCCTAAAGAACACTTGGCACGGGAAACAAGAGCATCAAGAGATGCCGAGAAGGGTCTGACACACCTTTTTAGATCAAAAGTGGCTGAGCATATCTTCAACGACAACCATCCGCTGACCATTGACAACGCAAAAGTAGTAAACAACTGCTCTGCGTGGAAGATGAATGTAACGGAAACCCTGAAAATGGTTACTCTTGGCTTTTTAAAGATGTGCCAAAACGCAGACATACAGAGACACTCAGACGAAAAAACTTCGCTCTCTCTCTCTCTCTCTCTCTCTCTCTCCTTCCTCAGATCCCAATTTCACATTATTCGCATAATCCCATTAGGCTTTTTCAGGTTTACCTTAAGGGGGCATAGTACTTACCATATTTTTTGCCTTATATCAAATATTTTTTTCTCGATAACGCGAAAGGCGAATCGAATCGGGTTTTTGCATTCGAAACATTGCATTTTATACTAATATTTACAATTTTCTTTTCATATGGGCACCTCTTCCCCTTCCCCCTACGGCTCCTTGAAAATAGTCATTTCAAAAAAACATGAATTCCGGTACCATGGATTGGCGCTGGGGAGCTTATCCGAATTGAAAAATTCCAAAACGACATGAAAGTATATTAAATTATCTCGTGTTTGACAAAATGGCGACAATTAAACATAAAAGTAAAGTTTTTAGTCGAAAAAATGGACTTTAAACATTTCTAAAAAAATACAAAAATTATAATATCAAAAAAAGATGGGTCAAACTTCACTAGATAATTTTGTTAGCTTTAAAACAAAAACAGAATCATGAGAATTGCTTGAGCCGTTCTTCAGATAGTTATGGTACCGACTTTGAAAACCTGGTTTCGAGAAAAACGGCGTTGAAGTTTTTATTCACTGTGTAATTGCTCCAGACATGCGCGGTGCAAGTAGCTGTAACTTTCTCAATTTTTGGAATTCATCCAAACGGCTTCAAACACATATCCAAATGTTATTTTTTCGAAATAATCAATAAAAAAATTTGGGGTTTAAAAATTGAAAATGTACTATGCCCCCTTAATTTAATCAATTTTTTATATTTCAGACCCTTGCAATAGAATTAGTTTACCAATAAAATTCAGTTTACAATAGAATTAGTTTATCTACACCAACTGTGTATACCTACACAGGTAGTCTTAACCAATCATTGCATCCGTTTACCTACACTAATTTTGTATACCCGCACATAGATTACGTAACCTTAAGCTCCTATAAAAACTGCAAAATTGCTTTGGCTAATTTAGTTCGAAAACAGATACTGAGGAAGCCTGCAAGTCGTAGGCGAAATACGTATCTGTCAATAATAAAATATACATAGTGGAATTAAATTGGATAAGTTTTCTTTTTAGGGGCCATCCATATACCACGTGGACAGCTTAGAGGGGGGTGGGGGGTATGAAAATGTCCACGCTTGTCCACGGAAGGGGGGGAGGGGGTATGGAAAATGTCCACGTGGACAAGTTTTTTTTTCTACAAAAAATAGAAATTAGAAACAGCAATGTTGAATTGATTCTACATATGTATTAGCATTAACCATTGATCAGTGATTGTTTTTGAGCTCAAATAAAGATTTATCTTCTGAGGCATATGTTGACACATGAACCGATCATTACGAGGGCACATATCTGGAATAAATCTTATCGAGAAGATTAAGCCTGCGTTAGTACACATAGCTGTTGATTGCCGAACCTGACATTTGATGTAATGCAGTAATAAAGATGTTATTATTGTTTTACAATCCTTGCCCTCTTTTGAAAATGATAAAAATAACAGAAGAATCCACGAATAGTCACCAGTAACGTGACTCATTTATCATTTAGGTCGCGCTTGCACCAAATATGCATTGTAGTTTGCCTCAAAATCAAATGCAAGGGCATCCATGGGCAACGTATTTCCAAAAGGATCCTCCTGCAGAAAATTTTATGAATCACATCGCATCGGAAAGGTCTTGTGTTGTATTGAAGTAGACGGCCAAACTGAGGTGCTAACTAACCAAAGACAAAGATACTCTGGACAGAGATGAATCGTCAAGCGAAAGTCAAGCTGAAACGGACTTTATTGTAGTCGATAATAATTTGCAGTAGACAAGATCACAAGAATTAAGGTTCTAACACCTTGCATACGGATTATAATACGCTGCGGAAAATTGACGGAAAATCCATGGAAAAACTCAAACTTCCGCAATGACTGAAAATCCGTATGCATTGTGTCGGGGTCTTTAGACTGGAGCTTCCATTCACGTAAGCTTTTTCAATAAATACTGCATAAATCAAGTTGAAAATAAAATTTAGCAGAATGCATTTCAGTTTTGTTTTGTTTGTCCACGTGGACAAACAGGGGAGGGGGGTGGGGGTTGAGCAAATGTCCACGCTTGTCCACGGAGGGGGACGGGGGGGTTGAAAATTGGTATTTTTCTGTCCACGTGGTATCTGGATGGCCCCTTATTTAATTTCCAACATCTTAGACGTCAACTATCACGCAATGTTACCTCACAGATGTGGGTGTATTTTGCAAACTGTTCCAGGCATGTTACACGAAATCGTACATAAAATATACATTACATTTTAGAATACTGTGTATGTTATGAGCAGTTGGGAGCCCGTTTATTTTATACTATTTTTTATTTTACTGTGAACAAGAGCAGAAAATTATTTCATCACATAAAATAGTAATTAAATATTCTCCACGTTGTGGTAAAATCTACAGTATATAACAATGAATAATGGTTCTGTATAACACTCCGACGAAAAGGTTCTGGCACGCGTCATTCTGATACTGTACTTATTTACACTGCAACACTGGTTAGAGATTATAATTCCTTGCGTTGGATAAATGTTGCACATAACTTAGTTTAGCAATTCTTTTCTCGAAAAACTTAGTCTGGAGAATGTTATGATAAGATAATTAAACTTCACCGAGAAACGAAAGATATTTACGTTCATAAGGACTAAGCTAAACTAAACGAAAAGCTTATTTAACATTAATGAGCTATCAAAACTCTCGTAACAAATGAATCGTACGTGAAAGTTTTCGTGCGGCAGGTCGAACTAGTCCCATTTACTCCAGATGTAGAGCTTTCAGGCCGTTTTTAATGCCTTTTTAGAAAATTATCTAAAAAATCTTGTTCCACAATTAGTCCAGCGAAAATGAAAGTCATTGAAGAGAACAGAAAATAAATACAAAATCTAATAAAGCTTGAACCTTGTTGCTTTCGAAATTTGATATTTCTTCTAACGACAATGTAGCGTTTATATAGTTTGTGAAAAAGATTTGGTTTTTAGGTCTTAGCTTAGTCATTGGATCATCCAAATTCAAATCGTTTTAAAGCACTTGGAAGTTTGAATATATACGTTTATTCTTGCTAAAAATCGCATAATTGTTTCGTTTGAAACAATAAAGTTGTAGCAAAATTGGAAAACAGGACATATTTTGGTAGAAAAAAGTGTCCCGGTTGCGAAACACTTTGAAAAATTCATAAAGAAGAAAAGACAATACAGAAATATAGAAGGAAAATAAAATATTTAAATCATTAACGAAAAACATCTTAAATGCAAAGTCATTTATATGTTTCTTAATTTAGGCATCGAAATTTGAATTGCAATAATTTACATTTCAATTATGTTTCAATTTCAATTATTTTGAGTGAGTTATTTCGAACACATTTCCTACGAAACATTCTATAAGCTAAGCTGTATTTTGATTGATGTTTGCGCAAAAGCTAGAAATACAATGAGACGAGACGTTAGTAGTAACTTGGCAGTGATAATTTAATAAACAGTAGGTAGGTGTTTCACAACCGGGGAGAATGTACTACACATTTCCGTAATTATCGCTAATTTTCATCATCTTTCAATTGTTTCAATCAATTTTCGAAGCAATAATTACAGCATAAAATAAAGCACAGTGTAGTTTTTTATTGCATATTTTATTTTCGGTAACACAAAAGGTTCAAAATTGCTTTATTTATTTAGAATAGTATTAAAACAGTTTATCGATTTATTCTCAGAGGAAACTTTTACAACTTTGCAACTGGCCCTTTTTCGTGCGATCAGTATTATTGATCTGTGGTGATATTGCAACTGGCCTAGCAAATTATGTCTTAGTTCCAATTTTAATATATGTTCAACTGAAGGTAGGACGCAAATAGTGTTTACTTTATGTCTGTTTCATCAAGCACACAAAAAACGTTTGAAAGGAATCTTATTTATATTTCGTATTGATTCATAGTGTTGAAATCAATTAAAAATACTCTTATGTATTCACAGTGCGAAAAATAAGTAAACATTCAAATGAAACCCTATATGATTAAAAAACATGCATAATGATTTTGTTTCTTTAATGTCGCATCTATATGCTTTTTATTCTAATACTATTTCCCTTTGTTTTTATGTTTCTTTAGCGAGTCATTGAGTGTACGATGCTTCCACTGGATTATAACTCGCATAGAGCACTACATCGACATGATGGCATCGGACAAAACTCGCGTCCGCCTGTGGGCACGTCGTCTGCACATTGCTGTAGAGGTAATTTTGCACCTTCCTTCTCCCACAATCGTTTAGCAATTTCATAAATATTAAATCACTCCGTTTTTTCATTTTCCATACCTTTAACGTGTAACGTCCTTTCGCCTTCAACGATGTGTCTTGCATTTACTTCCGGATACATGCAAACGCGGCCCTGCGACTTACCATCGCTTATTGTGTAATGTGTTGTATCATGGTTCACCGCTTGCCTGCTGCTCGGAATTGCTACCGGTGCACGGATCACTGATCAACCCTGTCTCCGGTATTAATATATTAACTTGCCTTCTGGATGGTATATGACGCGGAACCATGATTACAATGCACAAACAGGCTTACCGTGAGATGTTGCAAAGTTTGCAAGCACTGCAGAAGCTCCCGGACGCAAAAGCTAAAGATTTGTTCCTGATGCTGCAAAACAACGTTTTCTACGTGCTCGAGTATCGCGAAATGATCCTACATTTGCTCATTGGTTACAGTGAAACTAACAATACACGGTAAGTGAAATATGTGGTTTTTGTAAGTTTTAAATTGTGTAATGTACTAAAAACAGTTAGGCCATTACAAATATTTAAAAAAGTTTTTGTCCCTCCGGTGTTGGGCCATTGAAGATTTTTTAATCGCGCAAAAAAAATGGATTTTAGGCCTTTTTACTTAAAGTTTAAATGTGAAAACCAAATCTATTCTTGCTTTTAATCAGTGGCGACTCATGGGGGTTTAGCTTACCTGTTCAACCAGCGAAAAATACAAATTAATACGCAGCTTTTTTTATCGCATTTCTATATTTTAATCAACAAACATTAGGGGTTTTTACCGTAGCGCTTGCTATGTTGCGTAAACGGTATATTTCGTGTATATACTGCCGCAATTTGCATTGCAGTTCCAGTTTCTATGGAGATGGAACTGTTATGCGAGTAGCGGCACTATAAATACACAATACTCCATATACGCAACATAGCAAGCGCTACGTGAATATCCCTATTTATTTAAATAACAACGGAATACGACGGTTTACTTTACCAGTAAACTCGTCTCTGAATTTTAATTACGAACCGAAAAATTTCCGTTCAATTTACCTATTGAACCAAATTCAAGAATTACCACTTTACTGTGATGCGCGCACAAGCCCACATCACACGCACCACAAGCAACAAGCAATATGCGCAAGTTGTTCAATGCTAAAGATGAACAAGTTAATGAGAAAATTTTGCGAATAATGCATGCCAAATTGCCAACCGCGCTCTATTTTCAAATCTCCTTCATACCAACACATTGTTCCTGGTGCTAATCTCTAAAGCAACGTTCAAACGTCGTGTTGAACGTTTTACTCATTAGCTTCCTAACTAAATAAATTGGAATCAAAGCGCAGGCCATAGGGATATGTGGTAGTAAGTTGTTCAATGCTGAAGATGAACGAGACAATAAAGCGCCCGCGCTTTCGAGTACAAGCTATGTCACATTCTCTTTATCTCCTTCGTACCAACATATTGTTCCTGGTACTAATTCAGTATCAAGAATCAATACCAGGAATAATGTGTTGGTATACTTGTGCATTGGGATCTCTAAAGCAACGTTCAAATGTCGTGTTGAACGGTTTGCTCATCAGCTTCGTAACTAAAATAAATTCGTATTGCATTGCATATGCGTCGGTGCAAACGAAATTTTGTCGGGCTGAATTTTGTTTGCCTGTCCTATGAACAGGTTGAACATGCAGACGAGTCGCCACTGCTTTTAATAAATACGTTGTTATTTTTAATGCAAAAATCTACGAACAAAAAGACAAAGAGAAGAAAATTTTTTGGGCCGAGTTTCGGAAATTCCACTGTTTGAACTTCCATTTTTATTTCGTGCTAGAAGCTTTAACTCAACTCGTACACTCATTTTTCCAGTTTTTCAGGCTGTAGAGCCTACAGACAATTGATTTTATAAAAAAAAATTTAACTCATATCCTATAAATTATTTTTTTTGCCCCACGATTTTTCAAGCCAATATCCAAGGGGGGGGGATGACAAAAACTTTGAAATTGATTTGCAAGAGCCTTATAAAACATTAATGTGATTTTTATTGATTAAAATAGTTCATAATCTATTATCGGGTTGGCAATGTTATGAAATGTTACCTAAACATTTAGAATAGCAAATAAAACTGCTTCCAAGATTTGTCTTTTAAGGCTGCTATAAAAATTTTGCTTCTTAGTATTCGTATTCGGCTCTCAAGGCAGAGACGTCTAGTTCGATTCCCGATGAAGTCGAGGTGTTTTTTCGACTAGCACTGGAACGGTGTATCTATACCTGGGGTGACATTGCGATTCTCGTTTCGAGTGATATTGGTTCATTTCGACCACGTTAAACGAATGGGTGAAACGAACCAAACTCACTCGAAACGAGAATCGCAATGTCACCCCTGTTGTGCTTTATCCTATACACAACAAACGAAATGTGCCAAACGAAATCGAAATTCTCTCTGCGGTAATACTTTTTAATCTGTTAATCTTGTAATCTGGTAATCTTTATAATAAACCAATGGTTTCCAACCTTTTTTGATTCGCGAATGCCCTGGCGGAATGCCGTATACTACTTTTGTAGCTACGAGCTAAATTTTTGGCAAACCCCCATTTGAGAAACGCTGTAATAGACGAAGGAAAAGGTATAGAAGAAAGTAATGAAACAAAGATTTGTATAAGGTACACCGGGGCAAGTGGGACCTAAAAAATGCATAGTTTGGATTTATTTTACTGTGTTTTCTATACCTATGATTATTTTAAAATTCTTTCAGCACAGAAACTCTTCAGTGGTATCACTTCGAAGGATTAATTACGAAAAAGGCCTATGAATGTACATGAAATGAATTTGGAGAAGAATTTTCAAAATTATGGCGATAGGTCCAACTTACCCCATTTACCTTCAAATTTGAGCATAAAATAATAGTAAATTGTGTAAGTTAATATATACAGCAATGTTAAATCATTGCAAGAAGCAATCAAAAACAATATTTGTACGAAGGGTTCATTCAAAAATGGCGTAACAAAATCAGATCGCAACGGGTGACTTTATAATGTATATAAACCACTTGGGCCCCTTGGTTTAGTGCTTTTTGGTTTTATTTTAAAGTTTTACTGGTATAAATATGATGTAATTGAACTGAACTTCATCTAAAAAATGTATTAAGACAGGAAGTTTTTGTGCTAAAACACTTTATTTTTAATAGGTCCCACTTGCCCCGGGTGCTTTCAAGTGCCGACCTTATTTCGACCCATTTTTTTAATGCCGTTTGTCAAATTAAACAACTAGTTTTCGGGTGTAAATTGTTAATACACTCATTATGTGTACCTACTGTCAGAAAAACATGTACTTTTACGTAAAACCTGTGGCCAAAATATCATTTATAGAAAGGTGCGTCAAACTTACAACGCAAATTGAAAATAACACTCAAATTGAAAGTCCAATTTTGATGTTTGGTATGCCTGGTATAAATGATCTATAATTTTAATACATGCGTTTGAGTTGTATCTTTCATTTCTAGAAAGGTTCGGTAGGAGAAAATGAGGTTGAAGAGAGTTATGAGCTCCGTTCCCACTTACCCGTATTTCCACTTGCCCCGGGGTACCTTAATCTTCTTAGGGCTGAATGTTAGATTGGTAGATGATAGCAGGATCTTTTAAAGCTTATTTGGTTCATAGTTCGTTGTCTTCTGCTACTGTCTTACCTGACTCACAGGAAATAGACATTGTTTACACGGGTTCGTGTTGGTGCGAATGGTTTCAAAAATGGGTCTCCTTCGATAGGCTGAAATCTCGAAAGACTGAAAACCGAAAGGCTGAAAATTCAAAAGGCTGAAAATCAAAAGGATGAATATGACGTAAGGCTGAAAAATATATAAGGTTGAAAAGAAGTGCATTGTTTTACAGACTTTTGCAAATATTACAGTTTTATTAACATAAAGATTATTTCTGAGTCAAATTCTTCTGCTACAGTTATTATTTAAAAAATTTAACGTTAAGTTTTTAAAACAGTTGAAAAATTTCTTGCTATTCATAGACAAGAATTAGCCCATTTGGGCTAAAACTTAAGACATAAGAATAAGTTTAGCTAATTATTTTAAATGAAAACTTAAGTGCAATTTTTATTTGCGTCGCTGTAATAAGACTCGGTTACTTATTTAGCATTTAATTTCAATATGCTGTCGAAAAACTGTTAAAAAATTGCGGAGGATTAGCCAGCCCCACCCCCTCTCTCCCGGTAATAAGCCGTCAATGCCTGAAGTAATACTTGTAATCAATATGCAGTATGGTTGCTGTTTCTACCAAATTTCAACTATCTAACCGAAAATATTCGCCATCTTCTGCCTGTTCAAATGAACATGAAATGAGTTGAAAATGAGTGACTACTTTCATAGAATACCATTTTAAAACGGATAGGTTTTCTTTCTAGGCTTAGAAGCGACATTCTACTCTGCTAGGAAATAGCAATTCCATGTTTTTTCTTCTTCTCCAAGAAACTTTTTTAACAGTAAGCAATATAAGTGGCGCTACGCGGCAATATTGTATAGTCAAGTCACTTTTTACGCAAAGGGTGCGTTCTGCGAAAATCCCGAAATTCGCGTAAAAAGATGCGAAAATTCCGGAATTCGCGTAAAAAATCGCGCAATTCCTGAAATTCGCTCAAAAACCCCATAGAACGTTAAATATATATTATCAGTTAGATTATAATATTGCAATTCGTTACGAGTATAGAATATCCGCCAAGGTAGTGCTTTTTCGTGTTTGAGTACTTTAAGGTAAATGTCAGTTAAAATACTTGGCTTTCTTGAGTCCCTTAATACTTATACTTTCAAATGTTTAAGAAAAAATCGTTCTCGGATCATATAACTTGACATATTGCATTACAGTTCTCTAAACCTCGCTTTTTCGTGCAAAATTTCTTTGAAAATATTTATTGATCACCAGCGTCCCAAAAATCAGTTAAGCAGTGGCAAAGCATTAATTTGTGATTTATAGAATGGAATAGTTCGAGTCATTGGATTTAACTATTGCAGTTAAAAAATTCCCGTATGAGTGAATGAGTATGCTTTACTTCGTCTATAAGGTTTGCCAGGGGAAAGCAAAGCAAACAGAACTGTTTTATTCATACGGGCGAGTATGTCATTAAACTTTCGCGGCCTTCTGCCTGCTCAAGTGTTCGTTATATGCTGTCCTTATTCGCTGCCGATCGTTCGAACTCAACTAAGGGATAACCCCTACTAGTCAGCAAACCACGGAAAATGGTTACACCTAAATAGAGGCGGTTTCGGCGGGTCGATTCAACGGCCGACATCATTATTGGAAACTGTGGTACGACGGTGGAATTCTACACCAGACTAAAATTGGTTTGGCGAGGGCTAGGAAGATTGGGTTAAAAATCAATGTACTACATAAACAAATAAATAACAAATAAATAAACAATGCGTCGAACATCAAATATATAGTAGGAAGAGGCTCCAAAGAAAACAACGTTCTCCTCCCACGGTCATTGACTATTGACTGCGATAACTGGAAGTGGTTGATGAGTTCATATATTTGGGACCTCTGATCACCGCCGATAATAATACGCGTAAGGAGATTAAATGACGCATTCAAGATGGAAGTAGAGCCTACTTGACGATGTACAAAACACTGATCATACATGTAGCCCGCTACGTACTTGCGACCAAGCATGGTCATAAAATGCATCAACGTCAAATGTTACTCGTCACGTCACAACGTCAACGATACTCAATCCCCGATTCAACTCACACAACCATCACCTTTTATGTGCTCGCTCAAAGAGACCCAGCATGCTCTCATAGCAATTTTCGTGATTTGTGGCAAGTGAACCAAATTGAATGTGAGTTTGTTTGAATATTTGAAATATATGAAGAATAATTACAATATGTTTTAATAGCAGAAGCGTGAATCAAAGCTGAATGATCAGTGAGCATAATTGAACCAAGTTCAAACCAAATCCAATTGCTCATGACTTTTTCCATCCTTGCTTACGACAGTAAGTTTGCTTGCAGAACAGTAATACATATCGGGAGATGGGTACAGCTTTCATAGTGATGGGCGAGATGCGGAAACGGGTGATTGGGTGGTGGCCTGTGATGTCAGATCTACCTAATCAGATCTACTAAATTTGGGACCCTTTAATTTTCTCAATTTCTGTGCGTTTAGAATTATAGACCAGCAGACTTCAAACAAAGAATACTTCATATAATCTTCATATTATGTACATGTTTGGACTGCATAGTTTCCCCGATGTCGAGTAAAAGAGTGGGTTCCAAATTTAAGCATGCACAAAACTCCGTAGATCTGCCATCGCTGTGGTGGTCGATCAATCCTCGAATGTGCAGGTTGAGAATCAAGACCCGGTTCTTCAACATAAGCATCATTAACGTGCACAAACCTCTGAAGTACCGACGACGACAAGAATCAATTCTACGCACAGTTGGAGAGTGAATACGACCGCTGCCCAAAACATGATATCAAGATCGTCATCGGGATTTTCAATACTCATGTCCGTCAGGAGGAGGAACACAAGCCGGTGATTGGAAACATATCGACTTTGCCGACCTGACGTGCAGCTTGCGATTTATTTATTTATGATTTTCAAACCTATCGTGTAGCCCTAACTTCTACGTTAATACATGAAATGTGCAGTGGCTCGCTATTGACAGGCAAAAACACTTGCGCTACCTATGTTACGAAAAGAATAATAAACGCGACCATGCGCGTTTTGGTTACGTTAACAAAATGACAAACTAGGTCAATGCTATAAGTGAAAGACTACCGCGGTTAATGTCTTCCGGGACCCTCTAACGCAGCAGTTCCCAACCTTTTTCGGTTCGCGAACCCCCTGGCGGATTTCCCTATACTACTATCCCTATACTGCAGCGAACTAAAGTTTTGGCGAACCTCTGGGGGTTCGCGAACCCCCATTTCGGAAATACTGCTCTAACTGGTAAGACCGTCTGTAGATGGCCTTCGCTTTTGGAGCTCCAGAGCCACATACGAAATTTGTTTTGAATTGACAATATGAGAAATATGTTCAGAATAGATTTCCTGACATCTTGACACTAATATCACAACATTCTGACCATGCATTCAAAAGTTATCATCTTCCAAAAACAAGAATTCCGAAAAATTCTGAAAAAAATTATGGTGCGAATATTCCCGTTTTACGTTTGAAGAAAAGGAACATCTAGAACAAAATGCTCAATCTCAAATTTTTGCTATGAGTAATTTACACGATCTTTTTCAATTTCCTGAAATATTTGAACTGAAAAAAAATTTGGGTAGAGTCGATTGTCGGCACTTCTCAGACATTATCAACGTCAGATCCTATCGAAGTGCTAACGTTGACTATCTAGTGATGGTGAATGCGCCCAAAACTCTCAGTTGTACAACATTCGGTACCGACGCCAGCCTCGGTTAGATCTCGCGCGGCTGAAACAGCCGAATGTCGCCGCAAACTACGCGCACTCACTCGAAGCTGCACTGCCGGAAGCAGACGAGCTGGACGAAGCCCCTCTTTAGTACACCATCAAAATAGCCATTAGTAGTATAGCGGAGAGCTCCATTGGGCAAGTAGCACGGAATCTACGGAACGGCTGATTTGACGATGAATGTAGGAGCGTGATACACGAGAATAACGCTGCACGGGCGGCCAAGATGCGCAGTACCACATGTAAGAACGTGAAAAGACCCAAACAAGAAGATACAGTGAAAGCAAATGTTCTGGGAGGAAAAGCGCTACCAGGAAGAGCAAGAAAATGCAGAGTTGGAGCGGCTCCATCGTTCTCAGGTAACGAGAAATTTCTAACAGAATCTCAACGGATCCCGCAAAGGCTTTGTACCGCGAGCCAAAATGTGTCGAGATAAGAAAGGCAGTATTTTGCCGGACTATCGTGAGGTAACCGATAGATGAAAGCAGCACTTCGATGAACATCTGAATGGCGCCCATGCGGAGAACTATAGCGGCAGCGAAAGCAATTTCGACGGTGCAACAAACGGGGAAGAGGTACCAGCCCCAACGATAGGCGAAGTTAAAGAGGCCATCATAAACAATAAATTAGCTGAGAAAGATGGCATCGGAGCGGAGCTTACTAAAAGGAGACCAAAAAACCTGGCCGTTTGTATGCACCGGCTAATTGTTTTAGGATACGGAACAGCTACCAGAGGAGTTGAAAGTCTACAAGGTGATGGTCTATTTGCCTACTGTTCAACATAGCGCTACAAGGTTTTATGAACCGAGTAGATATCAATACGTTGGGCACGATCTTCAACAAATCTAGTCAATTCATCTGCTTTGCCGATGGCATGGATATTATCGGCAGAACATCTATGGTGGTGGCTGAACAGTACACCAGACTAAAGCGCGAAGCAAAAAGATTGGGTTAAAGATAAATACTTCTAAAACAAAGTACATGCTGGCCAGCGGAACCGAGGCCAATTGACACCGCTAAGAACAATCTTCGACGGCGTACAGGGGAACGGAGTGTGGAGGCGGAGGATGCATTTTGAACTTGCATAAGTCTATGGCGAACCCAGTATCCAAAAAGTGGCTAAAGCGGGACGGAAACTATGGGCAGGGCATGTTGCAAGAATGCCAGAGAACTCCCCTGCAAAGATGGTGTTTGCCTCAAATCCGGTAGGAACAACACGAGCAGGAACGCAGCGAGCAAAATGGTTAAACCAGATGGAGCGAAATCTGGTGTAGAGTACTCGGTGTCCAAGGAATTGGAAAGCGGTAGCCCACAACCGAGTTAACAGGAGAAACGTTGTTCAAAAGGCTTTCTCTTAGGACGGCAAGCCACTCATGTAAGTGTGTATATACTAGCCTCAGAGGAAAGATGGGAAACTAAATTGGTGGTGACGCTAGTATATAAGCAATGTTGCGAATCAAGCGAGAAGTCAACCATACCTACTCACACGCAAAAGAGTATGAGAAAAATAGCATTCAACACAAGCGCCACACACGCAAGCGTAAAATAAACAGCCGCCGGTGCTGTGTGAGATTTTTTTTACCCCCACACTCGCGCACTCATCCGCACATCGTCTTCCTGCATGACTTATTCCCGAGACAAAAATCAAATGCCCGTGAGGCTGGTGGTGCACTGGGATACAAATCTTGCATTACTTTTTCTTCTTCTTTTTCATCTTCGCCCTCGATTCTACTCACGGGCGGGAGCGCGAGCCCTCGCGTGTGATCGGCATCTGCAGACGCTACAACGACGAACGACGAGCGACAACTGTAGCTGCTAGCTAGACACACGTGCAAAAACTCGTTGCACTGCATTATGAAGTAAAAGCGGGAGTTTTAAAGGGAAGCTCATGCCGGCGTTTTTGCTAGAATGAGTACGCGTGTGTGAGAAAATTAGACCACACGAGTGCGGGCTTCGCAACACTGTATATAAGGCGATTTTAATTTGAAATTCTATAGAAGAATTCCAGGTAAACATTGTTCTGAAATGGATGTCTGTTCTCTGTGCATATACTTAAAAAATTTAAAAATAATAATGGTTTTTGTACAGTAGAAAGGCGATATCACACCACAAACAGGATTATTTCAGTTTTTTACCTTTGTTATACTATAACAAAGGTTTAAAAATTGGTCGAAAAACACGAAATTGATCCGAGGCCGGAGGGCCAAGTCACATATACCAATCGATGTGTGTGTGTGTGTGTGTGTGTGTGTGTGTGTGTGTGTGTGTGTGTGTGTGTGTGTGTGTGTGTGTGTGTGTGTGTGTGTGTGTGTGTGTGTGTGTGTGTGTGTGTGTGTGTGTGTGTGTGTGTGTGTGTGTGTGTGTGTGTGTGTGTGTGTGTGTGTGTGTGTGTGTGTGTGTGTGTGTGTGTGTGTGTGTGTGTGTGTGTGTGTGTGTGTGTGTGTGTGTGTGTGTGTGTGTGTGTGTGTGTGTGTGTGTGTGTGTGTGTGTGTGTGTGTGTGTGTGTGTGTGTGTGTGTGTGTGTATGTGTGTATGTATGTATGTATGTATGTATGTGTGTGTGTTTTTTTTTTTTTTTTTTAACGAGTAGGGAAATCTGCTATCAGACACCTGAGAAGACAGCTCAGGGAGTGGGGTTTGGTATCCCGTGAAGATCGTGGAGATCCAGACCCACTAAAACCCTACTCGAGTCTCCAGCCTCAATCCCCCCTGGAACCACCTTCTCGGTATTACTTCAGGGAGGGGCTATTGTGCTTAACGCACGCTCTTAGATAACTACTGGACTATGGTAGTTAGGCTGTTTATTCGCCGTTGATCGGCTTTCCAACGATTTTGTAGCTCAAGTACGATCTGGGTAGCAGCCGCATTGACCGCACCCCAGACGTCCGAGCTAGAACACATCCTTTGGACTAAGTTATCCGGAGTAGTGTCCTGTCCGCTAACTGCCATCATGTTGCTTCTCACGCCCTCGAAACGAGGGCATATGAAGAAAGCATGTTCTGCAGTTTCCTCAACGTCCGCGCATTCAGGACACTCGGGGGACTCCGCATGCCCAAATTTGTGCAGATACTGTCTAAAACAACCATGCCCTGACAGAATCTGTGTCAGGTGGAAGTTGACTTCGCCATGACGCCTGTTGACCCATCCGGATAGTTCCGGGATAAGTCTATGTGTCCACCGGCCTTTTGTGGAATCAGACCATGCCCGCTGCCATGTGATCATCGAGGCCGATCTTATGGTACTCCGTATGCCTCTAGTTCCACGTTGGTTGAAGCACTCTACGTCCTCGCTGATGATGATACCAATAGGCATCATACCCGCTAAGACGCAGATTGCGTCATGTGAAACTGTGCGGTACGCACTCGCCACTCTTAAGCACATGAGACGATAGGTGCTTTCCAGCTTGGCTAGATAGCTTTTGGTACCTAACGCCGATGACCTAACGCCGATGACCACACCGGCCCGCCATACCTGAGTATGGACTGGACCACGTTGGCTAAAAGCCTTCGCTTGCTGCCATATACCGCAGAGCTATTAGACATCATACGAGACAATGCCGAAATAGCTGTGGAAGCCTTCTTGCAGGCATAGTCGACGTGGCTCCCGAACTTGAGCTTGTCGTCGACCATGACTCCAAGGAGTTTTAAGAACCGCGTTGACGAAATAGTGCAGTCCCCGACACTGATATTTGCTTGCTGCACCGACTTGCGGTTGTTAACCACGATAACCTCCGTTTTATGATGCGCTAGGTCCAGTTTCCTGGATCGCATCCAATCTTCAACAATGCTTATAGAGTGGGCAGCCGTCAACTCAACCTCTCTGATAGATTCACCGTAGACTTCCAAGGTGATATCGTCCGCAAAGCCGACAATCGCCACCCCTACCGGAAACTTTAGCTTCAACACCTCGTCATACATGATGTTCCACAACACCGGGCCCAGTATGGAACCTTGCGGAACCCCTGAGGTGATTGGAACGCATTTCTGACCCTCCTCCGTGTTGTAGCATAGCACACGATTCTGGAAATAATTTTCCAGAATTCTGTACAGCGACACCGGCACTTGGACGTTCCGAAGCGAGCTGGCTATGGAGTCCCAGCTAGCGCTATTAAACGCATTTCTCACGTCGAGCGTGACAACTGCGCAATAACGAATACCTGTCCTCTTGGGCTGGATTGCCACCTCGGCTGTCTTAGTGACAGACAAGATGGCATCCACCGTAGATTTGCCTTTTCGGAAGCCGAATTGGTTCCTTGACAGACCGTTTGTACCCTCCGTGTACTGTACGAGTCTGTTAAGGATAACCCTCTCCAGCACCTTGCCGGCAGTATCGAGTAGACAGATCGGCCTATATGACGAGGGGACACCCGGAGGTTTTCCCGGCTTCGGCAATAGGACCAGGTTCTGTCGCTTCCATCTGTCCGGGAAGTGGCCAGCTTCCAGGCATCTATTCATTACTGCCCCGAATAATTCGGGAGCCTCTAAAATAGCCGCTTTAATGGCCATATTCGGGATACCGTCTGGCCCCGGTGCCTTGCTCACCTTTAGGGATTTAGCGAAATCAATGAGTTCCTCGTTCGTAACCGTCACTTCCTCCCCGACCTCCAAACCGCCGTCGCCCACGTTACTTTGGATGTTCGGCTGGGAGGCCGACCATCCTACGCTATGGTCTGAGATACTGGAACGTCGGCCGTGGGACGACTCAGCGGCCTGGGGCCAGGGCCTTGGCTCGTGGCGCGGAAAGAGGCCCTCGATGATCCGCTCCAGCATCTCTGGCGATTGCTCAGCGGGCGCCATCACACCCTTGGTCTTTGCCATTACGACTCTGTAGGCATCACCCCACGGGTTCGCATTGGCACTAGCACATAACCTTTCAAAGCAGTCTCGTTTACTAGCTTTTATCCCGCTCTTAAGCGCTGCGCGTGCAACAACGAGTGCTACTCGACATTCAGCCCTGCTTTCGTCCGAACGAGCTCTTTGCATAATTCTCCTCGCACGAAAGCACGCACCGCGGAGTTCCGCAATTTCATCTGTCCACCAGTAAGCCGGTGACCTGCCATACCTAGGACGACCTTTCCTAGGCATGGTAGCGTCACATGCTCGCGACAGTACCTCAACCAAATGATCAGCGTTCGGATCGGGCATACCGCGATCACCGCACTCTCTCCGGATCGCTTCCACAAATACTTCGGGATCGAAGTATGA